>NC_088605.1:45455183-45762683 GCF_036013475.1 Columba livia
ATGGCTTTCATAGCTCACAGCTCTACTATCAGGGAAAGATTTTCAGCAGCTGCGTGAATGCATTCTGCTTTGTTGATACTGCCTGTTAATTTTGCATCTAAAGCTTGCAACGTTATAGAACTATAAAGCTTCAGAAAATAACATTGGTGGGAAGTGCAGTTGCTATACTATGGATAATTCATAAGCAACAGATGAAAAGGATCATGCTGGTTCCTCTCATTAAGTATTCCAGGATCTGTTTTCAATGCAGAGAGTCCAATGATTAAATAGATAGGTAGGCAGTCAGGTGCTTAGATAGATGTTGTAGTATGAATTTATGTGTATGCATATATGGGTTTACTGCCAGGTTGCAAGTAGTTTTTAAACCACTTGTTTCAACATCAGGAAAGAGTAGGTTCACCATCAGCCACTGTCCTCTTAAAGGTACAAGTATTGAAACTAAGAAATTAAAATTGGTGATGAAAGTTCATGTTACAAATGTATCTTCCAGATACATTTTAAAAATACCATTTTCAAGTATTATCTTTCTTTGTAATGCTTTAGTGTGTTGAGTTTGTACCTGGAAATGTTTGCATGCACCTCAGACATTTAGAACGTATATTCATGGCATAAGGTATTGCTGGCAAGAAATACCAGTGTTATTGCTGACTGAATTTTGTTCAAGAATGGAACAGTGCAGCTGTTAGCATGATCCCACAGTACCGAAGCTAAATAGCTCTCTTTCCCACTTCCCCAAACAGCCTGGGTGGACCTATATAACAGAAAATGCAATTTCCATCACCTAATCTGAAACTACACATGCATGAAAACATACTCAGAGGAGGCACCATCTCTTTCATGAAGAGCACAGAGTCAAAAAGACTCACACATAAAGAGCTCAGTCATCCCCCCTCTCCCCCCTGTGCTGTCCCCTTCCCACCGCATCCAGTCCAGATCCTTCTGCACTGAGATGCTGCTACTCTCTCCCTTATTCCCTCCAGTGACACAGGTTTGGCACTTGGATCCTCTCCCACCCTCCATGTGTCTCTGGACTACCCATTAGTTTCCATTTGGGATTTTCCTCTGACAAAAGAGGCTGAAGAGCCCCGGCACAGAGAACCAGGCTTAGAGTAGCTTTAGATAATCCCCTAAACCAATGACTAATCAATTTGAAAAATAAATAGTAAATGGAAAGATCACTGGAAGCACAGATTTGGGTTGATTACATTTGCTGTTAAACTAACGCTCAGTGATCTTAACAGCTGCAAAATTTCAAATCAGTTACAGGGGCTATAAACTAAGTCACAAGACGGAAGGAAGGAAACATGGAGAACAAGAAAAGATGAACTGTTAAGCTTCTTTTGCAAATACCAAGTTTGATTTAATGTTCCAGATTACTGACTTGGATTATTTGATTCCAAGTGCTGAGGTTAATCAACACTTTTTAACAAGTCTGAAGGAAATGTTCTTTCCATAGCCCTTGTAGAGATGACATAAAAGTACACAACAATATTAATAGTAGGGCAAGTCAATATAATCATTAATCCACAAGAAAAATATAGTGTTGCACAGTCTCCATAGAAACTACACAAAGTCTGGAGCTTGTATTCTGCAGGTCTCTCTGGTGTCACCACTGTAGAGCTGAGCCTGCAGCCCCTGCCATGACCAGTGGATAACTGTTGGCTGGCCTAGAAAGGGGAAAAGCGTGCAAAAGTGTCCTCCCTTAAAATGTCTCTCTTTTACAGGGACAGCTAAGTACAGTGCATCTGAAGCTGAGAAAACCAGGGGACCAATCTACAAGTTCTTCAGTGATCTACCCATTTATATGCTAAACAGAAAACAGGAAATGCCCAACTAGATGTTACAGTCACCTACATATTTCTTTGGAAGTGGGTCTGTTGTAGTTATCTCTACTGTGTTATCATAAATACACTTGTAGTGTACGGAGAAAAAATGCCACAGAATGGATCCTTTACTAAAAAAAGAACTACAAAGGGCAGCTGTTATCATATGCTTAAACCTTTTATAGAGCACTGAAATACCATGGATGTTCTTCAGATCCTTCTGCTTCCTGTGCAGCACTGCCTCTGATGGGTACCAGCTCTCACTTAGGATGTTGGAATTTTTTTCACTGGGTAAGAGCATAAGTTAGTGAAAAACAGACTATAGAAATCCTCCAAAGTTACACCACCTTAGAATTTTTACATCTTTGTGTCACTAGCGCAGCTCCTGCTCCTACATAAAAAAAATGAGAGTAATAATTCCGTCAATTATAAATTTTAAAATATTAAGCAATACAGTTAGTGTGCTCCCAATGGGGCTTAGTTTTGCTACACTTATTCAAGTAATCATACGTCTTTACTCACTGAAGCTACTTGCATCATAAAGTTCTATTTTCATTAGGATAACAATAGCAAGACAGGCCTGGCAGCTCTGTTATCCTTTAAATCTTCCTGCCCTTGCATAACTAGAATAGCACTGAAAATTAAAAGGAGACAAGGGAGGAATATAGACGCAAAGAGCAGGAGCAGACATTGTTATTGTCAGTGAGAATTAGTCAGTCAATCTTTCTGACCACAAAGCAATTTAATTTGGCCTTTTACTGCATCCATTTTCTCTGATTAATTTTAATGATGTCAGACTTCTTGTCCCTTGGGGCTGGAAGGCTGCGGGACATTGTCCAAGTCTTTCACCCAAGGCCCTGCGTCTACCTCGCTGCTGATTCTGCAGGTGGAAGCAGCTGGAGTCCTGACACTTCTCAAACATGCAGGTGAAAACCTGACAAGCGTTCTTCCTCTCCCCGTGAAATGTGCCATAACATTAAAGGCCTGAGTTACTGCTCAGCACTTAACAGCTGTTGGCTTTTCCTGACAGCATTAATACAGAATTAGACACAGATGTCTCAACAGGGAGAGATGTTTAATGAAATTGCAGGTCTGCAAGGTTTCTATCAAAGGTGTTTATTCAACCAAGCTCACATCTGCAGGATTTTAAAAGAAGAATGCATCTATATACAAAAGATAGCAGTAGCTTGAGTCATTTGCACACAAAATGACTCCACTTGATGTGAGAAGGTTTGCATTTTCTGACTCCCCTTACAGGAAGTCTAATCTGCTGTCAACCGATACATACAAGCATTGCCTGTTTGAAAAGTTCATTGGCTGTTACTAAGACCAAACACAACACCGAGACAGCTGTGTCTCATTCCTCTGTGTTCCAATGCTTTTCCTTAAAATCACATCGAGTACTACTAACAAAAAAAGGCAGCTTAAAAAATAAAGCTTAAAAGAACTTTAACAATAAAGTAGCCTTCCATCCCCCCCCCCCCATTTTTTCCTTTTTGGATATCTATACTCCATCTGCTGCTTCTAATTCTAATGCTCATGAATAAATTGGAATATATGTCAGGAATATATGCATTTTTCATAAACTGCTATATAAATTAAGTTGTCTTAAATTTATTAATCTTAATCAGCCCCTTCTTTTGGCCCAGTGTTGCAATCTGTTCCTTCAACATCTATGTTTACTCCTGTATATATTAAATCCATTAAATTCAAGTTCCCTGGTAATATGCCTGAGAGCAAGAATCTGCTAAGAGAAGCTTGTGTACCTCCTTAGCCTGACAGTGTCTTCTTCAACTATTTACAAGTCAGGATCAGGATATAAAAGTGAGTGGATGAATCTGACGGCAACATGGGTTTCTACTTGATTTCCATGACAGCACATTTTATAGATATTACTAGCTAAGATAACAAAGGTCAAGCCCAGATCAGAGGTGTCAGTAGTGGATGACTCGCAGTGGAGGCATGTCACTTCCCCAGCCCGTGTAACCCAGAAGGTATAAAGTTGATTATATTTCTGGTTTTACTTCCGGACAAGCAAAAAAAAAAGGAACAGCATATTTTGGCAGAACAGGCATAGCCCTGCAAAATACATTGTAATAGATTATTTCATATGAACTGGGAGGAAAATGTGAGAAGGTAAATTTTTAATGTTTGTGCTTGAAAATGTCTGGGAGAGTGTCCCACAGGTAAAAGATCTCAGTGTTGTTTAAAATTGAAAAAGCTACTTGACCCCTTGACTATGTTACTCTGCTAAGCCAATGCACATGCAAAATCCAAGAGCCAGATGCACTTGTAGCCAGATGTCTAATTCCCAGTGATGTCAAGAACAGGAAGAGTCATTTATGAGTGGAGACCCTTACAACCAACACCAAAAATCACTTTCTACAGAAATGTACACTAACTCAGGCACTTTGTCGTACTGTTAAGTCTCCTTTCAAGTATAACTTTTGACCTTGGGAAGGAATACCAAAGTAAGCAGAACACCATTTCTCTCGAGTAAGGGCTTTTATGTATTTGGACTTGAGGTACACAACTTTAGAATCTTTAATCTATGTGTCATTTGTTCAGAGGAAACTTTGAACTCAATCTTACAAACTGTAGCCACATGAATAAAATAAATCACTTCTGGAAATTGTTTATATGCATATGAGCCAGCCATCTGAAAAACTCATCATACCTGACTGATTTCTGAATGTAACATGAAATTGCAGACAGGAATTACATTGCACTTTTGATGCTTGTTTTAAAGAGCTTCTGGGCATGGCAGAGATTAACATGCATTTGGGCAGCAGAATTAAATATTAGCTCTAAATTTATTTTAGCCAAATTAATATAATTGCTGGGATTATTTAGAGCATTTTTCTCAATGCTCCATGTATACTTGAGAGAAAAAGAGCAACTTCACCTTCAAACATACATTTCATTGCCCAGTTCATATTTGTGATACATTCATCAGTTATTGATTAAAAAACAGATTTTAATGTTCATATTCATGCCATGAAATCTTCTGCTTTTTATTCTCAATAAAGCCTTCATATTTAATTTCTTTTAAAAGCCTTTGTATTTATATTCAGAGCCCTGCATCCATATTTAGGCATAAATCCCATTCACATCAGTGGGTCTCGATGGCAATTTTGCCTGAGGTAAGACTAGAAGATGCAAACCTGATGTTCATGTGTTTTGACAAAAACATCTTCACACATTTTGAGTTCTTCAGTGCTAACAGTATTATTTTTTTTTCCCCACATTCTACCAACCCAGTCCATTGAATATTTAATAGTACAGGTGATATTAGGTCTGATCATCTGACTCACGTAGATAACGTAATAGTTGAAACCAAAACTTCGTCCTTCTATATACTGTATGCAAGGCTGGAACATTGATCTAAATGAATACAAAGTCTTTTAAAAAATCCCATATACATCAGCAGTAATGTAAAAGAAGATAGGATAAAGTGAACATTAAAAAAATAATAATAAATATTTTGCTGCCACCTTCTGGAATTTAATAAAATGGGCATCTCAAATGTTTGTAACATGGACAAAATTTAGCCTTTAACAGGAATGGCTAATGTTATTACACAGAAAGAAAACATATATTTTGACTTTATTACTTTGAAAATTCTAAACAAGTATGTCCAATTTCACATTTCACAGAAAGATGGAATAGCACAGATTCAAATTTAAGACTTTTATATGTGAAAACAATAGAAAAAGATGTCCATCAAGCATAACTCTCAACAAATAGGCATGAATAATCAGGAGATTAAGCATTAATTGGTCATAAAGAAATATAGGTAAACAAAGCAAGGAGCTGCTCACAGGTGATACCTAAATGTGAAAAATGCAGTTGTGATTCGTGCTAAGATGTTTAATGTTTACAGGTATAACCAAATGAGGCACGGACTCTGAACCTGGAAAAGGGAAAGGTGGTTAAGTTCTATGTAAAAAGTTATGAAACTTGTTTAGGAAGTTATACTGATAGAGGGAACTAACATTTTAAGGGTTAAGCAACTATATAATAAGGGCCTACTAACAAGCTAACATTTTAAACCACACAATTAATATCTAGTTTAGAGTTGTATGTAACTAATGGTGCTAAAAAAAAAAAAACAATATCAAGGCAGGACTTCATTAAATGCCGAGATAAGAAGTTTTACAGCACCAGCTGCAACCTTGAGGAGACAAGAAAGCCAAGATTTACAGCAAAAAGGAGGCACCAGTCTTTAAAAGGTAAGCCAGAGTATACTAAAGAGAATCGAAACTCATCATAGATTTAGAGGAATAATATAATAAGGAAGGGTGGGTTCACGCCCCTCAGGGAAAGCTTATTGTCCACTTTCATGTACTTTGGCCTTTAGTAAGGGAAGAACATAAGAAAGGATTTTGGGGAATAGAACCACTATGCAAACATTTGATTAGGGACACAGGAGCTAGAAATTTGTATATCACTGTAAAACAGGTGACAGCAGCGTGATCTTTGCCTCCAGACTAATCCCAAAAATATGCCCAAGCTAGAAATGGGTCAAATGGGGAAGGGGAATGGGCCTGGAACACAATGGCAAATTGAGTTTTCAGAACTCCCAGGAAAAGGGGGGTACCGATATTTGTTGGTATTAACTAATACTTTTTCAGGTTGGCCAGAAGCATTCCCTACCAGGACAGCAAAAGTTTAGGAGGTGACTAGAACATTGATACATGAAATAACACCAAGGTTTGGAGTTCCAGGTGTTATATCCTCTGATAGAGGGCCACATTTTATTTATGCGTATGAGAAGTCTTTTGCAGAAAACTTTGGAAACTACAGAAACAGCGGTTCGCACTGCAGAGAAAGGATGGACACACGCCTCTCGAGTTAAAGGACCCCTGACAGAAGAAAGAACCTGGAAAGTAACTCAAGGACCGGGGGAATTGAAGTTGAAATTAACACGGGATCGGTGATGTAACTACTTTCAGTATTGTTCATATGAATGTCCAGCATAAATGAAAATCAGAATGTTTTAATAGTTAAGCATGTTGAACTAAGTTGGATATGTAATTCTTTTATCTGTATTTGATGGTTAGGTTGTATTGAACTGTGGTATAAGCATATCCACAAAGGGAAATTGCCAACAGGATTGTGTAATAAGCATTTAAGAATAGAAGATAGGGAAGCCAAAGCTGAGTTGAGAATTCTAACAGTCACTGGAAGAATACAAAAAGTATAGTGAAAAATGATGGGAGGCATTTACTAAAGGGGTGTATGGGAATTTAGAGAGTCCATCAGTGACAGGAAGAATAGAGTGTAAAAAGAGAAATCAAATTTCGTGTCGTCCTGTTGCTCCTGGGAAGTGAAGGCCAAGAGTTTGGAATACGATAAAAAGTCATCACCTAACGGCAAAAATAGGAAAGGCGGGGACACTACCCTTGCTGCCGAGAAGATAATGAACTCGGCTGCCAGCTGCAACCTGGTAGGCCAGAGAGGCAGAGGGTGTAGAAACCTGGACCTGATCCTCTTGCTAGGAGTGGTGACTTACTGTTCCCAACTTAGCCTGGCCAATCCATGTACCAAGTGCTATGAGCGCGTGAGAACAGGACGACTGACACAATATGTTCTCAGTTATCACACTCATGTTAATTCTGGATGTTATGATAGAACAAAATTGGAAAAATGTGAAATCCAAGGGCAGAAGTTATGGGTAGCAACTAATCTAGGGAAAGGTAGACTCGGTGTAGGCTCTGTCTCCTGCCCTAGGGGAGAACAGAGTATCTGTTTTTCACAAACTGGTATGTGGGGCTATTCAGATGGAGGGGGAGTGCAAGATCAGTATAAGGAGGAGTTAGTTAAGAGTGCTACTCAGGAATTGAAAAGAAGGCAAGAGAAACAGAAAGTGGTGCAGAAAAGCAGTGATTGGTATGAAGAGGTAGGGCAAAAAGACAAGGGATTACAATTGCCAACAGTGGGGAAAAACCTGTTTGTAGACCTTGTGGAGAAGATGGCCCGGGAATTGGGTGTCGCGTCATGCTGGATGTGTGGGGGGTCTCAGGTGGTGGAGCAGTGGCCTTGGAGAGGGGAGAGTGTGAGCCCAGAAGGATTACTGGTATGGAACAGAACTCATGTAACTGGAAAGAAAAAAGACCAGAAGGATGGGTATTAAGTCACTTAATCATAGGGCAGATACGCATATCAAGGGACGATGGTAAACTGGATTTTACTGAATACGTTGGGCAAACCCCTTGTAAGTTAGTGTTACAAGTAAATTCATCAAATACCTCTATTCCTCCCACTTGGTGGCCAGGTCCACCTAATGGATATTGGTGGGAAATGAAACAATATGCTGGAAGAATCGAAGCAAAGCAAATCCTTTTGAGGAAATTGGGGATTTAAGGAGATATTGGCAGAATCCTGGCTCTACCGATGTAAACGAACCATGGAAAGCTCCTGATGGATTATTTTGGATATGTGGGAATAGAGCTTATAATGAGTTAATGCCTAAATGGAGAGGGTCTTGTACAATAGGGATAATTCAACCAGCATTGTTCCTTTTACCAAAGGAAAAAGGGAGTTATCTGGGGAAACCTCTGTATGAAACTTTAAACAGAGAGAAGAGGGGTTTAATAAATGTCCCCATAGGAGGAACGCAAACTTGGAAAGATGATGAATGGCCTGCGAAAAGGATAATTGAATACTATGATCCAGCCCCCTGGGCCCAAGAGGGAAGCTGGGGATACCGTACCCCAATATATATGCCAAACCGAATTATCCTGTAATGCAAGCAGTGGTTGAAATAATAAGCAACCGGACAGCTGAGGCACTGAATCTTCTAGCAAGACAATTGTCTCAGACCAGGGCTTCAGTGTACTAAAATCGGGTAGCCTTAGATTATCTCTTAGCTGAAGAAGGGGGTGTCTGTGGGAAATTGAATACTTCTGAGTGTTGTTTGGAAATAGATGGTAATGGGGAAGCTACAATGAAAATAGCAGAGGAGATAAAACGCGTTGCGCATGTACCAGTACAGAAATGGAACTCTATACTTACTAGCCATTGGTGGGATGACTAATTTGGGGGAGCCTGGTGGAAGAAAATAGGGTTCATGATATTATGCGCATTTCTGGGTTTACTGTTTGTACCATGTATGATCCCGTGCTTTATTCGGTTAATACATTCAGTAGTCCAAGGCATGCAAATCTCAGCTATGCCTATAGATCCTGAAATGGCAACAAAAGCAATGGGGCATCAATTTATGATTTTAAAAGATAACACCAAACTGGGCCTAGCCGCCGCTAGGCAGGTGCTGGTTAACTTTGAGGCCAAAGCACGAATCAATAGGATAAAAAGAAAAGGGGGGAATTGTGAAAAATGCAGTTGTGATTCGTGCTAAGATGTTTAATGTTTACAGGTATAACCAAATGAGGCACGGACTCTGAACCTGGAAAAGGGAAAGGTGGTTAAGGTCTATGTAAAAAGTTATGAAACTTGTTTAGGAAGTTATATTGATAGAGGGAACTAACGTTTTAAGGGTTAAGCAACTATATAATAAGGGCCTACTAACAAGCTAACATTTTAAACCACACAATTAATATCTAGTTTAGAGTTGTATGTAACTAATTGTGCTAAAAAAAAAAAAAATAACAAGGCAGGACTTCATTAAATGCCGAGATAAGAAGTTTTACAGCACCAGCTGCAGCCTTGAGGAGGCAAGATAGCCAAGATTTACAGCAAAAAGGAGGCACCAGTCTGGTTCCAGCCGGTTTGGTAGCTTGGATTCCAGCCAGTTCCTTCTAATGAGCCAAAGGTAAAACGTCCACTGTGAGGAAGCTGAAGGAGCCTTCATCCAAAGACCCCTAAAGACCTTTCCTCAAATTCACCAAGTGACACTGCGCAGGCGCAACAGGGGAGGGTCAAGGAGGGGAATAATATGTAAATAATTATCTGAGACTAATTTTAATAAAAAGCGGGGAAGGTCATGAATATGTATAGGCGTTCCTGGGTCATTATGAATATGTAATACCATACTGTATTTAAGCACACTTCTTATTGTTAAAAGTGTGCGTGTTGGGCGGAGAGAATCCCCCGCGCACCCAGCGCTGTTTTGCTTATGCTCTAATGAACACGTGTTTAAGGAATACAAGAAATTGGATTAAATGTTGTTTATCCATAGAAAAAGCGTAAGTTATTTATTTCACTAAATATCAGCGATTCACAATTAATTGTTAGTTTAAACCCAAGGTTACTCACTAGAACTCAGGGCCTCTGTCCCTCAGGTGTGTTGTGGCCTTTATGTAACTGCATTGCTTTTAAAATGTAGCTCCACAGAAATAAACAAGAGGCAAACAGGTCATAAGGCTTTGGGCTCTGTCCTACGTAGTGTCTCCCTGTTTCTGTCAGAGAGATTTCCTTGTGCACAGCATGTAAACATGTAATGTGTTTGGGGAAGGTTAATACATGCAAATATAACACCAGTACAGAGAGCATGTCAGAAGTTCTTTATTAGCACTACGACAACTGAAGCACTAATCTTATTTAGAAAATGGGTGATCACAAGCATTTAAACTGGAGGAAGAAGAGCGTTGTCCCTATCTGTATGGGGTCCTGAAGTCAACAGTTTTCTTGTAATGCACAAGATCAACATTCCCGGAGCATCCTGGGCTGTGGTGGCCTCCATCACTGCTCACACAGTGGGCAGCTGATCTCAGGACAGGCAGCTCGGCAGGGACCTGTGCTGCTGGGCAAGGTGTGTGGTGCTGGCCAGGTGTGCTGCACAGACACCTCTGGGGGAAACAAGGAGTGTGAGGACATGGAAGCACCAGGTGATTTACTTGGACACCACTGTCACTCCTTCATCTCTAAAATTTCATTCAGATTAATGCACAGGTGCTATGAGACTTTTTTTTTTTCTTCTTTTTTTCCCTAGAGAGCACTTGAAGTGAGGTTGTTCCTTATGGAATGCGATGTCCACGTCAGCACAATTAACTGATCATAAGAGTGAGACTGATTAACCTGTTGTCACTCCTGTCTCCTATTGCCATGGTGTGTCCTGAGTGGTATACATGTCCACGTATCTGTCTTGTGGTAACAGCTATGTGGTTTATATGTAGGATAAGGGTGTAAACAATAAACCTTGACATCTTCGGTTGGCTCCCGGAGGGCACGGGTGAAGCCTCACTTTGGCCCGGTAAGAAAGTTGCTCAGGCCTGGGAGAAGGCCCCAGTTTTGATGCATAGATCTGCCTGCCCGCTGCTGTACCCTAACAGCTGTGCGTGTGCCTACGGAAAACAGAGGGGCTCAAGGTGTGGGGTGAGAGGCGGGAGCTCACTGGAGTCAGCTAAAGAGCCCGGCGCCATGACCGCCCGTTCCCACCCGCCCGAACGTGAAGCCGCTCGGCCAGCAGGCCAGGCCGCCGCCGTCACCGCCCGCCCTTTATGCGGCGGCGTTGCCAGGCGACGGGCAGAGCCACGGCGGGCGGGGCGGTGTTTGGAGCTCTGTCAGGTCCGGCCCGTGGGCTCAGGCGCTGCCAGGCGGGATCCAGACGCCGCCGCCATGCCGGGGAAGCGCAGTGGCCGCCGGGCGGCGAGGCGGCGCGGCGTGTTGCAGGTGAGCGGCGGCAGCGCCCGGGCGGGGGGCGCTGTTCCTGGGCTCGGGGAGCGGTGGCGCTTGTGTGCGAACTGGTTTCAGCTACTGCGAGTAACGCGCTGTCAAACACAACAACGGAAAACAAAGGCGATTTGCACTCCAAGTGAGGTTTACTGTTGTGTGGGCAGGGGAAGCTGCTCCCGGTGCGTAACGTCGCCCTAAGACGGGAACGGCCTGAGCTCCCTGTCCTGACAGCCCCGCAAACGGGGCTCTGGCCGAGCACCGGCAGCTGCCTCGGGCAGAGCACAAAACCCGTGTTCAAGTCGAAAAGCCTGCTCTCAAGCCCGCAGTGGTCTGTGGCTCTGGGTCTGGAGACACTGCTGCATTTCATAATGTATTTTTAATAGGTAAGTAAGGCCAGTTGTTTTCAGAAGCCACGTAACCGCCTTGCGTCCGTGATGCTGTGCAGCAGAGCATCCAGAATACCAGCGGTGGCTTCTGTGAAGCTCTTCCATTGTTTTGGACCTGCCAGCTGCTGCAAGTTCTTGTCCCACAGCAGTGGGTGAAGCGGCAGCCCCTGCTCACCCGCTGTGACACCGGGACTGTGCAGACCCTTCTGTTGTGCTCTTGCCCATCAGAACATGTAACAGGGGGGTGAAAAAGTGTCACACGATGTGTCACATGACGATACAACGTCGTTATTGCAAAGAATTGAAGGGGATCTGTAAGGAATGTTTCTTACGGAGGAGAAATAGAAATTAACACTTGGAGGGATTTTTAAACACAGAAAAATTGGGGAAATGATGCTAGAGTGAAAAGGCTCCATTTTACTTATCCTTCACAATAATTTTCAGTTAAACGGGTTAATCTCTTGCTCAGTTTTACTTATGTATGTGTGGGAAGGAGGAATTAGTGCTGAACTTGAAGAAGTGAATCTTCTGTGTAAAAGTTGTTTGTGAAACCATTTCAGGGTGAGCGACAAAAAGCACTTTCTGCTCATGCAGCAAGAGAGCAAGCAGCCGAATACTCAGATGACAGTGACAAAGACGGCACATTAAACGGTAAGAGAGAATTAAGTATTTTTCTTAAGGTTCTTCCCTTTTTTAAGTCATTACTAGATCACAGAGAATCTTAGTGAGTCAATATGATTTAGTGTTGCAAGATTTCATATTTTAACAACTTCTCAATCATTTGGTCCTCCTCTTCCAAGTTAGGAGCAGAATCCCAGTGCAATCAGTGGTGGTGAAACCTGCCAGGCCAGGCACAGTCAGTGCTGTTTCCTACAGTTGTGATGCCCAGTTTTACTCCTTGGCCATATTGCTTCTCCACACCAGGCTGAGACAGCAGCGCCCAGTACTGTGAGTGACAGTGGACATGGGCAGAAAGGCAGCGCTGTTGTCATCTTACTGTTTTCCCAGTCTGGACAATCAGTGAATAAGGGCTGCGGGACACGCTGCAGAGCGTTCTTGCCTGGCAGTGTACACAAAGCAGGAGCAAGCTCGAGCTGGCTGGTTTTTTTTGGGCCAGGATGCATTTGATATTTGCTAATGTTAAGTTTAGCGAGATTGGCCGAATGGCTCTTCTTCCTCCTTAGATGGTGCTGCATGCTAAGGGAAATCGGAATCTGAAATCTCATGCTGTATTTTTAAAGGGACTTCTTCTGTGTCCTGTTTTTCATTCAAATCCGAAAGATCTTTTGAAAGTTTGTGGGATGCTTTAATTTCCCTTTGCTGAAAAGATCTTTAAAAAAGCTCCTCCTGCATTAAATATGTTACTCAATTGTCATGGCATTCTTTTGTCATATTGCTGAAGCATTTGAACATTGAAATAAAATCAGTTAGAAGTAACAGGCTACAGGAAGATAAAACGATTATGGTTAAACATGGGAATCTTAGCATTGGAGCAGGTATCTTCTTTGAGTATCTTCTAGTAGGTTTCAGTTGGGTCAGAAATGAAGAGAATAGAAGGGGAGGATGGATTCTGGTAACGAAAGGTGCCTAGCTTTGTTCTTGTTGACTTGCTTCCACTTCTCATGGCCTTGGAGACGTAGGTGTTTAAAAGGGTTTTAAATTGCATGACAGATAAGAATTAACTGTGAGTATTTGAAGTATTTTCTTTGGATTTGGTCCACGGAAAGAGATGACAGGAAAGGAAGCAGAATAAAGATCTAGTTTGGTGGCTTTGCATAGATCAGAGGTGTGGAAAGAGAAGCGCTCAGAAACTTGAAGTCACAAGAGCGTTACACGAAAAATTCTTTTAAATAATAGAAGATGTAGTTTCTGTGTCCCCTTTTTTCCACTTCTCTCCAATGGAAGTTGATAATGTGCTGTTTTCAGGTGTTGGAAAAGAACGTAACGGAAGGAATTCAGGTGCTGGAAGCACTAAGAAATTGGTTGCTGTTGACAGTCCTCTCTCAGATGAGTATGCTTCGCAAAAAGCAGCAGATTTGGAAAAAGAAGCTGCTGATGACTCGACTTTATCCTTCCATGAAAAGAAGCTTCCACAAACAATGCTTTTAGAAAGTGAAAACATACAGGATGACAGAGAAGATGGTGAAGAAGAGTGTTTGGAAAGTCAAAATGAGGATGATAACAGGAAAAATAATCAAGAGTGTTCAGCTCCTGAAGAAGCACCATGTGGTAATGGTGAAAGTGAGCACTGTAATGACTTGCCTATTCGTGACCTACAGGAAAAATTTTACTTATGTATGTGTGGGAAGGAGGAATTAGTGCTGAACTTGAAGAAGTGAATCTTCTGCGTAAAAGTTGTTTGTGAAACCATTTCAGGGTGAGCGACAAAAAGCACTTTCTGCTCATGCAGCAAGAGAGCAAGCAGCCGAATACTCAGATGACAAAGAGAGTGACAAAGACGGCACATTAAACGGTAAGAGAGAATTAAGTATTTTTCTTAAAGTTCTTCCCTTTTTTAAGTCATTACTAGATGTGGGGGGGGTCTCAGGTGGTGGAGCTGAAAGATTGCTGAAAGATTATAAGGCTTGCCAGAGTCCTGAGGGTCTTAGGTGGGCTTCTGGACATTGGTCGTCTCCAGATATTGTAAGTGAGCAAATAAGGGACTTGGCAAAAGAAAGCAGATTTGAGATTTCTGCTGTTTTGGAAGCAGCATTGATAGCTGCCCCGAAAGACAAGCAAACTGAGCGAGAGATCATTAAATCACTGTAGACAGATTTACAAGCAGAATGGTTTGAACTTCAGCAAGCAGAGAGAGAATTAGCTGATAACAAATGAATCACAGAAAAACTTGCTGCAGAACAGTCTGCAAGATGCCTTTTAGTACTAGCTTTTTTTCTTTGTGGGTATCTTTTTGAATGTGTTGCAGTTTCATAAGTTTTTGCCTGTTGTATGGTATAGTAAGATCACAGATTGACCCAAAATGTACATTTTGTGACGATGAGCAATTTGGCTCTTGACTGTGTGAATGTGGTGATGGGGTTTTGTGTGTGATAGCCATTGCTTTTTTTTTTCTTTCTGGCAAGTTGGCTTTGTTGTGGCATCTGGACTTGCACGGCTCTGTGATAGGCTGTGTCTCATCTCGCTGTGCTGGATTTGGCATTTTTGTATGCGCACCAGATGTGGGGTCCTGGTTTGGGGATGGCGGTTGTGGCGCCCCAGATGAGACACTGATAAAAGCCTTGCCCGGTCCAGCTTGCTGCGGCGGGGGTGGTGCGTGCCCATGGGCTCCAGCGCGCACCGACCTGTTTTGTCAGGGAGACCCAGCGGTGCCTCCACCCGGCTGAGCAGTGAGCGGTTCAAAGGTGCAATGCTAAAATTGAGATATTGTCTTGAAGAAGTGTAATTGTGATCTGTTTGCATATTTGAACTTGGTATTTGGTTTGTGTGTCTGAGCTCAGTATTTTAGTCAGTATATTTACACTTGGTACCAAAATAATTTGTTTGGGGAGATAATTACAAAATGAGCACCGGTTCCATTATTGAAGTACCACCTTGCTCCCCCTTAAGATGCATCTGTACACATGAGAGTAAATTAGTGGGGGAAGTGATTTGAATGTGAAATTCTGAGTTAGCTGTATTGCAGTTAGTGTTGTTCTGTGGATAGACTGATTTGGATCTAAAATTGATGTAAGGGATTGATGCTTAATATGCTGCTTATTGACATCTGTAAGAAATTACAAAAGGTAGGAGCTGAGGGATGTAACTGTTGCTCAGCTAATTGAAATTGCATATAAAAGTTTATAGACGCAGGAATTAAATGAAGAGAGAAAAAGGGCAAGAGGAGCCCAAGCCTGTGCCCGGCAGCTTCCCCTTGATAAGCTGCGGCGAGAAGAAAAAAAAAGGAAAGAAAAAAGAAAGAAAGAAAAAACAAAAAAAAGGTGAAAAGCTGAGTGTCTGCTAAAGCGGTGAAAAAAAACGGCGGGGAGAGCGGCGGCTGCTGGAGCTGGAGCTGCAGCTCCTCTCCTCCGGGCTCGCCGGCCGCGGGGGATGAAGCGGGGGGGGCAGTCGCCGCCTGGCCCGTTCCTGCTGGGCTGCTTGGTTGTGTGAAACGCGTACAGAGCACGCGGATTTCCCCTTAGATATCCACCTTCTGACCCAGGTTCAGAAGTAGGAATTCGGCCAGTAACAGAGAAATTCCTGCAAGTAGGGTTATTAAAGGAGTGTGAGTCCAATTACAACACCCCTATGTTGCCTGTCCGCAAGCTAGATAGGTCATATTGGGTGGTTCAGGACTTATGAGCTATAAACAAAATAGCTGAGGACCTCTACCCAGTGGTAGCAGACCCATACACCCTTCTGAGAGTATTAACACCTAATTTGACTTGGTTTATCATTTTAGATTTAAAAAATGCTTTCTTTTGCCTCCCTCGCCATGAAGCTAGCCAGACAATATTTGCATTTGAATGAGAGAACCCTAAAAATAAAGGTAAAACCCAGCTCACTTGGACGGTGTTGCCACAAAGATTCACGAACAGCCCGACAATATTTGGAAATCTGCTTGCTAAAGATTTTGAATCCTGGGAAGCCTCGTCTGATGAGAGACAGATGCTACAATATCTGGATGACATTTTCATCGCTACTAGAACCAAGGAGACGTGCGTGACCTGGACCATACGGACCAGAAACACCTGCAATGGAATAAGGAAGCCACACGAGCCTTTCAGGAACTTAAAAAGGCTTTGATACCAGCCCCTGCTCTAGGACTCCAATATGTGAGCAAACCATTTTTCCTATTCTTTCATGAGAAACAGGGAATAGCCTTGGGTATATTGGCAAAGGATCTTGGCCCATATGGACGAGCAGTGGCCTGTTTCTCTGAACAGTTAGACGCAACTGCAAAGGGGTGGCCTGGATGCCTGCGAGCAGTTGCTGCAGTGGTACTGAATATACAGGAGGCCTGGAGATTTACCACGGGTCAGAAAATGACTGTGCTAGTATCCCAGACAGTGTCTCACAAGATGGTGTAGAAATTATCGTCACTAACGTTGTCAACCCAGCTTCTTTCCTCAGTGGTAACTTTGGAGAACCAGTTCATCATGACTGCCTGAAGACCATCGAAGCAATATCATCCAGTTGACCAGATCTAAAAGACATTCCTATTGAAAACTCTGACAACTGGTTTATGGATGGAAGCAGCTAACTGTGAGGGTTGTGCATGTGCACAGAGCAATTTGGAAAGAAAAGGGACTTTTGAACTCTCAAAGCAAACATATCAAACGTGCAGAGGAGATGTTGAAACTATCGGAAGTAGTTCAACTTCCTAAGAAAATGGCAATCATGCATAATAGGGCACACCAGAAAGTGAGCTCGGAATCAGAAAAGGCTGGCGGACAGAGAGGCAAAACAAATGGCAAAGCAAAAGGTAAAAACAGAAAGTGCTCTAGTCCTTGGGGGACAGGTCTCTTTAAAAGGTAAGCCAGAGTATACTAAAGAGAATCGAAACTCATCATAGATTTAGAGGAATAATATAATAAGGAAGGGTGGGTTCACGCCCCTCAGGGAAAGCTTATTGTCCACTTTCATGTACTTTGGCCTTTAGTAAGGGAAGAACATAAGAAAGGATTTTGGGGAATAGAACCACTATGCAAACATTTGATTAGGGACACAGGAGCTAGAAATTTGTATATCACTGTAAAACAGGTGACAGCAGCGTGATCTTTGCCTCCAGACTAATCCCAAAAATATGCCCAAGCTAGAAATGGGTCAAATGGGGAAGGGGAATGGGCCTGGAACACAATGGCAAATTGAGTTTTCAGAACTCCCAGGAAAAGGGGGGTACCGATATTTGTTGGTATTAACTAATACTTTTTCAGGTTGGCCAGAAGCATTCCCTACCAGGACAGCAAAAGTTTAGGAGGTGACTAGAACATTGATACATGAAATAACACCAAGGTTTGGAGTTCCAGGTGTTATATCCTCTGATAGAGGGCCACATTTTATTTATGCGTATGAGAAGTCTTTTGCAGAAAACTTTGGAAACTACAGAAACAGCGGTTCGCACTGCAGAGAAAGGATGGACACACGCCTCTCGAGTTAAAGGACCCCTGACAGAAGAAAGAACCTGGAAAGTAACTCAAGGACCGGGGGAATTGAAGTTGAAATTAACACGGGATCGGTGATGTAACTACTTTCAGTATTGTTCATATGAATGTCCAGCATAAATGAAAATCAGAATGTTTTAATAGTTAAGCATGTTGAACTAAGTTGGATATGTAATTCTTTTATCTGTATTTGATGGTTAGGTTGTATTGAACTGTGGTATAAGCATATCCACAAAGGGAAATTGCCAACAGGATTGTGTAATAAGCATTTAAGAATAGAAGATAGGGAAGCCAAAGCTGAGTTGAGAATTCTAACAGTCACTGGAAGAATACAAAAAGTATAGTGAAAAATGATGGGAGGCATTTACTAAAGGGGTGTATGGGAATTTAGAGAGTCCATCAGTGACAGGAAGAATAGAGTGTAAAAAGAGAAATCAAATTTCGTGTCGTCCTGTTGCTCCTGGGAAGTGAAGGCCAAGAGTTTGGAATACGATAAAAAGTCATCACCTAACGGCAAAAATAGGAAAGGCGGGGACACTACCCTTGCTGCCGAGAAGATAATGAACTCGGCTGCCAGCTGCAACCTGGTAGGCCAGAGAGGCAGAGGGTGTAGAAACCTGGACCTGATCCTCTTGCTAGGAGTGGTGACTTACTGTTCCCAACTTAGCCTGGCCAATCCATGTACCAAGTGCTATGAGCGCGTGAGAACAGGACGACTGACACAATATGTTCTCAGTTATCACACTCATGTTAATTCTGGATGTTATGATAGAACAAAATTGGAAAAATGTGAAATCCAAGGGCAGAAGTTATGGGTAGCAACTAATCTAGGGAAAGGTAGACTCGGTGTAGGCTCTGTCTCCTGCCCTAGGGGAGAACAGAGTATCTGTTTTTCACAAACTGGTATGTGGGGCTATTCAGATGGAGGGGGAGTGCAAGATCAGTATAAGGAGGAGTTAGTTAAGAGTGCTACTCAGGAATTGAAAAGAAGGCAAGAGAAACAGAAAGTGGTGCAGAAAAGCAGTGATTGGTATGAAGAGGTAGGGCAAAAAGACAAGGGATTACAATTGCCAACAGTGGGGAAAAACCTGTTTGTAGACCTTGTGGAGAAGATGGCCCGGGAATTGGGTGTCGCGTCATGCTGGATGTGTGGGGGGTCTCAGGTGGTGGAGCAGTGGCCTTGGAGAGGGGAGAGTGTGAGCCCAGAAGGATTACTGGTATGGAACAGAACTCATGTAACTGGAAAGAAAAAAGACCAGAAGGATGGGTATTAAGTCACTTAATCATAGGGCAGATACGCATATCAAGGGACGATGGTAAACTGGATTTTACTGAATACGTTGGGCAAACCCCTTGTAAGTTAGTGTTACAAGTAAATTCATCAAATACCTCTATTCCTCCCACTTGGTGGCCAGGTCCACCTAATGGATATTGGTGGGAAATGAAACAATATGCTGGAAGAATCGAAGCAAAGCAAATCCTTTTGAGGAAATTGGGGATTTAAGGAGATATTGGCAGAATCCTGGCTCTACCGATGTAAACGAACCATGGAAAGCTCCTGATGGATTATTTTGGATATGTGGGAATAGAGCTTATAATGAGTTAATGCCTAAATGGAGAGGGTCTTGTACAATAGGGATAATTCAACCAGCATTGTTCCTTTTACCAAAGGAAAAAGGGAGTTATCTGGGGAAACCTCTGTATGAAACTTTAAACAGAGAGAAGAGGGGTTTAATAAATGTCCCCATAGGAGGAACGCAAACTTGGAAAGATGATGAATGGCCTGCGAAAAGGATAATTGAATACTATGATCCAGCCCCCTGGGCCCAAGAGGGAAGCTGGGGATACCGTACCCCAATATATATGCCAAACCGAATTATCCTGTAATGCAAGCAGTGGTTGAAATAATAAGCAACCGGACAGCTGAGGCACTGAATCTTCTAGCAAGACAATTGTCTCAGACCAGGGCTTCAGTGTACTAAAATCGGGTAGCCTTAGATTATCTCTTAGCTGAAGAAGGGGGTGTCTGTGGGAAATTGAATACTTCTGAGTGTTGTTTGGAAATAGATGGTAATGGGGAAGCTACAATGAAAATAGCAGAGGAGATAAAACGCGTTGCGCATGTACCAGTACAGAAATGGAACTCTATACTTACTAGCCATTGGTGGGATGACTAATTTGGGGGAGCCTGGTGGAAGAAAATAGGGTTCATGATATTATGCGCATTTCTGGGTTTACTGTTTGTACCATGTATGATCCCGTGCTTTATTCGGTTAATACATTCAGTAGTCCAAGGCATGCAAATCTCAGCTATGCCTATAGATCCTGAAATGGCAACAAAAGCAATGGGGCATCAATTTATGATTTTAAAAGATAACACCAAACTGGGCCTAGCCGCCGCTAGGCAGGTGCTGGTTAACTTTGAGGCCAAAGCACGAATCAATAGGATAAAAAGAAAAGGGGGGAATTGTGAAAAATGCAGTTGTGATTCGTGCTAAGATGTTTAATGTTTACAGGTATAACCAAATGAGGCACGGACTCTGAACCTGGAAAAGGGAAAGGTGGTTAAGGTCTATGTAAAAAGTTATGAAACTTGTTTAGGAAGTTATATTGATAGAGGGAACTAACGTTTTAAGGGTTAAGCAACTATATAATAAGGGCCTACTAACAAGCTAACATTTTAAACCACACAATTAATATCTAGTTTAGAGTTGTATGTAACTAATTGTGCTAAAAAAAAAAAAAATAACAAGGCAGGACTTCATTAAATGCCGAGATAAGAAGTTTTACAGCACCAGCTGCAGCCTTGAGGAGGCAAGATAGCCAAGATTTACAGCAAAAAGGAGGCACCAGTCTGGTTCCAGCCGGTTTGGTAGCTTGGATTCCAGCCAGTTCCTTCTAATGAGCCAAAGGTAAAACGTCCACTGTGAGGAAGCTGAAGGAGCCTTCATCCAAAGACCCCTAAAGACCTTTCCTCAAATTCACCAAGTGACACTGCGCAGGCGCAACAGGGGAGGGTCAAGGAGGGGAATAATATGTAAATAATTATCTGAGACTAATTTTAATAAAAAGCGGGGAAGGTCATGAATATGTATAGGCGTTCCTGGGTCATTATGAATATGTAATACCATACTGTATTTAAGCACACTTCTTATTGTTAAAAGTGTGCGTGTTGGGCGGAGAGAATCCCCCGCGCACCCAGCGCTGTTTTGCTTATGCTCTAATGAACACGTGTTTAAGGAATACAAGAAATTGGATTAAATGTTGTTTATCCATAGAAAAAGCGTAAGTTATTTATTTCACTAAATATCAGCGATTCACAATTAATTGTTAGTTTAAACCCAAGGTTACTCACTAGAACTCAGGGCCTCTGTCCCTCAGGTGTGTTGTGGCCTTTATGTAACTGCATTGCTTTTAAAATGTAGCTCCACAGAAATAAACAAGAGGCAAACAGGTCATAAGGCTTTGGGCTCTGTCCTACGTAGTGTCTCCCTGTTTCTGTCAGAGAGATTTCCTTGTGCACAGCATGTAAACATGTAATGTGTTTGGGGAAGGTTAATACATGCAAATATAACACCAGTACAGAGAGCATGTCAGAAGTTCTTTATTAGCACTACGACAACTGAAGCACTAATCTTATTTAGAAAATGGGTGATCACAAGCATTTAAACTGGAGGAAGAAGAGCGTTGTCCCTATCTGTATGGGGTCCTGAAGTCAACAGTTTTCTTGTAATGCACAAGATCAACATTCCCGGAGCATCCTGGGCTGTGGTGGCCTCCATCACTGCTCACACAGTGGGCAGCTGATCTCAGGACAGGCAGCTCGGCAGGGACCTGTGCTGCTGGGCAAGGTGTGTGGTGCTGGCCAGGTGTGCTGCACAGACACCTCTGGGGGAAACAAGGAGTGTGAGGACATGGAAGCACCAGGTGATTTACTTGGACACCACTGTCACTCCTTCATCTCTAAAATTTCATTCAGATTAATGCACAGGTGCTATGAGACTTTTTTTTTTTCTTCTTTTTTTCCCTAGAGAGCACTTGAAGTGAGGTTGTTCCTTATGGAATGCGATGTCCACGTCAGCACAATTAACTGATCATAAGAGTGAGACTGATTAACCTGTTGTCACTCCTGTCTCCTATTGCCATGGTGTGTCCTGAGTGGTATACATGTCCACGTATCTGTCTTGTGGTAACAGCTATGTGGTTTATATGTAGGATAAGGGTGTAAACAATAAACCTTGACATCTTCGGTTGGCTCCCGGAGGGCACGGGTGAAGCCTCACTTTGGCCCGGTAAGAAAGTTGCTCAGGCCTGGGAGAAGGCCCCAGTTTTGATGCATAGATCTGCCTGCCCGCTGCTGTACCCTAACAGCTGTGCGTGTGCCTACGGAAAACAGAGGGGCTCAAGGTGTGGGGTGAGAGGCGGGAGCTCACTGGAGTCAGCTAAAGAGCCCGGCGCCATGACCGCCCGTTCCCACCCGCCCGAACGTGAAGCCGCTCGGCCAGCAGGCCAGGCCGCCGCCGTCACCGCCCGCCCTTTATGCGGCGGCGTTGCCAGGCGACGGGCAGAGCCACGGCGGGCGGGGCGGTGTTTGGAGCTCTGTCAGGTCCGGCCCGTGGGCTCAGGCGCTGCCAGGCGGGATCCAGACGCCGCCGCCATGCCGGGGAAGCGCAGTGGCCGCCGGGCGGCGAGGCGGCGCGGCGTGTTGCAGGTGAGCGGCGGCAGCGCCCGGGCGGGGGGCGCTGTTCCTGGGCTCGGGGAGCGGTGGCGCTTGTGTGCGAACTGGTTTCAGCTACTGCGAGTAACGCGCTGTCAAACACAACAACGGAAAACAAAGGCGATTTGCACTCCAAGTGAGGTTTACTGTTGTGTGGGCAGGGGAAGCTGCTCCCGGTGCGTAACGTCGCCCTAAGACGGGAACGGCCTGAGCTCCCTGTCCTGACAGCCCCGCAAACGGGGCTCTGGCCGAGCACCGGCAGCTGCCTCGGGCAGAGCACAAAACCCGTGTTCAAGTCGAAAAGCCTGCTCTCAAGCCCGCAGTGGTCTGTGGCTCTGGGTCTGGAGACACTGCTGCATTTCATAATGTATTTTTAATAGGTAAGTAAGGCCAGTTGTTTTCAGAAGCCACGTAACCGCCTTGCGTCCGTGATGCTGTGCAGCAGAGCATCCAGAATACCAGCGGTGGCTTCTGTGAAGCTCTTCCATTGTTTTGGACCTGCCAGCTGCTGCAAGTTCTTGTCCCACAGCAGTGGGTGAAGCGGCAGCCCCTGCTCACCCGCTGTGACACCGGGACTGTGCAGACCCTTCTGTTGTGCTCTTGCCCATCAGAACATGTAACAGGGGGGTGAAAAAGTGTCACACGATGTGTCACATGACGATACAACGTCGTTATTGCAAAGAATTGAAGGGGATCTGTAAGGAATGTTTCTTACGGAGGAGAAATAGAAATTAACACTTGGAGGGATTTTTAAACACAGAAAAATTGGGGAAATGATGCTAGAGTGAAAAGGCTCCATTTTACTTATCCTTCACAATAATTTTCAGTTAAACGGGTTAATCTCTTGCTCAGTTTTACTTATGTATGTGTGGGAAGGAGGAATTAGTGCTGAACTTGAAGAAGTGAATCTTCTGTGTAAAAGTTGTTTGTGAAACCATTTCAGGGTGAGCGACAAAAAGCACTTTCTGCTCATGCAGCAAGAGAGCAAGCAGCCGAATACTCAGATGACAGTGACAAAGACGGCACATTAAACGGTAAGAGAGAATTAAGTATTTTTCTTAAGGTTCTTCCCTTTTTTAAGTCATTACTAGATCACAGAGAATCTTAGTGAGTCAATATGATTTAGTGTTGCAAGATTTCATATTTTAACAACTTCTCAATCATTTGGTCCTCCTCTTCCAAGTTAGGAGCAGAATCCCAGTGCAATCAGTGGTGGTGAAACCTGCCAGGCCAGGCACAGTCAGTGCTGTTTCCTACAGTTGTGATGCCCAGTTTTACTCCTTGGCCATATTGCTTCTCCACACCAGGCTGAGACAGCAGCGCCCAGTACTGTGAGTGACAGTGGACATGGGCAGAAAGGCAGCGCTGTTGTCATCTTACTGTTTTCCCAGTCTGGACAATCAGTGAATAAGGGCTGCGGGACACGCTGCAGAGCGTTCTTGCCTGGCAGTGTACACAAAGCAGGAGCAAGCTCGAGCTGGCTGGTTTTTTTTGGGCCAGGATGCATTTGATATTTGCTAATGTTAAGTTTAGCGAGATTGGCCGAATGGCTCTTCTTCCTCCTTAGATGGTGCTGCATGCTAAGGGAAATCGGAATCTGAAATCTCATGCTGTATTTTTAAAGGGACTTCTTCTGTGTCCTGTTTTTCATTCAAATCCGAAAGATCTTTTGAAAGTTTGTGGGATGCTTTAATTTCCCTTTGCTGAAAAGATCTTTAAAAAAGCTCCTCCTGCATTAAATATGTTACTCAATTGTCATGGCATTCTTTTGTCATATTGCTGAAGCATTTGAACATTGAAATAAAATCAGTTAGAAGTAACAGGCTACAGGAAGATAAAACGATTATGGTTAAACATGGGAATCTTAGCATTGGAGCAGGTATCTTCTTTGAGTATCTTCTAGTAGGTTTCAGTTGGGTCAGAAATGAAGAGAATAGAAGGGGAGGATGGATTCTGGTAACGAAAGGTGCCTAGCTTTGTTCTTGTTGACTTGCTTCCACTTCTCATGGCCTTGGAGACGTAGGTGTTTAAAAGGGTTTTAAATTGCATGACAGATAAGAATTAACTGTGAGTATTTGAAGTATTTTCTTTGGATTTGGTCCACGGAAAGAGATGACAGGAAAGGAAGCAGAATAAAGATCTAGTTTGGTGGCTTTGCATAGATCAGAGGTGTGGAAAGAGAAGCGCTCAGAAACTTGAAGTCACAAGAGCGTTACACGAAAAATTCTTTTAAATAATAGAAGATGTAGTTTCTGTGTCCCCTTTTTTCCACTTCTCTCCAATGGAAGTTGATAATGTGCTGTTTTCAGGTGTTGGAAAAGAACGTAACGGAAGGAATTCAGGTGCTGGAAGCACTAAGAAATTGGTTGCTGTTGACAGTCCTCTCTCAGATGAGTATGCTTCGCAAAAAGCAGCAGATTTGGAAAAAGAAGCTGCTGATGACTCGACTTTATCCTTCCATGAAAAGAAGCTTCCACAAACAATGCTTTTAGAAAGTGAAAACATACAGGATGACAGAGAAGATGGTGAAGAAGAGTGTTTGGAAAGTCAAAATGAGGATGATAACAGGAAAAATAATCAAGAGTGTTCAGCTCCTGAAGAAGCACCATGTGGTAATGGTGAAAGTGAGCACTGTAATGACTTGCCTATTCGTGACCTACAGGAAAAATTTTACTTATGTATGTGTGGGAAGGAGGAATTAGTGCTGAACTTGAAGAAGTGAATCTTCTGCGTAAAAGTTGTTTGTGAAACCATTTCAGGGTGAGCGACAAAAAGCACTTTCTGCTCATGCAGCAAGAGAGCAAGCAGCCGAATACTCAGATGACAAAGAGAGTGACAAAGACGGCACATTAAACGGTAAGAGAGAATTAAGTATTTTTCTTAAAGTTCTTCCCTTTTTTAAGTCATTACTAGATGTGGGGGGGGTCTCAGGTGGTGGAGCTGAAAGATTGCTGAAAGATTATAAGGCTTGCCAGAGTCCTGAGGGTCTTAGGTGGGCTTCTGGACATTGGTCGTCTCCAGATATTGTAAGTGAGCAAATAAGGGACTTGGCAAAAGAAAGCAGATTTGAGATTTCTGCTGTTTTGGAAGCAGCATTGATAGCTGCCCCGAAAGACAAGCAAACTGAGCGAGAGATCATTAAATCACTGTAGACAGATTTACAAGCAGAATGGTTTGAACTTCAGCAAGCAGAGAGAGAATTAGCTGATAACAAATGAATCACAGAAAAACTTGCTGCAGAACAGTCTGCAAGATGCCTTTTAGTACTAGCTTTTTTTCTTTGTGGGTATCTTTTTGAATGTGTTGCAGTTTCATAAGTTTTTGCCTGTTGTATGGTATAGTAAGATCACAGATTGACCCAAAATGTACATTTTGTGACGATGAGCAATTTGGCTCTTGACTGTGTGAATGTGGTGATGGGGTTTTGTGTGTGATAGCCATTGCTTTTTTTTTTCTTTCTGGCAAGTTGGCTTTGTTGTGGCATCTGGACTTGCACGGCTCTGTGATAGGCTGTGTCTCATCTCGCTGTGCTGGATTTGGCATTTTTGTATGCGCACCAGATGTGGGGTCCTGGTTTGGGGATGGCGGTTGTGGCGCCCCAGATGAGACACTGATAAAAGCCTTGCCCGGTCCAGCTTGCTGCGGCGGGGGTGGTGCGTGCCCATGGGCTCCAGCGCGCACCCACCTGTTTTGTCAGGGAGACCCAGCGGTGCCTCCACCCGGCTGAGCAGTGAGCGGTTCAAAGGTGCAATGCTAAAATTGAGATATTGTCTTGAAGAAGTGTAATTGTGATCTGTTTGCATATTTGAACTTGGTATTTGGTTTGTGTGTCTGAGCTCAGTATTTTAGTCAGTATATTTACACTTGGTACCAAAATAATTTGTTTGGGGAGATAATTACAAAATGAGCACCGGTTCCATTATTGAAGTACCACCTTGCTCCCCCTTAAGATGCATCTGTACACATGAGAGTAAATTAGTGGGGGAAGTGATTTGAATGTGAAATTCTGAGTTAGCTGTATTGCAGTTAGTGTTGTTCTGTGGATAGACTGATTTGGATCTAAAATTGATGTAAGGGATTGATGCTTAATATGCTGCTTATTGACATCTGTAAGAAATTACAAAAGGTAGGAGCTGAGGGATGTAACTGTTGCTCAGCTAATTGAAATTGCATATAAAAGTTTATAGACGCAGGAATTAAATGAAGAGAGAAAAAGGGCAAGAGGAGCCCAAGCCTGTGCCCGGCAGCTTCCCCTTGATAAGCTGCGGCGAGAAGAAAAAAAAAGGAAAGAAAAAAGAAAGAAAGAAAAAACAAAAAAAAGGTGAAAAGCTGAGTGTCTGCTAAAGCGGTGAAAAAAAACGGCGGGGAGAGCGGCGGCTGCTGGAGCTGGAGCTGCAGCTCCTCTCCTCCGGGCTCGCCGGCCGCGGGGGATGAAGCGGGGGGGGCAGTCGCCGCCTGGCCCGTTCCTGCTGGGCTGCTTGGTTGTGTGAAACGCGTACAGAGCACGCGGATTTCCCCTTAGATATCCACCTTCTGACCCAGGTTCAGAAGTAGGAATTCGGCCAGTAACAGAGAAATTCCTGCAAGTAGGGTTATTAAAGGAGTGTGAGTCCAATTACAACACCCCTATGTTGCCTGTCCGCAAGCTAGATAGGTCATATTGGGTGGTTCAGGACTTATGAGCTATAAACAAAATAGCTGAGGACCTCTACCCAGTGGTAGCAGACCCATACACCCTTCTGAGAGTATTAACACCTAATTTGACTTGGTTTATCATTTTAGATTTAAAAAATGCTTTCTTTTGCCTCCCTCGCCATGAAGCTAGCCAGACAATATTTGCATTTGAATGAGAGAACCCTAAAAATAAAGGTAAAACCCAGCTCACTTGGACGGTGTTGCCACAAAGATTCACGAACAGCCCGACAATATTTGGAAATCTGCTTGCTAAAGATTTTGAATCCTGGGAAGCCTCGTCTGATGAGAGACAGATGCTACAATATCTGGATGACATTTTCATCGCTACTAGAACCAAGGAGACGTGCGTGACCTGGACCATACGGACCAGAAACACCTGCAATGGAATAAGGAAGCCACACGAGCCTTTCAGGAACTTAAAAAGGCTTTGATACCAGCCCCTGCTCTAGGACTCCAATATGTGAGCAAACCATTTTTCCTATTCTTTCATGAGAAACAGGGAATAGCCTTGGGTATATTGGCAAAGGATCTTGGCCCATATGGACGAGCAGTGGCCTGTTTCTCTGAACAGTTAGACGCAACTGCAAAGGGGTGGCCTGGATGCCTGCGAGCAGTTGCTGCAGTGGTACTGAATATACAGGAGGCCTGGAGATTTACCACGGGTCAGAAAATGACTGTGCTAGTATCCCAGACAGTGTCTCACAAGATGGTGTAGAAATTATCGTCACTAACGTTGTCAACCCAGCTTCTTTCCTCAGTGGTAACTTTGGAGAACCAGTTCATCATGACTGCCTGAAGACCATCGAAGCAATATCATCCAGTTGACCAGATCTAAAAGACATTCCTATTGAAAACTCTGACAACTGGTTTATGGATGGAAGCAGCTAACTGTGAGGGTTGTGCATGTGCACAGAGCAATTTGGAAAGAAAAGGGACTTTTGAACTCTCAAAGCAAACATATCAAACGTGCAGAGGAGATGTTGAAACTATCGGAAGTAGTTCAACTTCCTAAGAAAATGGCAATCATGCATAATAGGGCACACCAGAAAGTGAGCTCGGAATCAGAAAAGGCTGGCGGACAGAGAGGCAAAACAAATGGCAAAGCAAAAGGTAAAAACAGAAAGTGCTCTAGTCCTTGGGGGACAGGTCTCTTTAAAAGGTAAGCCAGAGTATACTAAAGAGAATCGAAACTCATCATAGATTTAGAGGAATAATATAATAAGGAAGGGTGGGTTCACGCCCCTCAGGGAAAGCTTATTGTCCACTTTCATGTACTTTGGCCTTTAGTAAGGGAAGAACATAAGAAAGGATTTTGGGGAATAGAACCACTATGCAAACATTTGATTAGGGACACAGGAGCTAGAAATTTGTATATCACTGTAAAACAGGTGACAGCAGCGTGATCTTTGCCTCCAGACTAATCCCAAAAATATGCCCAAGCTAGAAATGGGTCAAATGGGGAAGGGGAATGGGCCTGGAACACAATGGCAAATTGAGTTTTCAGAACTCCCAGGAAAAGGGGGGTACCGATATTTGTTGGTATTAACTAATACTTTTTCAGGTTGGCCAGAAGCATTCCCTACCAGGACAGCAAAAGTTTAGGAGGTGACTAGAACATTGATACATGAAATAACACCAAGGTTTGGAGTTCCAGGTGTTATATCCTCTGATAGAGGGCCACATTTTATTTATGCGTATGAGAAGTCTTTTGCAGAAAACTTTGGAAACTACAGAAACAGCGGTTCGCACTGCAGAGAAAGGATGGACACACGCCTCTCGAGTTAAAGGACCCCTGACAGAAGAAAGAACCTGGAAAGTAACTCAAGGACCGGGGGAATTGAAGTTGAAATTAACACGGGATCGGTGATGTAACTACTTTCAGTATTGTTCATATGAATGTCCAGCATAAATGAAAATCAGAATGTTTTAATAGTTAAGCATGTTGAACTAAGTTGGATATGTAATTCTTTTATCTGTATTTGATGGTTAGGTTGTATTGAACTGTGGTATAAGCATATCCACAAAGGGAAATTGCCAACAGGATTGTGTAATAAGCATTTAAGAATAGAAGATAGGGAAGCCAAAGCTAAGTTGAGAATTCTAACAGTCACTGGAAGAATACAAAAAGTATAGTGAAAAATGATGGGAGGCATTTACTAAAGGTGTGTATGGGAATTTAGAGAGTCCATCAGTGACAGGAAGAATAGAGTGTAAAAAGAGAAATCAAATTTCGTGTCGTCCTGTTGCTCCTGGGAAGTGAAGGCCAAGAGTTTGGAATACGATAAAAAGTCATCACCTAACGGCAAAAATAGGAAAGGCGGGGACACTACCCTTGCTGCCGAGAAGATAATGAACTCGGCTGCCAGCTGCAACCTGGTAGGCCAGAGAGGCAGAGGGTGTAGAAACCTGGACCTGATCCTCTTGCTAGGAGTGGTGACTTACTGTTCCCAACTGAGCCTGGCCAATCCCTGTACCAAGTGCTATGAGCGCGTGAGAATAGGACGACTGACACAATATGTTCTCAGTTATCACACTCATGTTAATTCTGGATGTTATGATAGAACAAAATTGGAAAAATGTGAAATCCAAGGGCAGAAGTTATGGGTAGCAACTAATCTAGGGAAAGGTAGACTCGGTGTAGGCTCTGTCTCCTGCCCTAGGGGAGAACAGAGTATCTGTTTTTCACAAACTGGTATGTGGGGCTATTCAGATGGAGGGGGAGTGCAAGATCAGTATAAGGAGGAGTTAGTTAAGAGTGCTACTCAGGAATTGAAAAGAAGGCAAGAGAAACAGAAAGTGGTGCAGAAAAGCAGTGATTGGTATGAAGAGGTAGGGCAAAAAGACAAGGGATTACAATTGCCAACAGTGGGGAAAAACCTGTTTGCAGACCTTGTGGAGAAGATGGCCCAGGAATTGGGTGTCACGTCATGCTGGATGTGTGGGGGGTCTCAGGTGGTGGAGCAGTGGCCTTGGAGAGGGGAGAGTGTGAGCCCAGAAGGATTACTGGTATGGAACAGAACTCATGTAACTGGAAAGAAAAAAGACCAGAAGGATGGGTATTAAGTCACTTAATCATTGGGCAGATACGCATATCAAGGGACGATGGTAAACTGGATTTTACTGAATACGTTGGGCAAACCCCTTGTAAGTTAGTGTTACAAGTAAATTCATCAAATACCTCTATTCCTCCCACTTGGTGGCCAGGTCCACCTAATGGATATTGGTGGGAAATGAAACAATATGCTGGAAGAATCGAAGCAAAGCAAATCCTTTTGAGGAAATTGGGGATTTAAGGAGATATTGGCAGAATCCTGGCTCTACCGATGTAAACGAACCATGGAAAGCTCCTGATGGATTATTTTGGATATGTGGGAATAGAGCTTATAATGAGTTAATGCCTAAATGGAGAGGGTCTTGTACAATAGGGATAATTCAACCAGCATTGTTCCTTTTACCAAAGGAAAAAGGGAGTTATCTGGGGAAACCTCTGTATGAAACTTTAAACAGAGAGAAGAGGGGTTTAATAAATGTCCCCATAGGAGGAACACAAACTTGGAAAGATGATGAATGGCCTGCGAAAAGGATAATTGAATACTATGATCCAGCCCCCTGGGCCCAAGAGGGAAGCTGGGGATACCGTACCCCAATATATATGCCAAACCGAATTATCCTGTAATGCAAGCAGTGGTTGAAATAATAAGCAACCGGACAGCTGAGGCACTGAATCTTCTAGCAAGACAATTGTCTCAGACCAGGGCTTCAGTGTACTAAAATCGGGTAGCCTTAGATTATCTCTTAGCTGAAGAAGGGGGTGTCTGTGGGAAATTGAATACTTCTGAGTGTTGTTTGGAAATAGATGGTAATGGGGAAGCTACAATGAAAATAGCAGAGGAGATAAAACGCGTTGCGCATGTACCAGTACAGAAATGGAACTCTATACTTACTAGCCATTGGTGGGATGACTAATTTGGGGGAGCCTGGTGGAAGAAAATAGGGTTCATGATATTATGCGCATTTCTGGGTTTACTGTTTGTACCATGTATGATCCCGTGCTTTATTCGGTTAATACATTCAGTAGTCCAAGGCATGCAAATCTCAGCTATGCCTATAGATCCTGAAATGGCAACAAAAGCAATGGGGCATCAATTTATGATTTTAAAAGATAACACCAAACTGGGCCTAGCCGCCGCTAGGCAGGTGCTGGTTAACTTTGAGGCCAAAGCACGAATCAATAGGATAAAAAGAAAAGGGGGGAATTGTGAAAAATGCAGTTGTGATTCGTGCTAAGATGTTTAATGTTTACAGGTATAACCAAATGAGGCACGGACTCTGAACCTGGAAAAGGGAAAGGTGGTTAAGGTCTATGTAAAAAGTTATGAAACTTGTTTAGGAAGTTATATTGATAGAGGGAACTAACGTTTTAAGGGTTAAGCAACTATATAATAAGGGCCTACTAACAAGCTAACATTTTAAACCACACAATTAATATCTAGCTTAGAGTTGTATGTAACTAATTGTGCTAAAAAAAAAAAAAATAACAAGGCAGGACTTCATTAAATGCCGAGATAAGAAGTTTTACAGCACCAGCTGCAGCCTTGAGGAGACAAGATAGCCAAGATTTACAGCAAAAAGGAGGCACCAGTCTGGTTCCAGCCGGTTTGGTAGCTTGGATTCCAGCCAGTTCCTTCTAATGAGCCAAAGGTAAAACGTCCACTGTGAGGAAGCTGAAGGAGCCTTCATCCAAAGACCCCTAAAGACCTTTCCTCAAATTCACCAAGTGACACTGCGCAGGCGCAACAGGGGAGGGTCAAGGAGGGGAATAATATGTAAATAATTATCTGAGACTAATTTTAATAAAAAGCGGGGAAGGTCATGAATATGTATAGGCGTTCCTGGGTCATTATGAATATGTAATACCATACTGTATTTAAGCACACTTCTTATTGTTAAAAGTGTGCGTGTTGGGCGGAGAGAATCCCCCGCGCACCCAGCGCTGTTTTGCTTATGCTCTAATGAACACGTGTTTAAGGAATACAAGAAATTGGATTAAATGTTGTTTATCCATAGAAAAAGCGTAAGTTATTTATTTCACTAAATATCAGCGATTCACAATTAATTGTTAGTTTAAACCCAAGGTTACTCACTAGAACTCAGGGCCTCTGTCCCTCAGGTGTGTTGTGGCCTTTATGTAACTGCATTGCTTTTAAAATGTAGCTCCACAGAAATAAACAAGAGGCAAACAGGTCATAAGGCTTTGGGCTCTGTCCTACGTAGTGTCTCCCTGTTTCTGTCAGAGAGATTTCCTTGTGCACAGCATGTAAACATGTAATGTGTTTGGGGAAGGTTAATACATGCAAATATAACACCAGTACAGAGAGCATGTCAGAAGTTCTTTATTAGCACTACGACAACTGAAGCACTAATCTTATTTAGAAAATGGGTGATCACAAGCATTTAAACTGGAGGAAGAAGAGCGTTGTCCCTATCTGTATGGGGTCCTGAAGTCAACAGTTTTCTTGTAATGCACAAGATCAACATTCCCGGAGCATCCTGGGCTGTGGTGGCCTCCATCACTGCTCACACAGTGGGCAGCTGATCTCAGGACAGGCAGCTCGGCAGGGACCTGTGCTGCTGGGCAAGGTGTGTGGTGCTGGCCAGGTGTGCTGCACAGACACCTCTGGGGGAAACAAGGAGTGTGAGGACATGGAAGCACCAGGTGATTTACTTGGACACCACTGTCACTCCTTCATCTCTAAAATTTCATTCAGATTAATGCACAGGTGCTATGAGACTTTTTTTTTTTCTTCTTTTTTTCCCTAGAGAGCACTTGAAGTGAGGTTGTTCCTTATGGAATGCGATGTCCACGTCAGCACAATTAACTGATCATAAGAGTGAGACTGATTAACCTGTTGTCACTCCTGTCTCCTATTGCCATGGTGTGTCCTGAGTGGTATACATGTCCACGTATCTGTCTTGTGGTAACAGCTATGTGGTTTATATGTAGGATAAGGGTGTAAACAATAAACCTTGACATCTTCGGTTGGCTCCCGGAGGGCACGGGTGAAGCCTCACTTTGGCCCGGTAAGAAAGTTGCTCAGGCCTGGGAGAAGGCCCCAGTTTTGATGCATAGATCTGCCTGCCCGCTGCTGTACCCTAACAGCTGTGCGTGTGCCTACGGAAAACAGAGGGGCTCAAGGTGTGGGGTGAGAGGCGGGAGCTCACTGGAGTCAGCTAAAGAGCCCGGCGCCATGACCGCCCGTTCCCACCCGCCCGAACGTGAAGCCGCTCGGCCAGCAGGCCAGGCCGCCGCCGTCACCGCCCGCCCTTTATGCGGCGGCGTTGCCAGGCGACGGGCAGAGCCACGGCGGGCGGGGCGGTGTTTGGAGCTCTGTCAGGTCCGGCCCGTGGGCTCAGGCGCTGCCAGGCGGGATCCAGACGCCGCCGCCATGCCGGGGAAGCGCAGTGGCCGCCGGGCGGCGAGGCGGCGCGGCGTGTTGCAGGTGAGCGGCGGCAGCGCCCGGGCGGGGGGCGCTGTTCCTGGGCTCGGGGAGCGGTGGCGCTTGTGTGCGAACTGGTTTCAGCTACTGCGAGTAACGCGCTGTCAAACACAACAACGAAAAACAAAGGCGATTTGCACTCCAAGTGAGGTTTACTGTTGTGTGGGCAGGGGAAGCTGCTCCCGGTGCGTAACGTCGCCCTAAGACGGGAACGGCCTGAGCTCCCTGTCCTGACAGCCCCGCAAACGGGGCTCTGGCCGAGCACCGGCAGCTGCCTCGGGCAGAGCACAAAACCCGTGTTCAAGTCGAAAAGCCTGCTCTCAAGCCCGCAGTGGTCTGTGGCTCTGGGTCTGGAGACACTGCTGCATTTCATAATGTATTTTTAATAGGTAAGTAAGGCCAGTTGTTTTCAGAAGCCACGTAACCGCCTTGCGTCCGTGATGCTGTGCAGCAGAGCATCCAGAATACCAGCGGTGGCTTCTGTGAAGCTCTTCCATTGTTTTGGACCTGCCAGCTGCTGCAAGTTCTTGTCCCACAGCAGTGGGTGAAGCGGCAGCCCCTGCTCACCCGCTGTGACACCGGGACTGTGCAGACCCTTCTGTTGTGCTCTTGCCCATCAGAACATGTAACAGGGGGGTGAAAAAGTGTCACACGATGTGTCACATGACGATACAACGTCGTTATTGCAAAGAATTGAAGGGGATCTGTAAGGAATGTTTCTTACGGAGAAGAAATAGAAATTAACACTGGGAGGGATTTTTAAACACAGAAAAATCGGGGAAATGATGCTAGAGTGAAAACGCTCCATTTTACTTATCCTTCACAATGATTTTCAGTTAAACGGGTTAATCTCTCGCTCAGTTTTACTTATGTATGTGTGGGAAGGAGGAATGAGTGCTGAACTTGAAGAAGTGAATCTTCTGTGTAAAAGTTGTTTGTGAAACCATTTCAGGGTGAGCGACAAAAAGCACTTTCTGCTCGTGCAGCAAGAGAGCAAGCAGCCGAATACTCAGATGACAAAGAGAGTGACAAAGACGGCACATTAAACGGTAAGAGAGAATTAAGTATTTTTCTTAAAGTTCTTCCCTTTTTTAAGTCATTACTAGATCACAGAGAATCTTAGTGAGTCAATATGATTTAGTGTTGCAAGATTTCATATTTTAACAACTTCTCAATCATTTGGTCCTCCTCTTCCAAGTTAGGAGCAGAATCCCAGTGCAATCAGTGGTGGTGAAACCTGCCAGGCCAGGCACAGTCAGTGCTGTTTCCTACAGTTGTGATGCCCAGTTTTACTCCTTGGCCATATTGCTTCTCTACACCTGGCTGAGACAGCAGCGCCCAGTGCTGTGAGTGACAGTGGACATGGGCAGAAAGGCAGCGCTGTTGTCATCTTACTGTTTTCCCAGTCTGGACAGTCAGTGAATAAGGGCTGCGGGACACGCTGCAGAGCGTTCTTGCCTGGCAGTGTACACAAAGCAGGAGCAAGCTCGAGCTGGCTGGTTTTTTTGGGCCAGGATGCATTTGATATTTGCTAATGTTAAGTTTAGCGAGATTGGCCGAATGGCTCTTCTTCCTCCTTAGATGGTGCTGCATGCTAAGGGAAATCGGAATCTGAAATCTCATACTGTATTTTTAAAGGGACTTCTTCTGTGTCCTGTTTTTCATTCAAATCCAAAACATCTTTTGAAAGTTTGTGGGATGCTTTAATTTCCCCTTGCTGAAAAGATCTTTAAAAAAGCTCCTCCTGCATTAAATATGTTACTCAATTGTCATGGCATTCTTTTGTCATCTTCCTGAAGCATTTGAACTCTGAAATAAAATCAATCAGAAGTAACAGGCTACAGGAAGATAAAACGATTATGGTTAAACATGGGAATCTTAGCATTGGAGCAGGTATCTTCTTTGAGTATCTTCTAGTAGGTTTCAGTTGGGTCAGAAATGAAGAGAATAGAAGGGGAGCATGGATTCTGGTAACGAAAGGTGCCTAGCTTTGTTCTTGCTGACTTGCTTCCACTTCTCATGGCCTTGGAGACGTAGGTGTTTAAAAGGGTTTTAAACTGCATGACAGGTAAGAATTAACTGTGAGTATTTGAAGTATTTTCTTTGGATTTGGTCCACGGAAACAGATGACAGGAAAGGAAGTAGAATAAAGATCTAGTTTGGTGGCTTTGCATAGATCAGAGGTGTCGAAAGAGAAGCGCTCAGAAACTTGAAGTCACAAGAGCGTTACACGAAAAATTCTTTTAAATAATAGAAGATGTAGTTTCTGTGTCCCCTTTTTTCCACTTCTCTCCAATGGAAGTTGATAATGTGCTGTTTTCAGGTATTGGAAAAGAACTTAACGGAAGGAATTCAGGTGCTGGAAGCACTAAGAAATTGGTTGCTGTTGACAGTCCTCTCTCAGATGAGTATGCTTCGCAAAAAGCAGCAGATTTGGAAAAAGAAGCTGCTGATGACTCGACTTTATCCTTCCATGAAAAGAAGCTTCCACAAACAATGCTTTTAGAAAGTGAAAACGTACGGGATGACAGAAAAGATGGTGAAGAAGAGTGTTTGGAAAGTCAAAATGAGGATGATAACAGGAAAAATAATCAAGAGTGTTCAGCTCCTGAAGAAGCACCATGTGGTAATGGTGAAAGTGAGCACTGTAATGACTTGCCTATTCGTGACCTACAGGAAAAAGTTTTACTTATGTATGTGTGGGAAGGAGGAATTAGTGCTGAACTTGAAGAAGTGAATCTTCTGTGTAAAAGTTGTTTGTGAAACCATTTCAGGGTGAGCGACAAAAAGCACTTTCTGCTCATGCAGCAAGAGAGCAAGCAGCCAAATACTCAGATGACAAAGAGAGTGACAAAGATGGCACATTAAACGGTAAGAGAGAATTAAGTATTTTTCTTAAAGTTCTTCCCTTTTTTAAGTCATTACTAGATGTGGGGGGGGTCTCAGGTGGTGGAGCTGAAAGATTGCTGAAAGATTATAAGGCTTGCCAGAGTCCTGAGGGTCTTAGGTGGGCTTCTGGACATTGGTCGTCTCCAGATATTGTAACTGAGCAAATAAGGGACTTGGCAAAAGAAAGCAGATTTGAGATTTCTGCTGTTTTGGAAGCAGCATTGATAGCTGCCCCGAAAGACAAGCAAACTGAGCAAGAGATCATTAAATCACTGTAGACAGATTTACAAGCAGAATGGTTTGAACTTCAGCAAGCAGAGAGAGAATTAGCTGATAACAAATGAATCACAGAAAAACTTGCTGCAGAACAGTCTGCAAGATGCCTTTTAGTACTAGCTTTTTTTCTTTGTGGGTATCTTTTTGAATGTGTTGCAGTTTCGTAAGTTTTTGCCTGTTGTATGGTATAGTAAGAGCACAGATTGACCCAAAATGTACATTTTGTGACGATGAGCAATTTGGCTCTTGACTGTGTGAATGTGGTGATGGGGTTTTGTGTGTGATAGCCATTGCTTTTTTTTTTCTTTCTGGCAAGTTGGCTTTGTTGTGGCATCTGGACTTGCACGGCTCTGTGATAGGCTGTGTCTCATCTCGGTGTGCTGGATTTGGCATTTTTGTATGCGCACCAGATGTGGGGTCCTGGTTTGGGGATGGCGGTTGTGGCGCCCCAGATGAGACACTGATAAAAGCCTTGCCTGGTCCAGCCTGCTGCGGCGGGGGTGGTGCGTGCCCATGGGCTCCAGCGCGCACCCACCTGTTTTGTCAGGGAGACCCAGCGGTGCCTCCACCCGGCTGAGCAGTGAGCGGTTCAAAGGTGCAATGCTAAAATTGAGATATTGTCTTGAAGAAGTGTAATTGTGATCTGTTTGCATATTTGAACTTGGTATTTGGTTTGTGTGTCTGAGCTCAGTATTTTAGTTAGTATATTTACACTTGGTACCAAAATAATTTGTTTGGGGAGATAATTACAAAATGAGCACCGGTTCCATTATTGAAGTACCACCTTGCTCCCCCTTAAGATGCATCTGTACACATGAGAGTAAATTAGTGGGGGAAGTGATTTGAATGTGAAATTCTGAGTTAGCTGTATTGCAGTTAGTGTTGTTCTGTGGATAGACTGATTTGGATCTAAAATTGATGTAAGGGATTGATGCTTAATATGCTGCTTATTGACATCTGTAAGAAATTACAAAAGGTAGGAGCTGAGGGATGTAACTGTTGCTCAGCTAATTGAAATTGCATATAAAAGTTTATAGACGCAGGAATTAAATGAAGAGAGAAAAAGGGCAAGAGGAGCCCAAGCCTGTGCCCGGCAGCTTCCCCTTGATAAGCTGCGGCGAGAAGAAACAAAAAAGGAAAAAAAAAAGAAAAAAGAAAGAAAAAAAACACAAAAGGTGAAAAGCTGAGTGTCTAAAGCGGTGAAAAAAAACGGCGGGGAGAGCGGCGGCTGCTGGAGCTGGAGCTGCAGCTCCTCTCCTCCGGGCTCGCCGGCCGCGGGGGATGAAGCGGGGGGGGCAGTCGCCGCCTGGCCCGTTCCTGCTGGGCTGCTTGGTTGTGTGAAACGCGTACAGAGCACGCGGATTTCCCCTTAGATATCCACCTTCTGACCCAGGTTCAGAAGTAGGAATTCGGCCAGTAACAGAGAAATTCCTGCAAGTAGGGTTATTAAAGGAGTGTGAGTCCAATTACAACACCCCTATGTTGCCTGTCCGCAAGCTAGATAGGTCATATTGGGTGGTTCAGGACTTATGAGCTATAAACAAAATAGCTGAGGACCTCTACCCAGTGGTAGCAGACCCATACACCCTTCTGAGAGTATTAACACCTAATTTGACTTGGTTTATCATTTTAGATTTAAAAAATGCTTTCTTTTGCCTCCCTCGCCATGAAGCTAGCCAGACAATATTTGCATTTGAATGAGAGAACCCTAAAAATAAAGGTAAAACCCAGCTCACTTGGACGGTGTTGCCACAAAGATTCACGAACAGCCCGACAATATTTGGAAATCTGCTTGCTAAAGATTTTGAATCCTGGGAAGCCTCGTCTGATGAGAGACAGATGCTACAATATCTGGATGACATTTTCATCGCTACTAGAACCAAGGAGACGTGCGTGACCTGGACCATACGGACCAGAAACACCTGCAATGGAATAAGGAAGCCACACGAGCCTTTCAGGAACTTAAAAAGGCTTTGATACCAGCCCCTGCTCTAGGACTCCAATATGTGAGCAAACCATTTTTCCTATTCTTTCATGAGAAACAGGGAATAGCCTTGGGTATATTGGCAAAGGATCTTGGCCCATATGGACGAGCAGTGGCCTGTTTCTCTGAACAGTTAGACGCAACTGCAAAGGGGTGGCCTGGATGCCTGCGAGCAGTTGCTGCAGTGGTACTGAATATACAGGAGGCCTGGAGATTTACCACGGGTCAGAAAATGACTGTGCTAGTATCCCAGACAGTGTCTCACAAGATGGTGTAGAAATTATCGTCACTAACGTTGTCAACCCAGCTTCTTTCCTCAGTGGTAACTTTGGAGAACCAGTTCATCATGACTGCCTGAAGACCATCGAAGCAATATCATCCAGTTGACCAGATCTAAAAGACATTCCTATTGAAAACTCTGACAACTGGTTTATGGATGGAAGCAGCTAACTGTGAGGGTTGTGCATGTGCACAGAGCAATTTGGAAAGAAAAGGGACTTTTGAACTCTCAAAGCAAACATATCAAACGTGCAGAGGAGATGTTGAAACTATCGGAAGTAGTTCAACTTCCTAAGAAAATGGCAATCATGCATAATAGGGCACACCAGAAAGTGAGCTCGGAATCAGAAAAGGCTGGCGGACAGAGAGGCAAAACAAATGGCAAAGCAAAAGGTAAAAACAGAAAGTGCTCTAGTCCTTGGGGGACAGGTCTCTTTAAAAGGTAAGCCAGAGTATACTAAAGAGAATCGAAACTCATCATAGATTTAGAGGAATAATATAATAAGGAAGGGTGGGTTCACGCCCCTCAGGGAAAGCTTATTGTCCACTTTCATGTACTTTGGCCTTTAGTAAGGGAAGAACATAAGAAAGGATTTTGGGGAATAGAACCACTATGCAAACATTTGATTAGGGACACAGGAGCTAGAAATTTGTATATCACTGTAAAACAGGTGACAGCAGCGTGATCTTTGCCTCCAGACTAATCCCAAAAATATGCCCAAGCTAGAAATGGGTCAAATGGGGAAGGGGAATGGGCCTGGAACACAATGGCAAATTGAGTTTTCAGAACTCCCAGGAAAAGGGGGGTACCGATATTTGTTGGTATTAACTAATACTTTTTCAGGTTGGCCAGAAGCATTCCCTACCAGGACAGCAAAAGTTTAGGAGGTGACTAGAACATTGATACATGAAATAACACCAAGGTTTGGAGTTCCAGGTGTTATATCCTCTGATAGAGGGCCACATTTTATTTATGCGTATGAGAAGTCTTTTGCAGAAAACTTTGGAAACTACAGAAACAGCGGTTCGCACTGCAGAGAAAGGATGGACACACGCCTCTCGAGTTAAAGGACCCCTGACAGAAGAAAGAACCTGGAAAGTAACTCAAGGACCGGGGGAATTGAAGTTGAAATTAACACGGGATCGGTGATGTAACTACTATCAGTATTGTTCATATGAATGTCCAGTATAAATGAAAATCAGAATGTTTTAATAGTTAAGCATGTTGAACTAAGTTGGATATGTAATTCTTTTATCTGTATTTGATGGTTAGGTTGTATTGAACTGTGGTATAAGCATATCCACAAAGGGAAATTGCCAACAGGATTGTGTAATAAGCATTTAAGAATAGAAGATAGGGAAGCCAAAGCTAAGTTGAGAATTCTAACAGTCACTGGAAGAATACAAAAAGTATAGTGAAAAATGATGGGAGGCATTTACTAAAGGTGTGTATGGGAATTTAGAGAGTCCATCAGTGACAGGAAGAATAGAGTGTAAAAAGAGAAATCAAATTTCGTGTCGTCCTGTTGCTCCTGGGAAGTGAAGGCCAAGAGTTTGGAATACGATAAAAAGTCATCACCTAACGGCAAAAATAGGAAAGGCGGGGACACTACCCTTGCTGCCGAGAAGATAATGAACTCGGCTGCCAGCTGCAACCTGGTAGGCCAGAGAGGCAGAGGGTGTAGAAACCTGGACCTGATCCTCTTGCTAGGAGTGGTGACTTACTGTTCCCAACTGAGCCTGGCCAATCCCTGTACCAAGTGCTATGAGCGCGTGAGAATAGGACGACTGACACAATATGTTCTCAGTTATCACACTCATGTTAATTCTGGATGTTATGATAGAACAAAATTGGAAAAATGTGAAATCCAAGGGCAGAAGTTATGGGTAGCAACTAATCTAGGGAAAGGTAGACTCGGTGTAGGCTCTGTCTCCTGCCCTAGGGGAGAACAGAGTATCTGTTTTTCACAAACTGGTATGTGGGGCTATTCAGATGGAGGGGGAGTGCAAGATCAGTATAAGGAGGAGTTAGTTAAGAGTGCTACTCAGGAATTGAAAAGAAGGCAAGAGAAACAGAAAGTGGTGCAGAAAAGCAGTGATTGGTATGAAGAGGTAGGGCAAAAAGACAAGGGATTACAATTGCCAACAGTGGGGAAAAACCTGTTTGCAGACCTTGTGGAGAAGATGGCCCAGGAATTGGGTGTCACGTCATGCTGGATGTGTGGGGGGTCTCAGGTGGTGGAGCAGTGGCCTTGGAGAGGGGAGAGTGTGAGCCCAGAAGGATTACTGGTATGGAACAGAACTCATGTAACTGGAAAGAAAAAAGACCAGAAGGATGGGTATTAAGTCACTTAATCATTGGGCAGATACGCATATCAAGGGACGATGGTAAACTGGATTTTACTGAATACGTTGGGCAAACCCCTTGTAAGTTAGTGTTACAAGTAAATTCATCAAATACCTCTATTCCTCCCACTTGGTGGCCAGGTCCACCTAATGGATATTGGTGGGAAATGAAACAATATGCTGGAAGAATCGAAGCAAAGCAAATCCTTTTGAGGAAATTGGGGATTTAAGGAGATATTGGCAGAATCCTGGCTCTACCGATGTAAACGAACCATGGAAAGCTCCTGATGGATTATTTTGGATATGTGGGAATAGAGCTTATAATGAGTTAATGCCTAAATGGAGAGGGTCTTGTACAATAGGGATAATTCAACCAGCATTGTTCCTTTTACCAAAGGAAAAAGGGAGTTATCTGGGGAAACCTCTGTATGAAACTTTAAACAGAGAGAAGAGGGGTTTAATAAATGTCCCCATAGGAGGAACGCAAACTTGGAAAGATGATGAATGGCCTGCGAAAAGGATAATTGAATACTATGATCCAGCCCCCTGGGCCCAAGAGGGAAGCTGGGGATACCGTACCCCAATATATATGCCAAACCGAATTATCCTGTAATGCAAGCAGTGGTTGAAATAATAAGCAACCGGACAGCTGAGGCACTGAATCTTCTAGCAAGACAATTGTCTCAGACCAGGGCTTCAGTGTACTAAAATCGGGTAGCCTTAGATTATCTCTTAGCTGAAGAAGGGGGTGTCTGTGGGAAATTGAATACTTCTGAGTGTTGTTTGGAAATAGATGGTAATGGGGAAGCTACAATGAAAATAGCAGAGGAGATAAAACGCGTTGCGCATGTACCAGTACAGAAATGGAACTCTATACTTACTAGCCATTGGTGGGATGACTAATTTGGGGGAGCCTGGTGGAAGAAAATAGGGTTCATGATATTATGCGCATTTCTGGGTTTACTGTTTGTACCATGTATGATCCCGTGCTTTATTCGGTTAATACATTCAGTAGTCCAAGGCATGCAAATCTCAGCTATGCCTATAGATCCTGAAATGGCAACAAAAGCAATGGGGCATCAATTTATGATTTTAAAAGATAACACCAAACTGGGCCTAGCCGCCGCTAGGCAGGTGCTGGTTAACTTTGAGGCCAAAGCACGAATCAATAGGATAAAAAGAAAAGGGGGGAATTGTGAAAAATGCAGTTGTGATTCGTGCTAAGATGTTTAATGTTTACAGGTATAACCAAATGAGGCACGGACTCTGAACCTGGAAAAGGGAAAGGTGGTTAAGGTCTATGTAAAAAGTTATGAAACTTGTTTAGAAAGTTATATTGATAGAGGGAACTAACGTTTTAAGGGTTAAGCAACTATATAATAAGGGCCTACTAACAAGCTAACATTTTAAACCACACAATTAATATCTAGCTTAGAGTTGTATGTAACTAATTGTGCTAAAAAAAAAAAAAATAACAAGGCAGGACTTCATTAAATGCCGAGATAAGAAGTTTTACAGCACCAGCTGCAGCCTTGAGGAGACAAGATAGCCAAGATTTACAGCAAAAAGGAGGCACCAGTCTGGTTCCAGTCGGTTTGGTAGCTTGGATTCCAGACAGTTCCTTCTAATGAGCCAAAGGTAAAAAGTCCACTGTGAGGAAGCTGAAGGAGCCTTCATCCAAAGACCCCTAAAGACCCTTCCTCAAATTCACCAAGTGACACTGCCCAGGCGCAACAGGGGAGGGTCAAGGAGGGGAATATGTAAATAGTTATCTGAGACTAATTTTAATAAAAAGCGGGGAAGGTCATGAATATGTATAGGCGTTCCTGGGTCATTATGAATATGTAATACCATACTGTATTTAAGCACACTTCTTATTGTCAAAAGTGTGCGTGTTGGGCGGAGTGAATCCCCCGCGCACCCAGCGCTGTTTTGCTTATGCTCTAATGAACACGTGTTTAAGGAATACAAGAAATTGGATTAAATGTTGTTTATCCCTAGAAAAAGCGTAAGTTATTTATTTCACTAAATATCAGCGATTCACAATTAATTGTTAGTTTAAACCCAAGGTTACTCACTAGAACTCAGGGCCTCTTTCCCTCAGGTGTGTTGTGGCCTTTATGTAACTGCATTGCTTTTAAAATGTAGCTCCACATAAATAAACAAGAGGCAAACAGGTCATAAGGCTTTGGGCTCCGTCCTACGTAGTGTCTCCCTGTTTCTGTCAGAGAGATTTCCTTGTGCACAGCATGTAAACATGTAATGTGTTTGGGGAAGGTTAATACATGCAAATATAACACCAGTACAGAGAGCATGTCAGAAGTTCTTTATTAGCACTACGACAACTGAAGCACTAATCTTATTTAGAAAATGGGTGATCACAAGCATTTAAACTGGAGGAAGAAGAGCGTTGTCCCTATCTGTATGGGGTCCTGAAGTCAACAGTTTTCTTGTAATGCACAAGATCAACATTCCCGGAGCATCCTGGGCTGTGGTGGCCTCCATCACTGCTCACACAGTGGGCAGCTGATCTCAGGACAGGCAGCTCGGCAGGGACCTGTGCTGCTGGGCAAGGTGTGTGGTGCTGGCCAGGTGTGCTGCACAGACACCTCTGGGGGAAACAAGGAGTGTGAGGACATGGAAGCACCAGGTGATTTACTTGGACACCACTGTCACTCCTTCATCTCTAAAATTTCATTCAGATTAATGCACAGGTGCTATGAGACTTTTTTTTTTTCTTCTTTTTTTCCCTAGAGAGCACTTGAAGTGAGGTTGTTCCTTATGGAATGCGATGTCCACGTCAGCACAATTAACTGATCATAAGAGTGAGACTGATTAACCTGTTGTCACTCCTGTCTCCTATTGCCATGGTGTGTCCTGAGTGGTATACATGTCCACGTATCTGTCTTGTGGTAACAGCTATGTGGTTTATATGTAGGATAAGGGTGTAAACAATAAACCTTGACATCTTCGGTTGGCTCCCGGAGGGCACGGGTGAAGCCTCACTTTGGCCCGGTAAGAAAGTTGCTCAGGCCTGGGAGAAGGCCCCAGTTTTGATGCATAGATCTGCCTGCCCGCTGCTGTACCCTAACAGCTGTGCGTGTGCCTACGGAAAACAGAGGGGCTCAAGGTGTGGGGTGAGAGGCGGGAGCTCACTGGAGTCAGCTAAAGAGCCCGGCGCCATGACCGCCCGTTCCCACCCGCCCGAACGTGAAGCCGCTCGGCCAGCAGGCCAGGCCGCCGCCGTCACCGCCCGCCCTTTATGCGGCGGCGTTGCCAGGCGACGGGCAGAGCCACGGCGGGCGGGGCGGTGTTTGGAGCTCTGTCAGGTCCGGCCCGTGGGCTCAGGCGCTGCCAGGCGGGATCCAGACGCCGCCGCCATGCCGGGGAAGCGCAGTGGCCGCCGGGCGGCGAGGCGGCGCGGCGTGTTGCAGGTGAGCGGCGGCAGCGCCCGGGCGGGGGGCGCTGTTCCTGGGCTCGGGGAGCGGTGGCGCTTGTGTGCGAACAGGTTTCAGCTACTGCGAGTAACGCGCTGTCAAAGACAACAACGGAAAACAAAGGCGATTTGCACTCCAAGTGAGGTTTACTGTGTGTGGGCAGGGGAAGCTGCTCCCGGTGCGTAACGTCGCCCTAAGACGGGAACGGCCTGAGCTCCCTGTCCTGACAGCCCCGCAAACGGGGCTCTGGCCGAGCACCGGCAGCTGCCTCGGGCAGAGCACAAAACCCGTGTTCAAGTCGAAAAGCCTGCTCTCAAGCCCGCAGTGGTCTGTGGCTCAGGGTCTGGAGACACTGCTGCATTTCATAATGTATTTTTAATAGGTAAGTAAGGCCAGTTGTTTTCAGAAGCCACGTAACCGCCGCGCGTCCGTGATGCTGTGCAGCAGAGCATCCAGAATACCAGTGGTGGCTTCTGTGAAGCTCTTCCATTGTTTTGGACCTGCCAGCTGCTGCAAGTTCTTGTCCCACGGCAGTGGGTGAAGCGGCAGCCCCTGCTCACCCGCTGTGACACCGGGACTGTGCAGACCCTTCTGTTGTGCTCTTGCCCATCAGAACATGTAACAGGGGGGTGAAAAAGTGTCACACGATGTGTCACATGACGATACAAGGTCGTTATTGCAAAGAATTGAAGGGGATCTGTAAGGAATGTTTCCTACAGAGAAGAAATAGAAATTAACACTGGGAGGGATTTTTAAACACAGAGAAATTGGGGAAATGATGATAGAGTGAAAACGCTCCATTTTACTTATCCTTCACAATAATTTTCAGTTAAACGGGTTAATCTCTTGCTCAGTTTTACTTATGTATGTGTGGGAAGGAGGAATGAGTGCTGAACTTGAAGAAGTGAATCTTCTGTGTAAAAGTTGTTTGTGAAACCATTTCAGGGTGAGCGACAAAAAGCACTTTCTGCTCATGCAGCAAGAGAGCAAGCAGCCGAATACTCAGATGACAAAGAGAGTGACAAAGACGGCACATTAAACGGTAAGAGAGAATTAAGTATTTTTCTTAAGGTTCTTCCCTTTTTAAGTCATTACTAGATCACAGAGAATCTTAGTGAGTCAATATGATTTAGTGTTGCAAGATTTCATATTTTAACAACTTCTAAATCATTTGGTCCTCCTCTTCCAAGTTAGGAGCAGAATCCCAGTGGAATCAGTGGTGGTGAAACCTGCCAGGCCAGGCACAGTCAGTGCTGTTTCCTACAGTTGTGATGCCCAGTTTTACTCCTTGGCCATATTGCTTCTCCACACCAGGCTGAGACAGCAGCGCCCAGTACTGTGAGTGACAGTGGACATGGGCAGAAAGGCAGCGCTGTTGTCATCTTACTGTTTTCCCAGTCTGGACAATCAGTGAATAAGGGCTGCGGGACACGCTGCAGAGCGTTCTTGCCTGGCAGTGTACACAAAGCAGGAGCAAGCTCGAGCTGGCTGGTTTTTTTTGGGCCAGGATGCATTTGATATTTGCTAATGTTAAGTTTGACGAGATTGGCCGAATGGCTCTTCTTCCTCCTTAGATGGTGCTGCATGCTAAGGGAAATCGGAATCTGAAATCTCATGCTGTATTTTTAAAGGGACTTCTTCTGTGTCCTGTTTTTCATTCAAACCCGAAAGATCTTTTGAAAGTTTGTGGGATGCTTTAATTTCCCTTTGCTGAAAAGATCTTTAAAAAAGCTCCTCCTGCATTAAATATGTTACTCAATTGTCATGGCATTCTTTTGTCATCTTCCTGAAGCATTTGAACTCTGAAATAAAATCAATTAGAAGTAACAGGCTACAGGAAGATAAAACGATTATGGTTAAACATGGGAATCTTAGCATTGGAGCAGGTATCTTCTTTGAGTATCTTCTAGTAGATTTCAATTGGGTCAGAAATGAAGAGAATAGAAGGGGAGGATGGATTCTGGTAACGAAAGGTGCCTAGCTTTGTTCTTGTTGACTTGCTTCCACTTCTCATGGCCTTGGAGACGTAGGTGTTTAAAAGGGTTTTAAATTGCATGACAGGTAAGAATTAACTGTGAGTATTTGAAGTATTTTCCTTGGATTTGGTCCACGGAAACAGATGACAGGAAAGGAAGTAGAATAAAGATCTAGTTTGGTGGCTTTGCATAGATCAGAGGTGTCGAAAGAGAAGCGCTCAGAAACTTGAAGTCACAAGAGCGTTACACGAAAAATTCTTTTAAATAATAGAAGATGTAGTTTCTGTGTCCCCTTTTTTCCACTTCTCTCCAATGGAAGTTGATAATGTGCTGTTTTCAGGTATTGGAAAAGAACTTAACGGAAGGAATTCAGGTGCTGGAAGCACTAAGAAATTGGTTGCTGTTGACAGTCCTCTCTCAGATGAGTATGCTTCGCAAAAAGCAGCAGATTTGGAAAAAGAAGCTGCTGATGACTCGACTTTATCCTTCCATGAAAAGAAGCTTCCACAAACAATGCTTTTAGAAAGTGAAAACATACAGGATGGCAGAGAAGATGGTGAAGAAGAGTGTTTGGAAAGTCAAAATGAGGATGATAACAGGAAAAATAATCAAGAGTGTTCAGCTCCTGAAGAAGCACCATGTGGTAATGGTGAAAGTGAGCACTGTAATGACTTGCCTATTCATGAACTACAGGAAAAAAGAAATCAAGAGAGAAGCAAACCAATACGGGAGTGCAAAACAAGAAATGCTTCAGCATCAGGTGAAAAGAAAGCATTTGAATGTTGTTGCTCCTACTTGCTTAGCCATCTTACAATATTTTAAAGTGCTGTAATTTCGGTTATTTTCTGTGTGCTCTCTTTTAGTATCTTTCTCATGCCCTTGTGTTTCTTCCTGTTCTGTTTTTGAGGGTGGCCCAGCCTCGTTCTTGCAGTTATCTCCAAATACAGTATCATCCCAGGTATTCAGAAATTTGGCCCTGGAGGCATCCTAGGAATGGAGAGGAAGAGATAAAAATTTGATAATTTGGCTTTCGTACTTTAACTTACGTCAAGTGAATGCATCATCTAAGCATCTTTGAGACTTAAAACAAGTAATTTTAATTTCATTTCCCCTTACACAGTCAACATGACTAGGGTAAATTTCACTTCTTCCTGTACCTTTTCCACATGGTTTAATATAAACTAGGTAGCACTTGTCTGTATATTTTTTTGGTATTTGTTAATCCTTAACTGTTCTTAGGGGATGTGCAGACCCGTTATGAAATATCAAATCTATGGGCTTCTCAGCAGTATCCATTGAACTTTATTTTCTGAGTCCCCTTTCGAAGACTGGTTACAAAAAAATGTATAGACCCCAGCTTGAAAAGCACTGGAATAGGCTGTTAGACACCCTTTTATATTTGCTAAGAGAATCATGCTGGTGGGTGATTTGCTGTGTGCAGGACTGTAGCAGGTAACGTAGACTGGCAGATGCAGCAAGAAGAATGCTGTATGGCATATATAATGTCCTTACACTGCAGCTTAGTAAGATAAAAGAAACGACTTGGCTTGAAGAACATTTTGCAGAAATATGAACAGAAGTTGAAAACTCTGGCAATGTACTGAGAAATAAATAACAAATATGCTTAGATCTGTGTTTAATTTAAGTCCCTATAGTTTGTTGATACCTTGGATCAGAAAATTTGTTTGGTATAGCTTGATGGGTTTAGGCATCGTTAGTGAAACAATGTCTAAGGAGAGTTTGTATGGGGAAAAGGATATGAGCATTAGTCCACTGGAATGGTTAGATTCTCCAAGTGCAGGGACAGCATAAGATGAAGAGAATGATCAAGGTGATGTTGTCAGGACAAAGGAGGATGTAGAAACAACAATGGTACGGAGTCTGCAGCAAAAGTGGAGGAAAAGAGACTGGAAAGTAGTGTTTAAAAATGATACTGAAGTGTGCAGGGGTAAGAATTTTAAGCAGATTGATCAAACTTATATAGCTTGAACTGTCAAGACAGGAACCACAGTAATAATACTTACAGGCTTTATGTGGCATTTTTCAGCGCACCATGGGAAGGTTAGTATTTTGTATCCATTTTGCAAACAGAGCTATTTTGGTTTGCAAATGGAGTTCTGGGAAGTTCATACTATAAAGTGCTCATCCTCAGCAGTAAATCTGCTGCTCCGGTGTCCTGTGCACTAAGTGCTGCAGTTGTACAGTACCTGATGCCTACAGCTATGTACAGTTGTACTATCTCGTAAGCATAGAGTAAAATATGAAAGTTTACATATCAACAGAGGATAGAAAATGGTTCATATATATTCAGAATTCTCCTTGTGACCTCAAACTTACCTTCATCACTGTAAATCTAGGTTAAGTTTCATAGGTTGTCACCATTGATATTCCTTTCTTCAAGTAACTTGGAGTTAATCTCTCATGCACAACTTATACTTCTTTTAAGTATCAGAAGATTGTGGAAGACCGTAATTTGGAATTTACCATGGCCTCTTTTGGTTTGTATCTGAATTGTTTTGCAGATGTAGGTCTCTGCATTAATGGCAGTTCAGATCTGATAACATGTTTTTAAGTATTGTTAATAAAGTGTTTCATAAATGACAATTTCACCACCTAGGCATGCATTTAAATGGAAGTGATGCTTTGTTTAAATCTTTCCATTATTTCCTCGTGTGTCCTGCATCCCTGAAAGACACCGTACAATGAAGGTAGTTTTTGTTAGCCAAATTGTTGTACAGACTTCATTGGTAGTTTGCTAGATACCAGAAGAGAAGGTTCTTGCTGTGATTGCAATGGCTCTTGCTTTTGGTTTCTGCACTAGGACCATGTTTGGGTGGTGAGGCAGACGGGAAGTTTTCTCTTTGCCGTGCTCACACATTCTGTAACATTTGTTAGAACTCCAGTTGATACTCCAGTCTTATGTGTAAATACGGTACAATCGTATCAGGTTTAATAATACGTTTCATAAACAGATGTTTTTAGAAATAACAATACTGAGAAATTATGAAATTTTGTTAATGTGTCCTCCTGTGGGACATTTGAGTGATTTTCTTGAAGTTAATGGACATTGCATGGAATTGAACTGAACAGGCCTCTGAGGCCTATGTATTCAGCAAGAGAGCAAGAGTCGAGCAGCCTACGTGTCCTACGTGACTTTATACAACCTTGGGTAAAACAAAAGAAAGACTGTCTAGTGAAGAAAAGAATCAGCAAGTCAGCTCTAATATAGATACATTTTGTTTAATATTAGAGCTTATGTAAGAATTGTATAATCCAATCACCTCTTAGTTTGCGGCGCGTGAACAGCAGCTATTGACCAATTACAAGCAGCCTCTGATGCATGGACAGCGCGTGGACAGGTCAAAAAGATATTTAAGGAGAGTTATAACAAGTAATAAATGGCTTCACTTGAATTCATATTGGATTGTGTGGAGTCCGTGATTCGTCGCCCTCGCAAGTGGTGACCTTTTGCTGCAGCCATAAAGCCATTAATTCAAAAGGGTAAACAGGAATCAGGACTTTTGTGTTATAATTGTGGAAAATCAGGTCACATAAAAGTGCAGTGTAAAGCAAAACCGAGACAACTGACAAAGGAAGCAAGTTGTGCTAACACTGGTGTCTGTACTCGCTGTCAAAAGTGTGGACACAGGGCTGTGGATTGCAGATCAAGATTTACTATGGATGGTAGACCTTTAAATGGGTCACTGAGCGCGGGGAGGGGCAGCGCGATGACACAGAACAGCAACCCTCACAGGCAGGCTGTTTGGACAGCATCGCCACCACCACCGCAGGGAGTGCAGGAGTGGATATCTCAACAGCAGTAGAGACAACTCTGGTGGATTCAAAGGTTTGCTGCATTCCTACTGAAATGCATGGACCTTTGGGTCGAGGGTTAAGTGCGCTACTCCCGGGGAGATCTTCTACATCCAGAAAAGGAGTTTTTGTTTTACCGGAAATAATAGATGCTGATTTTACCGGAGTGATTTCTATTATGGTACGGACACTTTTTCCTCCAGTTCATATTTCAAAAGGGTCAAAAATTGGACAGTTAGTTCCTTTTTATTCGGCAGTTTAAGGAACGTGGTGAGGGAGGTTTTGGTTCTACTGGACCTCCTGAACTCTATTTGGCATTGGAAATTCATAAGAAAAAACCTATACAACAGGTGACATTGTCACATCCTGATGGAGGAAAACTTTGTCTGTCAACGCTTATAGACACTGGCGCAGATGTTACTGTTGTCAGCCTAGAACAATGGCCTTCTAATTGGGAATTAGACAATCCAAGCTTACCAATTATGGGTGTGGGTGGTGTGCAAGCTACAAAAGTGAGTGCTAAGCCTATTCAGGTGATGTTAGAAGATGGCAGCCATTGCACTATATGACCCTACGTCATGCCACTTCCTATTTGTCTATTAGGAAGGGATGTTCTTAGCCAGTTAGGAGCAGTGATTACAACTAGGATAAAAAATTTTTGACAGCGGTCACTGAAGGGCGACCAATCCTAAAATTAAAATGGAAAACAGAGACTCCAGTGTGGGTTGATCAGTGGCCACTATCAAATGACAAGATTGCCCGAATTAATGACTTAGGTTCAGAAAAGTTACAGTTAGGACATATTCAACCTTCCACAAGTCCGTGGAACACTCCGATTTTTACAATTCCAAAAAAGAGTGGAAAATGGCGTCTTTTGCATGACCTCAGAAAACTTAATGAAGTAATGGAGAATATGGGAACACTACAGCCTGGCTTACCATCTCCTAACATGATTCCACAGGAATGGGATGTGTTAGTAATAGATCTGAAAGATTGTTTTTTTACCATTCCGTTACATGAAGATGATTATGAAAAATTTGCTTTCTCAGTTCCATCAGTTAATAAGCAAGAGCCTATGAAAAGATATCATTGGGTTGTTTTACCTCAGGGCATGAAAAATTCACATACTATGTGTCAGTTATATGTTGCTTGGGCATTGGCACCTCTACGTGACAAACACAGAGAATTGATCATATATCATTACATGGATGATATTTTGATTACTGGAAAATCACTTCAAATTGAATTAATAGTTACGGAACTAGAAAAAGAGTTAGGAACCAGAGGTTTAAAAATTGCACCAGAAAAAATTCAACAAACACAGCCTTGGAAATATTTAGGCTGGGAAGTTACTAAGGCTACAGTTCATCCGCAAAAATTGACTATCAGGACTAACATTCAGACTTTAAATGATGTTCAACAAATTATGGGTGATTTGAATTGGATTTGTACCTGTTGTGGTATTACAAATGATGATTTACTGCCAATTGCTAAATTACTACAGGGAGGAGGTGGGGTTGATGCTCCACATTCAGCAAATGCTGAAGTACAACAAGCATTAGTTAACGTTATGCAAAATATTTCCAATCATTATACATACAGATGGGATCCAGAACAAGAATTAGGATTAATGATTATTAATAACTCTGCACATCCTTTTGCTTTGATTATGCAGTGGGCAAAAGAATCTGATCCACTCAGAATTTTGGAGTGGTTGTTTCTTTCAATTCAACCCAAACGATCAGTAGTTGCCAGAATAGAAGCATTTGCACAATTTATAATAAAAGGTCGATCTCGTATAGTAGAAATAAGCGGGAAAGAACCAGATTATGTAGTCATACCTTTGTCAGCTGAATATTTACAATGGGCATTACAGAATTCTATAGCTCTACAGTCTGCAATGTTAGATTACTCAGGACCAATTAGAGTGCATTACCCTCCACATAAACGTATGGGGTGGTTGCCAACATTTCAAGTAGAACGAATGCCTCTTCTATCTCTGAATCCAGTAAGAGGTGTCACTGTTTTTACAGGTGCAGGAGGTCGTTCACAAAAAGCTGCAATAACATGGCAGGAAGAGGGAGAATGGAAGGATTTTGTTTTAACTGATTTAGAGGGTTCAGTTCAACTCTTAGAACTACAAGCAGTAATTCAAGTCTTTAAGATGTGGGACAAACAACCTGTGAATGTAGTATGTGATTCACTTTATGTTGTAGGGGTTGTACTGCGATTAGAAAGAGCAGTTTTGAAGAATATTGACACTTTACTACAGTACAGATTATTTATAATTTTATGGGATTTACTGAATCAGCGAACACATCGTTACTTTATCACTCATATCAGAAGTCATACAAGCATTGCTGGTAGCTTAGCTGAAGGTAATCAGTGCGCAGATAGATTAGTTGCACCTGCTTGAACGGGTCCTTCTATAGACAGATTTGCTCAAGCTCGTCGCTCACATGATTTTTTCCATCAGTCAGCTAGCGTTTTACAGAAGCAGTTTCATATTCCTGAGATTGATGCACGAAACATTGTTTTGTACTGTGCTGATTGTCAAAATTGCTCTGGTGGGATTTCAGGAGGTGTTAATCCACGAGGTCTTGGACCTTTAGAGGTTTGGCAAATGGATGTCACACACTTTGCAGAATTTGGACGTCTCAAGTATGTTCACGTTTTGGTTGATGCTTTTTCTCATGTTATATGGGCTACTGCTCAGGCAGGAGAGTCTAGCAAATATGTTCAAAAACATTTTAGGGCAGCTTTTGCGGCTCTTGGGATTCCAAAAGAAATTAAAACAGATAATGGTCCTGGCTGTATTGCTCGGGCTGCCACTCAATTTTTATCCTTACGGGGCATTACCCATACGACAGGGACACCGCATCAACCAACAGGGCAAGCTATTGTGGAACGTACACATCATACCTTAAAACAGCTGTTGCAAAAACAAAAAAAGGGGGAGGTTAACCTAGCACCTCAAGAGCGCTTACTAAAAGCTATATATGTTATGAACTACCTTAGGTTACCCAAGGGAGAAAAGGTTCCTCCTATGGTAACTCACGGTGCAGGTTTAACGGGAGGTTTAGAGCAAGTCAAAAAGGGACAAGCACAAGTTTGGGTAGAAAATGGAGTTACAGGACAATGGGAAGGTCCATGGAACTTGATAACATGGGGACGGGGATGTGCCTGTATCGTTACAGGATCAGGATCGTGCTGGGTTCCGGCAAAGTGGATCAAACCCTGGCTAGAAAACGCTGCTCAGAGCACAGAAGTTAGAAACAGCAACAAGACGCAAGAAGCAGAAGCAGCGCCATCTAGTGGTGAAACTGATTAGATACATAGCATACAATTAAAAATTAAGACTGATTAGTTTTAACCTGTTGGGATGATATAATTGCTTCATTTATTCATACAGAGTTCAATGATGTTATGGATTTTGCAATGCATAGTAGGCATTACTCTAATAGTGCTAAACATAAGTGATGCTTTTTGGCTTCCTTCTCAGCCAAAGACTGACATTTGGATAACTTTAGCCAACGTGACAGGTCGAGATTCAATCTGTTTAGCTACTGCATCTCCGAGCAATCCTTTTTCAACATATTTAGTTGGAGTTCCACTAGATATTTGGCCTATTCCTGGAAATAAGAAACAATTGGTTGATGGTAAAAATGTGACCGATAATTGGGACATCTGGGTTGTAGACCTACCACAAGGAGGTTTGGAACCTCAAGAAATTGAGTTACTAGGATCAGTAAAAATGGATTTTTGTCTGTGTTTCAATTATTCAGGGAAAAACATCTCTCTTGTGCAAGTGGTAAATGCTTCATCATCTGTATATCACAATCAGACTTTTTGGTGTAATTACACTAGTCCAAATGTATCTAGGGCTACCAATATTGCTTTGAAATTACCCCCAGGAGTTTTTCTAATTTGTGGAGATAAAGCTTGGCAAGGAATTCCTTCCTACATAAAAGGAGGACCATGTTCTTCAGGGAGATTGACTCTATTGACTCCAAATACATCAAGCATTTTAATGCATAAGAGAGGAAAAAGAAGCATTCATGCCTATAATAAAGATTGTAAAGATAACATACAATTTTGGGGAAAAGGTGAAACTATAGCATCTTCTATTTTTGCACCTGGAGTTGCAGCAGCACAGGCTTTGACTACACTTAACAAATTAGGATGCTGGTTAGCAAAACAGACTAACGGTACTTCTTTAGCATTATCTGGACTTTTAGCAGACACAGATTCAATTAGGCATGCTACGCTTCAAAATCGTGCTGCCATAGACTTTTTGTTGTTAGCGCAAGGACATGGTTGTGAAGACTTTGATGGGATGTGTTGCATGAATTTGTCTGATCATTCTGAATCAATTCACAGAGCAATTAGAAGGTTAGATGACATGACCAAGAAGTTAACCTGTGAGGATTGGGGTTTAGACAAGTGGTTGAATGGTTGGGATACTACAGGATGGATTAAGGATCTATTGAAAAACAGTCTAATCATATTGATAGTTGTTTTAGTAATGTTAATGCTTATTCCTTGTATCTTACAATGTGTACAACGTACAGTAGAAAAATCCATGAAAGGTCTATGGTTGGCTCAGAAACAAAAAGGGGGAATTGTGGGACATTTGAGTGATTTTCTTGAAGTTAATGGACATTGCATGGAATTGAACTGAACAGGCCTCTGAGGCCTATGTATTCAGCAAGAGAGCAAGAGTCGAGCAGCCTACGTGTCTTACGTGACTTCATACAACCTTGGGTAAAACAAAAGAAAGACTGTCTAGTGAAGAAAAGAATCAGCAAGTCAGCTCTAATATAGATACATTTTGTTTAATATTAGAGCTTATGTAAGAATTGTATAATCCAATCACCTATTAGTTTGCGGCGCGTGAACAGCAGCTATTGACCAATTACAAGCAGCCTCTGATGCATGGACAGCGCGTGGACAGGTCAAAAAGATATTTAAGGAGAGTTATAACAAGTAATAAATGGCTTCGCTTGAATTCATATTGGATTGTGTGGAGTCCATGATTCGTCGCCCTCACATCCTCCCAATCCTTTTTCTCCCCTTAGATCACGATCCGAAGACCAGCACCAGTGACTTGGAAGTAGAGGACAATAGTGGAAAATCCCATTCTGTGACAGAAGTAATGAAGACCACAGTAGATGAGAAAACGAAGGAATTAGAGAAGTCAACAGATGACAGTTCAGATGAAATGGTGAAAATAGCGGAAGGGCAAATAGTAACTGATACAACACAGAAGGCATCAGTGAATGATCGGTCTGAGCATGGGGAGGCAAAGAGCACTTCAAAGGACTCTGTCAAGGTATTGTTTTTATGCAGTTGTACTGTCAGGGATTGGCTCAAGGAGCATGGACATGAGTCCACCGAGCAACTGTACGAGCAGAGCCCATTTTAGTTGACATAAGTAGGCCTTAGTTAGCTTGTCTATTGGGCCGTGGGAAAGGGGGAACGGAAAAGTACTAACTAAGGCAGGGTCAGGATATCCTTGAAGAGATAAGAGTCAGAAGAATGCGGGATGCGCATAGCTAGCTAAACCCAAGTAGGTGGAGTAAGTAAATGTAACCTTTTAGTGCTTAGCCTATTAGATAGAGACAAGTATGCATAATTATGGTATTTGGTATAAATGCACGCTATCTCGGGCAATAAAGTTGAAGCATGCTTTATCACTCATATTGAGTTGGCTGCATTTCTTCCTCCATCACATCAGGTCGCTACCTATGCGAGAACCCTTTTTCCAACATTGTACCATTGTTTAGAATAATGTCTGAGAAACATGGTGAAAAGTTTGGTAAAGTTACTGTTGATAACTTAAACGTGTAGAACTCTTGTTTGTAAAGCTGACAATTTATCTCTGGCTTCTAGAGGTGAGGCTCTTACAAATTTGGCATAGTTTTATGGAAAATGTGGGGAATCCCTTTTACACAAATAATTTAAAGCAGATAGAGGTATTGAAATGTGCATTTTCCAATCTTAATGAATTACCCTTATCCAAGGGAAAATGTCAGATCTCTATTGTGAGGTTAGCTGAACTGCAGTGAGCAGTGTATGTTGGCAGAGGATGCAATCCATGATATGACTTGATTAATGGGTAAGAGACAAAGCACTTTATGCTTTATCCTAAGAAAGAAAATATGTAGATATACATAACTGTTGAAGCTTAATATCAAAACCAGTTTAGAAAGTGTTGATACAATAACAGGGAAGCCCACTGCCCAGCTGAGTTAATTTTATTCCTTTGTATTTCTGAACTATAGACTATATTTCTGTATAACATAAAGAAGCATTTCTAGGTGCCATTCCAAAAAGTTAGAAGCATTTTGAAACCTTGGTTGGTTGGTTTGGTGGTTTTTTGTTTGTTTCTTTGTTTTTTGTTTTTTTTTTTTTTTTTTCTTTCTTACCCTGTACTCTATTCTTTCTATATTAGAGTGTCTGTCTTGCATTTTTTTCTGACATCATAGAATCATAGAATATCTCACGTTGGAAGAGACCTAGAATGAGTCCAACGCCCAGCATCCTTGTTAGCTTATAAAAATCTGTTTCATCCGGATGTAGTTCTGTTGCTTCAGAGACTCTATAATTTCACTTTTCCTCTGTGTTTCTTAGAAAACAAGTGAAACAAAGGAGAGAGCTCTACAAAATGCGAAAGTTTCTGTATCTGAGAGGTAAGAGAAAGATGCCGTGTGTAACAGTCTGCAGAGCGTAAGATGTGTGTAAATGCCCTGACAATGCTGCTTCACTCTCATTTTCTGTCAGCATTGTCTTCGCTGCTGACAACCTTTGCCCATCTGTGGAAAACAGTTTAATAGATGTGCCCTGTTCTTAGAACCCTTGCTCTGGGTTAGATTCAGATCAGATTCCAAGTCTTTTGCCTGTGTGTATGATGAGTGTGTGCTGCTGGAGCCACCAATGAAGCCAGTCTGTGATGTCTTTGCAGGTTTTAAGCTGTTTTGTAGATGAAGGTATAAGGAATTTGTATACTCTCTTGCTCTGAATATGTCGAATGGTGGCTTGTCTAGCAATAGTAAAGCCCTCAGAAAAAAACAGGCTTCTTCAGCCTTTCCTTTTCCCCTGTCCCCAGCCAAGTTCAAGTAAAAACAGAATCACAGTAATTTTGGTGTACACTGGAGTAGAAGGAACGCTGCTTGGTACCAGCTACAATAAATGGAAAGGTTATAACTATGTTTGTGTCTTGGTGTTTTTATAGGGGTTTGTCTTCTGCACACTTAAAGAAAAAGGTGAAAGCTGTTGCTTCAGCTACAACTGCTTCACCTCAATATCTGGGAACATTAAAGTTGTTGGAGAATGAACGCGTGTGGAAGAACAGTACAGAATTTGACAAAGCAGATAGTCTACGAGCAGCCGTTTTCCAGGTAGATCTTAAAAACAAACAAATAAAAAATGAACAAAATAACCAACAAACAAAACTATGCATATAAAAGTCCTGTTGTAGGAGTCAACACCTCTTGTTTTCTTGAAGTCAGTATTTCTGAGTATATTCTTTGCATATGCTTACAGCTGTAGTAATCCTTTTATTCTGTTGGCTATGGCTTTTCATCAAATTATGAACTAAAAAGCTAGATGAGGGACACATAGCATGGTTCATAATTTATTGTGTCAGACCGTTTTCAGACACATACGATATTTTCCTTTATTTCTAGTTCTTCATTAACATGAGTAAGGGTGTCGTTTCAAGTTTCTTTTCCTGGTATGTTTTATTCAGTGGGCATTAAGTGAAAACAAGTCTAGTATTTTCTCCAGAAGCATAATCTCTGGATTCTGTGTAGAATTTCGTAACGATTAGTTTGTGGGCTCCCAACAGATTTTTGCTACTAATCTCTGTGAGAAAAACTTTCAATAACAGATGCTGTTCATATTGGTATATGTTTTTAATACTTGTTATGGTTCTAGAACAAAATTTAGAACCTCAAGTTCATATTTCTATTGTCTCCGTAGTTTTTAAGTTAAAATAGGTTTCATTTATGATACTTGTATCTTTAGGCAGCATACCAAATCTATAATTAAACCTTGAAAGTTTAAGCCTGATTCTGCAAATAGCTCATAAAACTTTATGGATGCCTGAAGTCTCGCTCTTCCCAGTTGGATTTTATTCTGTTTAATTCTAGGTATTTGCGAGAGAGACAAGAAAAGTAAATAATGTTGCTATGTACCAAGTAATAAGAATCTTCATTCCGTTCTTCTTTTCCATTTTCTTAATGCTTACATTTTTGGTGTTTTTTTTAAAGATCATTATGATTTTTCATATTTTGTAGCTGTGATTTTAGAACCTTAGTTTTCTAAATGGGGTGGTTATTTAAGTAGCACATGGAAAAATTGAGAGTAATATTGGTGTTCATTATATTGGTGCTGGTCTGGTAACATTTAGTTGTTTTAACAGAACTTTTTTTGTTATACCTTAAAAAGACTTCAAAAGTATAAATGTCTTCTAATGGTTCTTACAGAATTGGTTGGAAAAGAAAAGGGCTGCTTTACTGCAATCGAAGAGAATTGAAAAGGAGAAAGCTGAAAATCTAAGGAACAATATTGAGAAGGTTTGTTTACATTCTTGTTTAAAAAGAAGTTGACAGACTATAATTCTCTGAAGTTTGCTTACCTGTGCTTTCTACCTAAATACATCACTCTGCTGTTCAAAGGCATCTGGTTTTCTCTAAGTAGCACAAGATGATTTGAAACGATAAAAGGCTTGTCCCACTTGTTATGGTTTCTGTAAAGGGTTTGTGGCTGATGCTTCCCTACACATTTATGTAACGTATGTCAAAAGTGTGCTTCTTAGATGAGTGTTCAGGTTTTTTTACAAGGACCCTGGGATGCTCAGCCCTTCAGGTGTTAAGTATTGATCTGCCATCTGTCAGAAGATGTTGAGAGATGCCTGTCTTCAGAGGACTGTATTTTAAATAGTACCATACACCGTTCTTAAATTGGGCTTTTAAGTATTTAATACGTTTTGCTTCTAAGCATTCAACATGTATTGCCTATTTATCTACACATTTTGCAGGAGTGGTTTGTCTCATTTGATTAAGTTAAATTAAAAATGAGCATAGAAAAAAACGCCTAATAGTTCAAATTTGATTTTGGCTATTACTTGGAATGTTGTCTGCAAATAAATTTCCATTTCTTTATTGCTCCATCGAATCCTGCATTTGACAATGAGTTTAAAGAATACTATTTCAATTATAGTTTTATATTTAATTGTATTTAAATGTACACTGTTATTTTCAATCTAGAAAGAAGCTGTTAAAAGAGAGGAAGCAAATGCAGCTTTTGAAGCCTGGAAAAAAAAGAAAGCAATAGAAGCAAAGAAGTTACGTGAAAAAAAGAAGCTTGAGGAACTTAAGGAAAAAAAAGCAACAGAACAGAACAAGGAGAAAGCAGAAGCAGCACAGAAGGTGATGTGAAATATGTATATAAATGTGCATTGGATATGGTTCAGGAGATTATAGAGAATAATTTTGAATAATCCAGCAAGAGGTGGAAACAAACTAGATTCTAAACATGGTTAATTTTTGAAGGAAGTTCATATTAGATTCTGTTCTGTTGAAGTATGTAATGTTTACATTTGCACACAAACAGGCATTTTTCTGTATTTGAATTCTATTAACTGAACGTAAAATAACTCCAGATAAATACATTAGCAATGAGCTATTACTTATTGGCAAAAATAATTTATTCTTTTTAGGTATAGTGATACCCACTTCTGAGCAATGCTACAAACAGTTATTCCAAAATTAGAATGTAAAGAAATCACAAAAATACAGATACAGAATAAGCAAGTGGAGTATTGACAAAAAACTGAGGGTTAAGATTTCTAAAGAATCTGTGCTTTTCTTTAGGCATTTGAAAAATGGAAAGAAAGAAAAGCGGAATATTTAAGAGAGCAAAGCAGAAAGGAGAAACAGTCTGAAAGAATCAGGAAGAAGAAAGAAGAGGAACTGGTTGCAGAGAAGAAGAGAGACAGCATGTCAGCAGTTGAAAAATGGTGCTACTCCACTGGGCTTTGGAATGTCATAGTTTCCCAAATCTTTGTTTATAAATGAAATAGGTGGTTTGTGAGAGCTTGATGTGCTTCTAATTGAGACATAATGGCATGCTAACGATCAGGCTCTTCAGTCCTAAAGGAGAACAGATATGACAATGAGAACAAGCTGTACAGCTTCTTTCACCTTAGTAACTTTAATGTTTCCTCCCCAAAAGGCTACTGACTAAGCCCAGGCAGAGATACTGCAACTAAGGAGTAAAATTTATTGAGTATTGTGATGTCTTCTGTGATTAGTCTCATGTTTCACTATTAAACCATAGGAAGGAAGGTAAATCTTTATCTTAAAGTTGTGTGGAATACAATGTATGAAAGTAGATGTATTCAGAAGCAAATGGGATGTGTCTGCTGGATAAATTATTTGTTAGGTTTACAAGCTGAGAATTTTCACAGACTATGTCCAACTTACTACCCACAGAAGGTTTGAATCTGACTTTTTAAATTATTCCAAATAAGAACAAAAGAAGTACAGGAAAGCTGAAGCCATAATAGATAGAATAGTAGGTTCATTTATACCCTGGTGATATAATACATGAAGATGGACTTTGAAGATCTTGAATATATGTTCTAGGTATATTATAAAATGCGTAAAATATCTCGATTGAATTTACTTCATCAGTCACAGATGCAGCATCTTACATGATGATTTCCCATTCTTCCCTCTCACTATACAGGAATGAAAAAAAGGAAGAATATATGAAAAAGAAGAAAGTGGAAAAAATCCTAGAGAAAAGAAAGCAAGAAATACAACAGGCAGAGAAGGAAGAAAAAGATAAAAAGGCAGTGGAAGAATATGACAGATGGCTGGTATTTTATTTTTTTACACTTTGTCAAAACCAAAAAGATTAATGTAGTAATGAGTGTGAACGCTCATTGTGTGTATTGTAATACTCACAGTTTTTCATGCTGTTATGAGAGGCCAGATGATGGCAGCATTACCTTGCTGCTCCCCAAAAATTCATGAGCAAAATGATGATAAAATATGGTGGACTTACTATTTAGCATACATGGAAAATATAGTCTCCTTACCTGCATGTTGTAGAGTTTTGAATTTCATAGTTAGTATTCGTTTTTTGACATTCCATGTCAGGAGCAACCATCTCTGAAGGGCCAACTCACCGTAGCACAAAACATACAAAGCCGAGGAGCATCTCCAGCTGCAACTGTGAGTGCATATACATTCATGGAAGCATTTAAAGTGGAGACTTGTACACCTTAAAATTGATGAAAGCACTTGTAGTGGAGTTTGAGATTATTTCAGTTTACTAGGAGGAGTGGAACTCTGCTCACAATTATATTTCTTCGTACAACAATGTACTTCAGTTACAGTTTTTAAGCATTAAATTAATATAGTACTGTAGTTCCAATGCTAAGGCAGTTTTTATTTCTGCCTTGCTATGTAAAGAGAAGAGAGATCAGTAATATTATTAGCATATGTTATTTTCTTAAGGATGTGTGACTTACTAATTTAAGAAAATACTGTGCTCTTCATCCTTACCCTCTGATACATTCATTCATCAGACTGACTTCCAAGCTTTTCTTAGCTTGAGACTGTATCTTGTGTTGTCTGTCTTCCTTTCTGGCATGTATCCTGAACATGTGGTCTCTGTTGCCATTTATAAGAATAGGATCTTGCAACTCAGCTGGGTTAGGGTCCTTACAGGGATTCATTTGTGCTGTCAGTAGCTTAAAAATAATTGTTTCCAGAGTCTGAAGTGGGCTCTTTTTTTTTTTTTTTCTTTATTTTTTGGGGGGCGGGCAGGGCATGCAGGAGGGTGGATGAGAACTGAGGAAGGCAGATGTATGGGTGTGGGACAGATTTTAAAAGGAGAATCATCCTTTACTTGGCTATCTTAGAAATATGCAACTATATAAAACAGCAAGAACCTGCATATTTTCCCTTCACTTTCTTTTCAAGCCTTTTTAGTCTTAGGTTTAAGTCTTTTAAGTTCTTATTTGGTCTGGTCCACTGTTGGAATACCTTTGATTTCTGTAATCATTGGTAGGAAGCATCTTCTCTGGTCCCCTTTGTCCAGTGATATCCAGCTCAGTTGTGTGAAATTATTAATGTCTGATCTTAGATTATTTCTTGCACAATCAGCGTTCCTAGTTCCAAAGGAAAGAAGTACTATACTTTGAGTAGCAGCTAATGCTCTGCCCCAGTAAGCTCCACTTACTGAAACTATTGTCAATTAGCATGGTTTACCAAAGCATGAATGTTACCTCTCATTGTACCTTTGACTTCCTTGCTGTCTTGGACTCTGTACAGAGGGGAATGAAATCTGCTGCCTAGCACAGTCTCCCCTGTTCAAATTGTGTAAAAATTCCCAAGGTCATCACTTCAGTGGGATTATTAACAAGTTGTAGTAGTTGGATGAATGGCCAGATCTAAATGGGTGTGCATGTGCCTCCATGAGAGGAGCACTTTGAAAAACAAGCAGGTGTTGGAGGATGGGATAGATACTGAGTTGGTTGGCAGAGCTACCTCTAACATTACCACATTTTCAGTGTCTATGTGCAAGTGTTGACCGATGTGTCTCATTCCCAGTCTTCACATTTTTGCTTTCTGAAATTGTGTTGGTTTTTGTAGCTAACACACCTTTGTTTGAGAAAGCATATCAGGCAGTGGCTCTGTCGTCATGTTTGGCCAGCGTATTATTTCACTTTGTGTAGTAAAAGAGAAAATACCTTCAGTGAACTGCAGGACAGAAACACCTGGAAAGTTGTCAATCTGTTATCACAGGAACTGAAATGATATCTGCGTACAGGTAGATAAACAGGCATCAAATCTGAGAGGGCAGAATTGTGGAAGTCTTTTAGGTGTGTTATATCAACTAAGAGGATTTTTGTTAGAAGGGCAATACAACACGAGTCATATAGTGCATAGCATTTTAATATGTTTTCGTTAACATTCAACAGAAATAAATGTATAAATTCATCCTCAGCTTTCCTGAAACAGGTGTTGACCATAGTAAAACAGACGTAAAAATCTCCTTGTAGTTCTTCTAAAATATAAGAAACATTCTGGTTTTATGTTAATAAAAATTCTGCTACTTGTGCTTTTAGAGGTTATTGTGTGAATGTTTGATAACATAAGTGCATAGAGAAGATTACTTTTCAATGATGAAAATAAATGCCTTGAAAAAGGCTATTAACTCTTGTAAAATACTAACATAAAAAGGATAATCTTGAGCTGAGATACTTTAGTATTGCTGAGGAAATTTAAGCTTCTGATTTTTTTGATTCTTTCATAGTATTTGCCTCTTGGTACTTACCGAGTACTCTTCAAGCCAATCTAGATGTTATGCTTGATAAATGGTCATATTGTACTTAATACATACTGCTAGTGTCTGACACTCATCATTGACATGCACCTACTCAGAGGAGTAGAATGTGGAAAAGAATCACATAGAAAGTTTATAACAACAAACCAGTTTAGTTTGTGTTATTTTTGAGATCGTGACCTTGATATCTGTTTTCTGTAGAGAAAAGCAAGTATCCTAGATGTGTTATGTTCTTCATTTTATGTGGTAAGCATTAAACTAGTATGAGTTGATGAGAAGTAAGGCGGCTCTCAAATAATTCTTGAAGATCAACATAGTATGATTAAATACCATAGAAGTTTGAAATTTTACCTTGAGGTTGAGCATATTCAACAGCTATTTTTGGCATTCTAAAGCTGTTTGAAAGCCTGAGAAAATTATGTACTAGATGAGTCTCATGGATTTGTTGGTTTCTGAGTTAGAAATAGCTGACATGAGTTATTCATTTCATGTGGTTTAGTAAGATCTATCTGAGAATACTTTCTATATTGGAATTTTAATCTCCTGGCACTGTAATATGTTAGAAATAGGGCTGTTATTGTTATTCCTGTTAAACATTGTAAGGCTTCTTTGCTATCTAAAATTAAATTATTATGTGGCAGTCATACTGCTAAAAAATGTGATCTTCCTAAAATTTTGTAAGTGAAAAATGTATTCATCTTAGTAGGCTATTGAGTAGGAAACTTGCACAGAGAAATCAAGCTGTTCAGTTGAGTTGATCTAGTGTATGACAAGCTACAGTTACTGTTTGCATCTTTCACTATTTCTGTTACTCTTCTGTTAGTGCAAATAACATCTTGTCTATTATTTTAGGGAAGATTTATATCACTTGTGACTTGCGAGAATGTGAACGGTAGTTAGGACTAGAACATAAGGGCAGGGAAGAAGTCAGTAAGTCTTCATGTCAAATTTAATCTTTTAAAAACCAGTTAAATTAACTCAAGCTCCTTCTCTTGGCACTGGGATTCATTCATGAAAATTGGATCTTCAAACCCAAATATTGAAAACTGAGACGTGATTAAAAAATCCAAAGCAACTTTTATTTCCTTCCTCGGTGGGTGTATGCTTTATCTTTGGTTTGGGTTTTTCATAAATGAGTCTGTTGTGCAACATGTATTGAGAGCACTTTATAAATATAAAATATGCACATTTCTTTGTAACATGACTTCTCCAGTAATTGCCAGTACTGCAAAGTAATTGTCCAATAAGTCCTATTTTTAATGAGTTTTCAACTACTTGTCCTGATGTGTCTTTGCATGTCAAATACAGATTCTAAGATTTGTAGAATATGATTACATTTTTGTAAAAATAAGTTGGCTGGGTATGTGCAAATACTTCATAACAGGAACATGAATCATCTCTATATGTTCCATTATAGAGCACATTCTTCCCTAGCTTATCTGCACTGCTTGCACATATCTTCTTGTCTTTTTTGAAAAATACCACTGATATTGCGGACTCCTTTCCCCTCAGGGAACTTAGCAGTTCCGTTTAAAAATTCCTGAAAAAACATCTTGAAGTTGTTCTAAAGACCCAAAGCCCCTAGCTGTGTTCGTCCGAGGAAGATCTCTGTGGAGGGAGAAAGAAAGCGCAAGTGTAGGATGACAGTGAAGAGTCAGAATCTTCCAGTTCTAGAAGCCCACTTTGTCTCAGTTACTCCATATAACCCAGAAAGATACAGTTTGTACAGAGAGAGAATATTTTTTTATTATCCTAACTGTGATGAACTTTTGGCATCGCTTGTTTTATTTCTCCATACAAACCTTGTCTTGCTTTTAATCAGCCTTGCTAGTAACAATATGAAATAATTGTGTGTGTTTATTTAGCGACACCAGACATTCTGAACTGAATTGGATCTTCAGATTTATGTTAAAGACCTAAAGGGCACAGATTAAAATCATACTGAAAGGGTTGATATTTCAGTGCATGTTATGCTTGTTTGAGTTTTTGTACATAGCACAGGTATAGCTAGCATGTGTACAGTTTGGCTACTGCCTACATGTAAAACAAAACTTCCACTCGAGCTCTCTTTTTTACAATAACACTTCTACCCCCATTTACCAGCCTGCTCCCTTAGCCGCTGTTACCTCAATATTTCTCTTGTCACCCAAAATAACAGGCAAGCACTGCTAGGATATTGGGAACTTGCAGGATATAGAGTGTCCCTCCGAGGGATTGAACCGTGTTGTCTGAGAGCGCCAGCTGTCTGACAGCCGTCTTCAAGGAGCAGTACTTCCACTGCAGTGCAGTCCATACATGTGAAAATATGAAAATTTTTGGTGCTTCAAAATTCTGGCTGATGGGCTGCAAAAGAGGAAAGGACCAAGGTTGGATTTGGCAGAATTGATGTGGTTTTAAGGCTGCAGATCCACATTGCATCTTTACTGCAAATGGTGTGTATGCCAGTTGTTGGTCGTAGGAATTAAGTCGCTGTTCACGTGCCAGAAAGCCAGCTGCTCAAGGACCTTTTATCCAGCTGTCCAGGGGGGCACTGTAGATTCTGCAAATTATTTTTGAATGACAAGTCTCTTGAAAATCATTAGATAATCAGGCACAGAATATTGCAAGTATCTTGCTTATCCTTCATCATCCTAACTGCCCATTGCTGTTTGAAACAATAGAAAATCCCAGAACATTGCAGTATTTGTAAGTTAGTACATGGCAAGTGTGATTTACTAAGTACAGAAAGTTAGAAAGGTGCATCAATGTTTTCACATAATGAGAACGACATAGTTAGCATTGTGAATTAGGTATCCTCTTAAAAAAAGTAAGTAATTAAGAGGAGACTAATTAGATACAAGACAAATATAGTACCTAATTCACTCGGCTTTCTGTTCATCTTTTCGTTTAGATAGTGCACAAAACCAGCCCATCCTAGAGACAGGAAACTTAATCATAAATGACATTAAATGTACAACCTCTTCTGTTGTGCTGTGCAGTGTGTGTGACTGAATCCCTACGAGGGATGCACTAAGCTCCAAAAGGCAAATCTCCATTGCGTGTTAACTTTTCATTTTACACAAGAAAGGTATAACATAATTGTAACATTTCTGTTGGTGGATTTGGTTTTTTGTGTTTTTGTTTGTTTGCTTTTTGGTGTTTGTTTGACACATCTTTTTATCCTCAGGAGAAGAAAGAGAGGAAAGAGCAGCTTGATAAGAAGCAAAAGAAGATGCATGCTGTCCATGGGGATGAAGCGCCTTCTCCCTGGAGTCCACCTGGCAAAGTCACGTATTCAAGGAATTAATGAGCAGCCTATTGCCTTCTGTGAGAAAAGATGATCTACAAAGTTCTGATGATGACTAACCTCTATTTCAATAATAGCTGATTTTCACTGAATCCATAATAGTTGTTGCATCCTTTCTTTTTGTTTTATTTTCTCTCTGGAGTTTAAATAGATCAGTTGTCCCTTTCCATTGCTTTAGAAAATTGACTAAGTTTTATAATTCCGCATTTAACTTAGTTTTGCTAAATCCTGTGTTACTTTGTCCCATTTTAGTGAAAGTGTATATTCAAGATACAGAATGCTGGATTCTGGCATTTCTTTTTCACCCAGTAAGTAGCAGAATGGTTATTTTGAAGTTGCTAGGCCACACTCCTGAGGAGTTAAGTCTGGAGGAAATGCTTTGTGAAGGGGGGACGGTGGGTAAGCAGGTGTTGGCTCTCTTAAAATCATAGAATCGTTTTGATTGGAAGAGACCCTCAGGATCATCGAGTCCAGCCATAATCTAACCTAAGTCTAGCACTAAACCATGTCCATAAGAACCTCATCTAAACACCTTTTACACACTTACAAGGATGGTGACTCCACCACTTCCCTGTGCAGCCTGTTCTAGTGCCTGACAACCCTTTCCATGAAGAATTTTTTCCTGACATCCAATCTAAACCTCCCTTGGTGCAACTTGAGGCCATTTCCTCTTGTCCTATCACTTGCTACTTTGGAGAAGAGACCACACTATCTTGCAGTGATAGAAGACAAAAGGCTGAGCAGAATGGTAGAGAAACATCATTTTCATACATGCAGAGACAAGCTACAGAGAACATAATTCTTAGGTTATATTACATTATGAAATATAAAAATAGCTTCAAAATTAAAACTGCATCAAGCAGAAACAGGATTTTGTGGGGCCAAAACCAGTCAGCCATGTGATGTTGCAAAAGAATTAAACTGCAATCCATATAATGTAAAACGATCCAGGACTAAGTAAGTTTCTAGCTGTTAATTCTATTTAAGATCTTAATATACATTCCCTAAATTTCCTGCTTCCTACAGGAGGCACCAGGTTTGGAGGCATATTTTTCACTTCACACAAAATCTTACATAAAAACTGCAAGGGCAGAAGAGTGGTACTTGTATGAGGCAACCTTAGACACTAATTTATTTTTTTCTAATTGAATTTAAAGGCTTGTGTGGTTGTTTTTACATGAACAAGTAAATCCTTCCCAAACATGTTTTCATCATTGCTAATGAGCCAGTTGCTGTAGTATTTTTTTTTTTTATTGGTGGCTATTTGCCGTACTATTTTGCAAACAATGGCAAGACTGTGTATCTTTAGAGATCTTCAGATCTCTTGTTTGCCTCCTGTCTAAACTCAAGCTATTACTTAGGTTTGCTTTTTCTTATTTGGATCTTAATAATCACTCCAGATCAGATTTGCTCCTCAAGTGTATATTCTTAAAAAAACCCCAAAAAAACCTAAAACAACATCACCCACCAAGAAGTAAAAATACCAGAGTCATAAATGTGTTTTGTCAAATGTGAATCTTGTTCCTGTCTAGACTGACAGCCTCCCTGAAAAGTCAAAGGCGCATTTGGGAAGTAGACTTCCCTTTTTCACTCAAGTCCTGTGCTGTTCATAAACCACTGAGATACTCCTTAATTCTGCATTTCATGTAACACTGGAGCATCTTCTCATAAAAGAAAAAGCATCGGACCGACAGCCAGATGAATTTCTGTAGTTTCCTGATGTTTCTTGATCTTTTTTTTATGTTTTAGTGAGAGCCACTGAAGATTTAGAAGCATTTGTTTTAGCCATAACTGTTTCTATTACCAGAATGCTGTAGAGGTGAAATGTATTGCTGGTATGTATGTAAACATGAAATAAGAAGGATACCCATTCCATTTCATGGTTGAATATGGTCCTGTTCATTATTGTTAGTATGAACTCAATTCTGTGAATTCCTTATCCTTTTGCAAAGTTTATGACAGACAGAAGCAGGTGCTACAAAGCAAAGAGAGAAGATGTATTTGCTAGAGCAGTAGGTACTGCTCTAGTTACTATCATTAATCTAATTTCTGTCTATAAAAAGTGTAGAGGAAGGTTTGTAAGATGTACCGTATTTCTGTTGCATATGATCTATTGACAGTGTCAAGAAGTATTTGCTCATCTTGAGAACAGTGATGAGGTTTCACTAGTAGTTGGGCTGGATTTGTGTACAGTCAAATCATCAGAAAGATCAGATTTGATCCATTGTGAGGAGTGGTTGGAGATTTGATACAGCTGCTTCTAGATTATGAAGTATCTTTGTTGCAGGTTGAGGTATGAGTATATTTTGTGGTATTTTACACTGCATGTCTCAACTTGAGTTGCCCTGTGTGAACCTTGATCATGGTAGCCCTCTTGTGTATTGGGATTTTTGAGCAGGTCTCTGCTGGTCTTGCTTCTAGTTTTTCCTCAAAAGACAGTTGTACTGGATGTGGCTTTTCTTCTTTAATTTGTTTCTAGCCTTCTGTCGTTGGGCTGCTCATTCAGAAATGTGGCCGGAACAGTTTTTGTTCCACTGTGTAGTTTATACAGAAGCTAGGGACCTTTATGACGCACATCCTTTGATTATATTCAATGTGCAGGTAATGCACACTTTGAGGTTTTCCAGTGGAGCTTAAGGACAATAGTGACCTTTTATGCCTCTTCTGCAGGACTCTGTGCCAATAGTCGTCACTCAAACGCTGAATTCTGAATAGGGCAGCATTCATACAGGTTCGTGCTGAGCTTATTGTTTTTCATTTGGGTGGAGGAAGACATTGGTCGGGAAGGGGAGAGGGCGGGAGGGAGGCAGTGGCATGCTGGCTGCAGCTTTCAGAAGCACCTTGAGGGCTGCAGCCTGCTCTTGCAGAACCCCTGTTCCTAGAGCCGTGTTCCTAGGCCATTAGTGGTTTTTCTTGCAGACTGTCTTCGTAGTAGTGCCCATGCTGAGCTTCCTGCACTGCAGTGTTGCAGTGAGTTGTGTTACCACTGAAGTTCTCTGTTAGGAAAACCTGCATGTTGGGTTTTATTTTTTTTTGAGAGATCCAATCCAGCAAATCCAGATCGTTACCTGGCTTAAGCCAGGCTCTAGCACAGATCCTGCAGACAAGTGAAAACAGGTCTTTCATAAACTCTGGGTCTGGCTCTGGCTGTTACCTCACGGCAGGTCAGGCATCTTTTCCAGCAGTAGTGGTATTACAGCAACAGTATTGACATCCAAAGAGAAAGCAGAAACTTTCAAGAAGTTGAGAAGAGCAGCTTCAGTGAGTAATCTGAGAGGCAGGATAATATTACAGATAACAACAGGAGAGAGGCAGCAGAATTACAGCACAGGCAGAAGGCAACAGGCCGGCCAGCTCAAAATTAACCCATCAAAATTTTATGGGGAAAAATAATCAAATGAATGCAAGCATTTAGGCTCTACTGATGATGTGTATCATCTGTCCAGTAGGCTTCTAGCACTTGGAGCCTGAATTCAGGTTTAAGATGTCAAGAAACTATAGCTATAATATCATCAGAAGCTGAAATACGTAGCAGACAGCAGAGTTCGCTGTATGGTTGTCATGATCAGGAGAGTCTGAGGTAAAGCACACAGCCTGTGTGAAACTAATCGTCTGGTTTATTGTTTTCGCAGTGTCCAGCTAGAGCAATTAAGGCAGGTCCCTGCACCGACAGGCTTATAGTTGAGGGATACAAATGAAAAGGATGGTGGAAGTAGTGGCAGAACTGGAAAAGGTTTTGTCATGTGCCTAAACTGGGTACTGCATCCTTACTCGCTTTAAGCCTTTAGATGGTTGTGTAAAATGTTTTGGACAGATGATTGAAATGGGAAGATGTTGGTGACATCTTCCAGAGGAGTGCTATACCTATCACGTAAATTCACAACTTTTCAATTAGAAAAAGATGATGAGGAGCCATGGACATGGAAAAAGAGTTGCTACAACTGTGTATTTAACTTTTGTAAAAGAATTTTGTGACTTTTGTCTAATTTTATATTGTAAGATCTTGGACATATTACAGCACGATGCAAATGTTGTAGAAAAAATAGAGCTGAGAAATATGAACATATGTACATTAATTTATAAAAATGTACATGTATCTGTAAATCCTTTTAATATGTTTATTGATGACAGAGGGAAAATATTTTGGTATTTAATAAAGTATATTTTAGTATAATGTCCTCAATGTTTTCATCAGATCCTAGGATACAGATCTTTATTTAAAGCTTCTATGCGTTTAGATGAACTAGGTGGTGTCTCTAAGCACAAGCTAATCTTTCATCATTATTAGTATGACACATAGACAGGGATCTGTGTCCCACTGAAGTCAGAGCTTCTGGCACTACAGCTCTCTCCTCTAGCTCGCTGACACTGCATTATACTTGCTGCCACACCAATGTAAGTAAATGCTTAAGGAACACGGGGCCTTCCAAGTAATGACCTGGAGGGTGATAAGTATGTCTTATTTTATCCACAGTATTTTATTCAGGCATTAAATTGTTGCATTGGTGCACTAGAGGGCCAGGTTGACGACCCAATCAGAAGAATTTTTTAAAATGTATGTACTATGTGCAGACCTGCCAAAAAACTGAAGTGCCGACCCACCAAGTGCTGTCCAACCACAATGCAGGCACATGGCAAAAAGCCTCACCCCTCTTTCCCAGAATTGTCTCTCTGCAGAGGGAAATTTGTATAAATCAACTAAACAAGGATTATATTAGGGATAAGTAATTTTTTGTTCCAATTCTCTCATTCTGGTTAAGAAAGATTGTGCGCAGTTCTCAATCGTATCTTCTTTTTCTTTCATATTCAGACTTCCATTGAACCTTTGGCTTTTAAATAACAATTTCTAAAATTTTAATAACATTTATTGGTTAGATTTCCCCCTAATGGATAATAAAGTAATTACAAAACTCTTGCCATGTTATTTCAGCCTGGGGTGTGGAGAAGCCTGCTCATATTAGCAGATGGCATTCACGCAGTCATGTTTTCAACATAGCACGTAATTTTAGCATCTATACTCAAGAAATGCACTAACAAAAGCCTTTGGTGCTGCAAGATATTTCAAGATATTTTTCTTTTTTACTACTATTTCATTTATTAATAGTCTTTTTTTTCTGTGGTGCTTTCATTTCTGGGTAGATTTGGACTAGAACAGTTGAAAGTTTTTTCATTAATTCTTCATTTAAAGAAGTGAGAACTTCCATTATAGGTTAATCATTTTTCATGAATAGAAATATAGAATGAATATATATTCATCTTCATGAATATAAACTGGGATGTCTTGTCCTTGATGATAACAAATGATAGGAGGATAACGTTTTCAGCATCATTAACTCTCAACAAGTGAAGTAGGACATTCCACTGCTTAACTGTTTCAGTACCCAGGTGTAGCATAGATATTTACAATACTACCCCGGTTGACCTGTATTTTACTTCGCATCTTTTAACCTGGTGGACTATGCTCGGGACCAAACCTCATATGCTGCTTTCCAAAAATAAAAATTAAAAAAAAAAAAAAGGAAAAATGGCAGGAAAAAAAAAATAGAGGAAGGGAAAATATTCAAGCTGTCCTCAATCTATTTCACTTTCTTGAAGTATCTGCAGAATCATCCAGCATAAATGACATTCAGGGAAAAAAGCTTTCATAGCTGCCCTGAATTCCTATACACTTCTTGGCACTTCTAATATTGGAGTGTACTGAGGATGTGCAGAGATGATTTAGCACCTGGTCTAACAGGCTGGTCATGAAACCCTGGAGGTGGGCAGGACAACTGCTCCCATCCTGAGGGCTCTGGGAGACCTGGGGACTGCAGGTTCTGCTCCCTGACACAGCTGGGATGGTATCCACTCTTCTCCCTCCATAACACAAATATCTCTTCACTGACTACTGTAGGCGAAATAAGAGCAGCAGTTAACTCTGCCAATAACTGCCCACTGCAGATAACTTTCTGAACTTCGCAGATAGGCCTTTTGTCCAAGTACACCCTTGTTGATATGATTTTTATTGCTTAGGTCTTCTACCATTGAAGGAGAACGTTCTCCTCGATTGAAATGGGAGCAGGAAAGCTTTATATTGGAAAAGCTCGGGGAGCATATTGAAAACATTCAGACTTATATTTAAACATTTTTTTGGCTGTCATGTTCAAAGAGAGGATACCAGTGAGAAAATAGAAGCAATCAGTACTGTCATTTGCAGAAATATTAGTGGTTATGAATATGGTGCTGGATACTGCACAAGCAAAATGGAATGAGAGCTTGGCACGGAAGGCTCCCCATCCCAGAAAACACATAAGCAAGATTTGGTTAAAAGCGTAAGAGAATGAGGATGGTCTTGGGAAGGCAGCAGCAGTTTCAGAACTGAAGCTGTGGTACTGTTGTATCAACAGCTCCTGGCAGTTTGATTTCATGGTCCACCAGTTGCTGTCCTTGCCTGCTATCTTGCCTTCAGCAGACAAAGCCAATGTGCTCATTTTTAACTTGACTTTTCCGCTGATCATGTTGTCAAGCATCCTCTGGATTCCCTTTTTCTAATGTACCAAATTTCCTGTCCTTCCTGCTTAAGATGCCGAATAATTCTGTCCATTCTTCCTGTCATTCAGCACATCCAAAGAGATCAGTCTACTCAAAGAATGAATCTGCTGTCAGTATTGCTGTACAATTTAAAGTGTTATTACAGCATTAAACCCTAACATCAGCTCGATACTTATTTTCCCTCAAACAGATGGTAGTGCATCAAGCTGTTAAATTTCACTGCAGCAAAACCGACATTCTGCCTGAAGTTTCTGTTCCTTGTGTGAATCAATAAAACACAGGAACACTGCATTAGAGAAGTACTCTTTGCAAATGGCTATGCATTTGTAACCTATCCAAAGCAAGGTCTCATCATAATGACCCCTGATTTTGAAGGGCAAACTATGCTGGCTCACCAAGTATCACTAGAAAGAGGTTATAAGCAAATAATACCAGGGCATTGATAGGTGGAAACAACAGGTTTAATAGCTCAAAGCAAGTGCACATTGTTTCACAAAGCCTGTCTACTGATTTGCAAGTCAAATATCCTTTACGCTATTCTCTCTGTGATTCCCTTTCACCTTTTCTCATGCAGATATTTGTTTTAAATAATCCTGTGCAGTGGTTAACGCAGTCTAAAGAGAACAAGCAGGGAGAGTTGTACCTGTATATGCAGTCCTTGCTGTCAGTCTACGAGCTACATGTAGAATTAAAATTATAAAACGAGCATGGATGCAAAATGTAAGTTGCTAAAAAAAAATTAACTGGCAAGACTGTAGTACTTGAAGTTACTGCCAGGAGGGAGGGAAATGAAGGCTGCCAGCCTGCAGCTCAGGCTCAGAGCCTCTGCATTGATGCCACCGGACTCAGTTTCCAGCTACCATTTTCTGCATACCTTTACCATTGGGTTTGTGCAAAGGTGTCCCAAGGGGTCAGGCCACAGAGCTGTGGTGACATACTGAGCTCGTACACTGTCTTTCCACTGATGGGGTAAAACACAGCAAAGACAAGATTAGCCAGTGGGTTTTTGTAAAGGTTTCTTTCTTCCTCACAGGCCTAATGTCTCTTTTCCAATGTGACAGAGTTTGGGAAAATGCCTCTAAACAAGCTTCTGCCCACACATGCCAGAACAGGATTTAGTGTGGGCAGCACGTATTGTAATCATGGCTGGCAAGACTCTGTTTTCATCAATTTAAACATTTATTCCTTAAAAAATGGCTAATCTGTTGCCACAGTAAAACACTCGATAAGTCTTACTCATCCTCAGCAGAACACGCAGCCAAGAATTAGCATACACATCTTCGTTTCTCTTGTGTGAGGCCTAGATTGCCCTTGAATACTCTCAAGAATACTTACGGGGAAAAGCAAAGATTATTGTTATGGCCACAGTTAAAATCCTAGCAGCTCAGGGACAGATCCAGTCCATCTTATGAATCTTGAACTCCAGCTCTGTAAAACAAAGTAAGATTTGTAGGTGTTAAGCATCTGAACTTCCTAGCAATTTCACTTGTATTCATGTCCAGCCATACTTGGAATAAATTACTTACTGTTCATGGACAGTGTGGTACATTTGATGCACAAGGTAATTACTAAAGGGATCCTCCCAATGTCCCATGGGTTAGAGTTGTCATCCCCCATGTTATTCAGCCTGAAGTCCCAACCAAATCAGAGGTCAGATAAAACAACTTCTTAATTTCCAGACCTGCATTTTCTCCTGCAGATGTTGCTGGTTTTCTTACAAACTTTTAACTGTGCAAAGATAATTGTAAAGGCTCCAGGTTCTGCCAGACTAATTTACTGTCATTCCCCCTGCCCATCACACATAGTCTTTGGTTCTTGAGGAGAATGGAAACTTTTATTTCAGATATTTACGTTGTGAGGTTTTGAAGAGCTACATAGAGGCATTGAACACAGGTCAGCAACCACCCCAGCACGACCTGAAAGATCCTCTAAGCCCCGAATCCTGGAAGCGTTGTCAGTAGCCATTGTGGCTCATCTCTAGGAGAAAATTCAGTACTTGGACATTAGTACCTAGTGTACTGCAGATTCATCAGGCAAGCCAGGGTGACACTAACAGTGTCTTTCATGCTCTACAGTGGTTCACAAAATCACTTCATGTGAATTTCCATGGAGTGCAAGCGCTGGAGCCAAATCTTACACAAGGCAAGTAGAGAAAACCTGAAGCTGCTCCTTTCAATGGGCTGTTGAGAGAGAGACATACTGAGACTTGAGAGGAAAGTTGAGGAATGGGAAGCACCTGAACAAAACCAGAGGAGACTGTTGAACTGTCCAATAATTTGAGTAACATATATATTGAAGTGGCTTTGGGAAACAGGCAGGCAACCAGCTGTGACCAAGAGTCACAGGCTGAGTTTTCCCTTCATCTAAGCACAGAGGAACATACAGCGTTTAAAGATGGTGGTACACGATACCGACAGGCATGATCCCACCACACTTGTTGTGGTGTGGATGTCAGGGTGCCTCCCATGACTGGCACCCAACCTGCTTCTGGAGCTGCATACCTATCATGAGCAAAAGCTTTAGCAAAAACATTAAATTTTTTATATTTTCTATAGAGTTTAAGATCCAGATGAAGTAGAACCTTTTGGCCTCCTGCTTTTGCAGTTCAGGCTGCTGGGTGCCCTGCCACCACCACGGTGCCAGCCGTGCTCCTGCCTGCCCCTTTTCCCTCATGTCACGCCACTCCTACCCCTCCGCAGCACCCTTCTCTCTCCATTAGGCTGCTGGCATTTGCCCTGGACATAACATCATGGTACCAGCTCACAAATAGCACGTACCCTGCCTGCTGGGGAGCCGTAAAAGCACTCATTATACATTTATAACCACCCCCCGCTGTCTCCCTGAGCCAGCAGCCTGCAGCTGCCAGTGTGGCAGGACCGCAGGGACGGGGATGGAGCAAACAAGATGGCGGCAGAGAGAGAGAGCTCGGAGCCTGGCGGGGCCTGCTACAAGCTGAGAGCATTTCTGCTGCTAAGTGTTGCTTCTGCTCAGTTGCTTTCTTTCCTCACTCACCTGCAATATTTGAATATTTTTTGTGGCCACTGACCCCAACAAAACAGGTTTTTTATCTGGCTCTAATATTTTTGAATGCAACTGAACCAAAAAACCAAAACAGCAAACTACACTTCACTTTGTTTCATTTCTGATACAGGCTTTCAGCCTCTCCTGGGGGGCTGACCCCTTTGTAAGTGTGATTATGGTAAATATTTCACTTGTATTGCATGCGGTCCGTTACACAAAACCTCGCGTGACCAGAGCCGCGGGCTGGCGGGGCAGGCGGGGTCGGCAGCTCTCCCGGCAGCTTGGGCAGGGCTAAGTGCTACCGCCGCTGCTCGGCCCAGGAGGAACAAAGCACTTTGGGCACCTCGGTAAACCCAAGTCCTACGTTCAATTATGGATGGGGAACGTCTGTTTTGACTGAAACTGCTGAAATAGCTTAGTTTACTTCAAAGAGGGAAAGCCTTGGAATTGTGTATTTATGAATTATTTTTGTTGCCATACAGCCTGGATTAAATGCTGTGACACTTCCTTCGCTGACTGTGGAAAGCTGATTTTTAGCTGAGATTCACTTTACCAGTTAATGAGAGAGGATGTGTTAAATGGTAGTAGCAAGGACAGGCTACAGATGGTTTATTACCAGCCCCCAGAGAGCAGCTGGGAGGGATCCCACTTAGCCATGCCTGCACTTGGGGCGTGAAGAATTGCCCTGCCCTGCAGGTCTTCTCATGCCCACATGATCCCTGATCCCACAGGGACCTGCTTCTCACTCCTGTTCAGCACTTGGGCTTGACAGCTGTGGCACACAAAGCCATTAGTGGTGATGTTTTACTGAAGGAGTGTTGATATAGCTAGAACTTGGAAGCTTAAACTCCCCTGAATGTGGTTGAACACGTGTATTTGCTAGTGAGTTTGGGCAGGTCACAAGGCACTGCTTGTTTTTCTTCATTCATGCTTTGTATTGATTCATGGGAAAAACTGGTTTTGCTCTAGTCTTCTTGTTGCAGAGAGACTTGATGAAAACAGTAGGGAAACTAAAGATTGAACTTTCATTACTATACTGAGAATATTCTAGATGTGTGTCCAAAATATTGACTCCTGCATCTAGTGGGGTTGTGATATGGTATAGCTCATCTCTTGCGTTAAGGTAGCCTGCTTGCTAAAATGCTAGCAAACACAAAGCTGGTTGAAACTGCTTCTTTAAGGGGCTGGGCAGGGGAGGGGGTGCTCATCATACAGGGTTGTATGTGATTTGCAAAGCAGCATGTGGAAAGTCTAAGGCTGAATTCAGCGTACTGCTGAGAACGCCCAGTGAAAGGATCCGCATGCTGATGCTCAGCATCACCCTTGTGAGTGCCTATGGCCAAGGGACCTTAAACTTGCTCTGCCGGATACCTGGCCCCTGACAGAGTATTAGATCCTGGCAACAGCACGAATAGAGAGATAAGGGAGATTACTGGTCATGCTTTGTAGGGTCATTTGCATTCGCTAGTAGCTGGAGTATTCACACATGTAAATGAGGGACAGGAACCTGGGGAGGAGGTTGTTTCTAGCAAGCATATTTGGATGATGAGGGCAAGCTGTGACAGCCCCCAGAGCAGTATCGCAGTTGTGGGTACTGAGAAGTCTTTTCAGCTGTGTGTTCAGGTTTCATCTAACTGTGAGTTTCACTCTTCTTGCTGGGGGTTTTGTTGTGTGGATCCTGATGGCTCCTGACCTGCCTCTTCCTGGGCTGCCTTCAGCTGGGTTTTCCTTGGTGGGTTGAAGTGCAGGTATGTTGCCTGATATGAGTGGTAAGGGAGTTCCAGGAACAGGAGGAAATCTGGATGGGTGATGTCCAGGGGTGGTGCCAGTGCTGTATACAGGGAATGAGAAATGGAGGGTAATTGGAGGGGCTGTTGAGGAGTGGGGTAGGCAGAACCAGTGAAAAGGATGGAGTGGAAGTCACAAGTCCTTTCTATTCATTCCCATCTATATTCTTTTGTGCTAGACACTTCTGCCAGCGTTAGGGCTGTATATTGGGCTGCTGTAATTAGCAACAGGCTGGTATTTCTACATGGGTTTCCCTCATGGGAAATGTATGTTTATATATTATTGCAGAAAAGCAATGAGTCTAGGATTCCTGTGGCATTCCCTCTGAATACACATTATTATTATTATTCAGTCATTGCACTTTGAGTGTGATTCCTGTATTTCAAAAAGGAAGCAGATAGATGGGAAGGGGACAGAAAATCCATGGTAAATAGCTGGGAAGTACTAGGAAGGAAATATGGTGAAGTAAATCTCATGATGAGTCCTCCCAGGGGGAGTACTCGCCATGAAAATACATAAGTTAAAAAGAAAAATAAATGTAACAACAGATGAAGCTTTAATTAAGTGAAAATATAGAAAAAGTAGGAGGAAAGCTGAATTCTGGTACCTAAGCAAAAGCAAGAAGATTAAGATAAAAATGTTGGTATAATTAAAAAGTTGGGTGACAGAAAATGGATTAAACACAGCTGAAAGAAGGTTGGTTGGAGCTATACCCTCAACAACAAAATGCCTCAGGGAAAACTTGGCTTGCCTGTGCTTGCTGGAGAAGCTATAGATGGTGGCTCTGAATGTTTGTCTGTTCTCCAAAAATAGTATTATTGTAAGATTATTTCTGCTAATTGTATGATGTTTCATAATCTGTTTTTGCTGGACATGGTACAGCAACTGTGATGATATCAGATGTTTTGTGATTTGATTGTGATGTTTAAATGTTCTCAATAGTGTGGTTCTTTAACTGAGTAACAGCACGCTCAAAGTATCTGTAGTGAAATAAGTCTTGTGGAAAATGCAGTTCAAAGTCCTAAAAGCATGCTTTAACATTCAAGCTAGTACTTGGCACTATTAAATTACAGCACGGAGCCCTGGAAACACTGTCACTTGAAAGTAGGATTCCCACTTGGTGAAGTGTTGTTTAATAGAAAGCTTTAAAACCGGAAAGGTTAGAAAATCTTCACAACCATGGGAATTTGTGTGTGTATGTGTAAAGTAGTTGGTAAAACATGGCCCAAGAGATGGTGTTCTCATTTGAAATGATTTTTGTACTCCAATGAATAACTCACAAAGCAGGAATATCCTGTGAGGAAATGAGAAATCTCAGGATTTTTCCTGGAGATCTGTCCTGGGTCTCAGTTCCAAAATGGACCCAGCTACTGAGGGCCAAGTTCAGGCCACATCAATGAAAAGGTCTGAAAAGAGCCCTGGGGAGACTGGCATCTCTGGTGGGCTCTTCTTCATCTTTTAGCTCTTCAAAGTAACTTGGAAGCTGCACACTAAACTTTAAGTGTTTAATTGTGTCAGTCATAACTGCATGGACAGTTGTTTCTGTGTGGTTCATGCACATGGTGTTGCCACATAAAGAAGCTTTGGTATGGGAGTGACAGTGTACATGATGCTTTGTTAACACCGGGATCTAAAATGAGAATCAGCACTTTTCCAGGTGCCCATCACCTTCCTGTCCCACATATTATTGGAGCTATTTGGTGGCAAAAAGTGAGCAGGCCAGGTTTCAGGTGGAAGCCAGCAAGACTCAGTGCACCTTAGCGCAACCCTTTCTGACATTAAGGGCATCAATTTAGGTGATGTTTTTCATCTAGAGCAGTTGAAGTATCTGCCAGTCTCTGCCAGCATCTTGAAGTCAGCTAAATTCATGTCGTTCTCGACTTTGTCATCACCTCACTGCCTGTCACCCCGCTGCCTCCAGCTGAACACAGTTACATGCTGATCACTGGTACCGAAGCTTAGCATAAAATAACATGTGCCTATTTGAATATGGCTGTACAATCACTTCTTAATGCTTGCATTATCTGTGCTAAAGCAGCAGAAACTAAATTAATACAAATACCAATTCTCAACGCAGCACAGGTGAATCCGTGATGTCTCTGTCCAAGGGCACAAAGATACGCTTCTGGCACCTTTCTGCTTGTTATGCTGCTTGTTCTCTTGAAATAAAAGGCACCGGTAATGTGCAAGTAAAATGCTAAAGGTATTTTCAATCTGGGTGAACTGAAGGCAATAAATATACGAGGTCATAGGAGAGCCCATGCCACCTGACTTGTCCATGTTCCTCTGTTCCAGTTAACCTCTAGAAAGATGCCTAAAAATAGCACCAAAGCTATGAAAACAGCTAGTTTTAAAAAGCTGTTCCAGGGAAACGTGGACATCAGGAGGAAATTTCAAACAGCTAGGTTCCAACGTGTGTTGTATTCTTTTAAATAAAATACAAATCAGTTACAACACTGTTCTGTGTGTTTGATTATGACTCTCTAGTAAAGTAAAAAAAATATAAATGGTACTTTTAAAACTAATATCAAATATTGGAACATGCAGTTACAAAACCACAATTCCTACACATGTGAAAGTGCAGGCAAATAGATGTTCAGGTTAGCTTCACTAGTCAGACTATATGAGATGTTTGATGTTATTTAGCTCCCATATTTTCGTTCTTAGTTGTAGTCTTTAAAGTCACAGTGGTACTATATGCCACTTAATGTAACGTGAACTTCAAAACACATGTCTGTAGTCATTCACATGTCTGTAGTAATTTCTAGCTAAAATAATCAGTAGTTGTCACGTGGATGACCTAATAGGAAAAAAACAAGAATCTAGACTAGGAAAAAAAAAGAGAATCTAGAAATTTGGACTACTCGTGTATCCAGGTGTCTCATTCATTTATGTGATCATCCCTACAAGAAAATCCTGCCATAATGTGCATGTCACAAAAATACAAGAGGCATAATTGTGTCCACTTTTCTGATAGAGAAGATCTGCCCAAGTATATCTGTACAGTGTAACCAAATAATTTAATTCCTGGTTCAATTTAATGGTTAAGTGATCCAGAACAGGAATTCTGTCCAAACATTTCTCTTCCCCTTATGTTAGGGAGGCTTAGATGTGATGGTCTGGAAGTTATTTATAAACCAGCAGGTCTTTGTTGGGGAGTTTGAGAATAACTTGCCTTCTGTCAGCTGATGGAAAGCAAAAGTTCTTCCTTTGTAGCTCATGCTCTATTTGTTTCTAATCAGTCAAATAAAACAAGACTAAAGGGGGGGAGTATAGTTGTTAGTTTTACAGAAAGCTGTTTTCACTAACTGTTCAAAATGCAGTAGTAGAAATAGTAAAGAATCTGAGTCTAGGGGAGAGAGTAAGAATACAAAACAAACCACAAAAAAAAAACCAACAACAAAAAACCAAAAAAAACCACACACACACACACACACACACAAAAAAAAACCCCACAAAAACAAGAAAACACCACAACAAAAAAACCCCACAAACAAAGCAAAATGGGAAAGCTCTTTCTAAAGGGCAACTTTGAATTTTCTGCCCTTGAAAAAAGTTTCTACGTTATTAGAGTTGTTTGAAGAGGAGAAAAATAAATCAGAATCTGAGATGCTGGAGCCTAGCTGGTTAAGTATGTTTTGTCCAAATGCAAATGCCCATTTTACCACAAATCTGTCTTTTTAATTGCTATAGGATGTTTAAAGCTACTCACAATCTTCAGACTGATTGAGGGTACTGGTGAGCTTGTGCTTACTGGAAGGAACATTCCCTAACTTTTCTGCCCTGCAGTTTCTTACTAGTCAATGTCTGGAGCTGAAGAGACTCTTGAATCCTGTTTTAAATCAGCAGGGAATTGGGCTATTTAAATGTATCTGTGGATTAGAGCTCATTGCTCTTAGGTCGAGGTCGTTTGATATCCTGGCACCTGCAGGTATGCGCTCAGCAGTACTGATCAGCACTGACAAGCAATCCATAGAGCAGGCTGCATCTCGGAGCTTTCACAGGCTTTACATAAAGGCCATCTGGCACAGAGTTATGGGAGCTATGCAGATACTTAGACTGCGCTCACAGTTGTTGATGCTGTGGTTCCCTATCAACTCCCTGATTAAATTTTTGGAGGTCCTGCTCTTGCAGCCATAAGTTATGCAAAGTATTTCAGCACAGACGATGCATTGCAAATAATTTATATTCTGGCTCATGGCCAAGAAATATTGCCTATGTGTGCTGTTCTCTGTTCCAAGTCAAATTTTTACCGAGAGCAGTGATATGTCTCCAGGTGAGAATGGGGTAGAGTCTTGCCTTGCATCACTGCTCATTCTTCAGCACTTTGTCATGATTTATATCATGTAGGGTGACAGCAAGTTGAGGGAAGAACTGCAATGGCTTCTGTCCTGGTTTCAGTTCTACTGTTTCATTGTTTCTGTTCCTGTTCATCGTCTCTCTTCCAGATACATTTTACTGTCAGAAGTTCATATTTCACCCATTTTTTTCCAGTTATCAGCCACTGAAATGATGGGTATCTGAATAGTTAATGCTTGCATTCATGTTTTCTTGGGCTTCAGAATACTTCTTTTTAACTAAGAAAGGAAGATTTCCAACCCCAGTCATTTCTCCAGCTGTCTCTAGGAAAGTAGAGGTATAGTCAGTTATATTTGATCTATATCTGGAATTTTATCTTTACAAAGACTTGCATTTGCACTAGTATGTGTTAAACACATCACAAATGTTTCCTGGGGAGGCAGGAAGATTTGAAACTTGTTCCAAGCCAATGAATCTTAGTCTGTATCAGCCTTTCAGGACACCACATCTCTGAAGTTGACTGCTGAGCAGACTGCAGTCATTGCTTCTTTTAGTTACAAAGGGAGCCACAATAAATGAAGCATGACATTAAAATCAATGCCCATCAGTTACATGAAGCCTTTGGGCAAAACTTGCCCTCTGTTAAGCTGTTACAGAGTTGAATTTTCTCCTGCAGACAGTGCTGGAACATGGGGCAGCCATGGTGGTTACCTCTCCTCTTCCTTCTCCATCAGGTGGCCTCCAGCCCCTCTGTGGCAGGGTGGGAACTTCATGTGTTCCCCAGGGCTCTGCAGAGTCATGATGAGGAAGTCAGAGGCAGAGGAGAAGGCCGTGGAGGGGCAGGATCTCAAAGTCTTCCTGTGGCTGCAGTGCTGCCCCTCATCTGCCTTTGCTAGAGTGACTTGATGTCCTGTGTCACTGCACCTTGTGTCATGGGACTGAAGTAGTTGGGGATATGGATGGTGTCCCCCAGCATATTCTGTGAGCACATGCCTTGCCATCATGTATGACATGCCTGGAAGAGCCAAAGGAAAGACATTTACCTCATCTTTCACATGGAAACACCTTTAGTGTTGTAAATAGAACGAGTCTCAATTTCCTATACTAAGACATTCAAAATTAAATTCTCTTTGTGTTCAAGGTAATAGTGTGATACTTCATGAGTGTTCAAAACTTATTGGAGCTTAGTCTTCTTTTTCATGTTTAGGGGGAGTGGCAGCTTTCGTACTTTGTAATAAAATGTGCCATACATAAGCAATCAAAATCTGAGAGCCAGGATAAACAACAAATTATTCTTATTTATAGTCCTAGAATGATTGCATAAAATGATGTTCAATACTAGATTCAATATGAAAGAACATACTAGTTAAGAAATCCTTTAAATGAGAATTTATGTTTTCTGTGGGGGGAAAAAAAAGAGCTCTTTATCAGAAAAATAATGAAACCTGATGCCAGTCTGAAAATTACTGCGTATTCTTTTACTGTATGTAAAACTGACACAGGAGCACTTTCTAAATGTTTGATGAACGATCACTTCTGACCTTCTGAAATGCTTCTCTTCTGAATAAACACTTGAAACTGCAGGTCACTTCTGAGAATTAGGATATACAGCCCTAGGTGCACTCATGAGTAATTAAATAATCTCTGCAAAATTATTTGCCATGTGTCTGACTCGTGTGTGGGAGTAAGTAAATGGCTCAGTGCACTTATAACGAGACTAAATTTTTATTACAAATTCTGTTTAAATTTTGAAACAGGCTGCATTCAACCAGATACTCAAGGACTTAAAATGAATTCCAGACAGAAATCAGGTCTTACCCTAGTATGTGTCCTAAATACTAAGCTTCAACATTTTTCTGTTATGCTGTCCTAAACTTTCTTTCTAGTTAATAAATCTTTTGCCTCCACTGTGTAGTTAAATGCTGCACTAATGGCAGGCAGCTCCACAAGGACCTCACAGATCTGAGTGGGAAAACAAAAAAAAGGGCAGACAGTGTTCAGTATAGATGACTCTGTTAAAGCAAAATAATGCCTCTGGAGAAAAAATAATCTGCGTGTATGGGATGCTGAGCTCAAAACTGGCAGTTGCTACTCCAGGAGGTGGTGCTGAAGTTGCCCGTTCTCTGAAACCACGGGCAGGGATTTACCCTCTGACAACACCAGTACCACAGCGCTGGGTGCTGGGAGTATGACTGGAGCAGGCTGAATACTGGCCAGGCTTTCCCTAGCAGCATCTCATACTCCTGCTGCGTATATTTAATGTTGCACAGGTGGGCACAACCTTCCAGCACTTTGTTGTTGAAGACAAGGACATGCTGGACAGGGTGCAAAAACTGTATTTCCTGTAACCTGTAGTTTTCCTTGTCCGTAGATGACAATTTGCCTATGATGTCTATGTAGAATCCCTGGGTGAAACATCAGCTTACCATCAGGTATCGTGTTTGGACCCAGGTATCCGACACAGGTTTTGAGCCCCACTGTATTAATCATGAACCTGAACATTAGATAATATAGGGACTAATTTCTAAATGCCTAGATCCTTTTTGGTTGTATTTCATCATATTGGCAACATTCTATGGTACATGCAAAGTGAGTTCTGTTTTCCTCAGACTTGTATCTTGCAGAGAGGTTTCCAGACACTCATTGGGGCATTTGTTGTGATGGCTGGATTGTATTACTGTGTTTTGGGTAAAGGGCTCAGATCCTGACTGTGCACTGAGACTGAACCTCTTCCAACCTGACAAATTGTCTTCTCTACTACCATTGTTGGACACAGGTTACTTAACTCTGTGTTCACAGGAAGGTTAATGCTGTGTTTGTTTCTGGGATATAGGAAGCTCAGAGGGAAACGTACAGGGACACCGTGATTCCCGGCGAGTCCCGATCCCCGCAGCCCCGGCAGCCATTGTGAGAGAGTGGCTGACGTGGCGGGGGGGCGTTCCCACGGTGACGGTGACCGCACCCCCTCCCCTTGCCTTGAAAAAACCTTTGGGAGGGCAGCCACCAGTTGCTGCCCACCAGGTGCAGGGAGGAGCAACCAGCTTGTGTAGCGGGTGAGTCCCACCCACACTGTGCAGAGAGCACTTGTCGCTTGTCAGCCCCTCTGACTTATTGCCAGCATCCCAGACTGCTGACGACCATGGTCGCCTCCAGGAGGAGAGCTTGTCTCAAACAGACTGTGGCAACGCAGACTGAGGTTCTGTCCCGAACGGTGGCTGTTCAGGTCTCCGGCTGCAGGGAGTGCCAGAGCCTGCTGCTGCCGGGGGAGGGAGGCCAGCACTCCACCTGTGTGAGGTGTGAGCAGCTGCAAGACCTGCTCAACATGGTTGTGAAACTTAAACAGGAGGTTGAGACTCTGAGGACCATCAGGGAGTGCGAAAGGGAGATCGACTGGTGGAGTAACACCCTGACGTGCCAGTCGGAAAGGTCCTGGGGAGGCACCCCCCAAAAGGAGATGGACCTCCTGCCCTCTCGGACAGAGGCGGAAGTCCTGAGACGGCCCCACCCTTGTTGCTGTCGGGCAGAGGTAGGGGACCTAAAAGACGACGAGGGTTGGAAGCATATTCCCATTTGACGTCACGGGCAGCCCCCCTCCCTGCCTGCTTTGTCTCCCCAGGTGCCCCTCCGTAATAGGTTTGAGGCCCTGGATCTTGAAGAAGAGGTAGGTGAGGAGGTGGTGCCAAGCCTGCCTACAAGATCACATAGGAAGACAGGGTTGACTTCACAACTTAAGACTGCCTCTGATAAGAAAGAAAGAAGGGTGATTGTAATAGGAAATTCCCTTCTGAAAGGAACAGAGGGCCCAATATGCAGGGTTGACCCTCATCTTAGGGAAGTTTGTAGTCTACCTGGAGCCCGGATCAAGGATATCGCTAGAGAGCTCCCCAAACTGGTGCACCCAACAGACTACTACCCGCTGCTGGTCTTCCAGACAGATGGGGAGGAAGCTGCTTCCCGTAGTCTGAGGGGAATGAAGAACGATTTCAAGGTCTTGGGAAGGATGGTGAAAGACTCAGGGGCTCAAGTGATCTTCTCTTCACTCCTTCCACCTTCAAGTGACGATGTGGGATGGAATAGGAAAATTCAGTCTCTAAATGGTTGGCTCCAAGACTGGTGCTACAGGCAGGGCTTTGGATTTTTTGACAATGGTTGGTTTTATAAGACACCAGTCCGGACAGTGTCATGTGGGAAAGGTTTATCTCGCAGGGGCAAAAGGGTGCTGGGACAGGAATTAGCTGGGCTCATTTGGAAAGCTTTAAACTAGGCTCGAAGGGGGATGGGGTTGTAGCTGGGCTTGTCCCAGTGGGGTAGCATTCTAAAACTGATGAGGACCGGGTGGCCTCCTATGCCCCTAGGGAGAAATTGGTGTGCTCTGCTCGCTCCCTGAAATGCCTGTACACCAATGCGCGCAGCACGGGGAACAAGCAGGAGGAGTTAGAATCCTGTGTTCGGTCAGGAGATTATGATCTGGTGGCAATTACAGAAACATGGTGGGACAGTTCACATGACTGGAATGTGGTCATGGATGGCTATGCCCTTTTCAGGAAAGACAGGCCAGCCAGGCGTGGCGGTGGAGTTGCTCTCTATGTGAGAGAGCAACTACAATGTACTAAATTCTGCCCAGGAGTGGATGACGAGCGAGTTGAGAGTGTATGGGTCAGGATCAAGGGGCAGGCTGGCAGGGGTGACACTGTTGTGGGCGTCTGTTACAGGCCACCAGAACAGGCTGAGGAAGTTGATGAGGCCTTCTATGGGCAGTTGAGAGTGGCCTCACAGTCACAGGCCCTGGTTGTTGTGGGGCATTTTAACTTCCCTGATGTTTGCTGGAAGGACCATTCAGCCAGCCAGCCACAGTCCAGGAGGTTCCTCCAGTGCATTGATGATAACTTCCTCATGCAGATGGTGGAGGAGCTGACTAGGAGAGGTGCACTGCTGGATCTCATCCTCACTAACAAGGAGGGTCTGGTCAAAGCAGTAAAGGTTGAGGGCTGCCTGGGCTGCAGTGACCACGAGATGGTGGAGTTCAGCATCTTGTGTGGCAGGAACAGAATAGCAAGTAGAATTGCAACCCTGGACTTTAGCAGGGCTAACTTTGGCCTTTTCAAGCAATTGCTGGGGGAAATCCCATGGGTAAGACTGCTTGAAGGACAAGGGGCCCAAGATAGCTGGATTGCATTCAGAGATTGCTTCTTCCACGCTCAGAATCAGAGCATCCCCACACGAAGGAAGTCAAGGAAGGGAGCCAGGAGGCCTGCGTGGTTGAATAGGGATCTGTTGGGTATGCTCAAGTAGAAGAGGAGAGTTTACAGGTCATGGAAGCAGGGGCTGGCCACTCGGGAAGAATATAAGGCTGCTGTTAGAGGATGTAGGAAGGCAGCTAGGATAGCCAAGGCCTCCTTAGAATTACAGCTGGCGAGAGGGGTCAAGGACAGCAAAAAGAACTTTTTCAAATACATAGCAGATAAAACTAATACCAGAGGCAATGTAGGCCCACTGATGAATGGGGTGGGTGCCCTGGTGGCAGAAGATACAGAGAAGGCAGAATTACTGAATGCCTTCTTTGTCTCTGTCTACTCTGCCGAAGGCTGTCCTGGGGAGCCCTGTACCCCTGAGACCCCGGATAAAGCCAGGTCAATGGAGGAGTTTGCTTTAGTCGATGAGGACTGGGTTAGGGAGCAATTAAATAGTCTGGACATCCATAAATCGATGGGTCCAGATGGGATGCATCCGCGGGTGCTGAGGGAGCTGGCTGAAGTCATTGCTGGACCGCTCTCCATCATCTTTGCCAAGTCTTGGGAAACGGGGGAGGTGCCTGAGGATTGGAGGAAAGCAAATGTCACTCCAGTCTTCAAAAAGGGCAAGAAGGAGGAGCCGGGTAATTATAGACCGGTCAGCCTCACCTCTGTCCCTGGGAAAGTAATGGAACAGCTTATCCTTGGTGCCATCTCAAGGCATATCAAGGATAAGAGGGTTATTAGGGGCAGTCAGCATGGCTTTACCAAGGGTAAGTCATGCTTGACCAACTTCATAGCCTTTTATGAGAATGTAACAAGGTGGATGGATGATGGCAGAGCGGTGGATGTGGTCTACCTTGACTTCAGTAAAGCCTTTGACACAGTCTCCCACAGCATCCTCACAGCTAAGTTGAGGAGGTGTGGTCTAGACAATAGAGTAGTGAGGTGGGTTGCAAACTGGCTTAAGGAGAGAAGCCAGAGAGTGGTAGTCAATGGTGCGGAGTCTAGTTGGAGGCCAGTATCTAGTGGAGTGCCTCAGGGGTCAGTACTGGGGCCAATATTATTCAATATATTCATTAACGATTTGGACGAGGGAACAGAGTGTACTATCAGCAAGTTTGCTGATGGCACTAAGCTGGGAGGAGTGGGTGACACGCCAGAAGGCTGTGCTGCCATCCAGCAGGACCTGGACAGGCTGGAGAGTTGGGCGGGGAATAACCTAATGAAATTCAACAAGGGAAAGTGTAGAGTCCTGCATCTGGGCAGGAACAACCCCAGGTTCCAGTATAGGTTGGGAAATTACATATTAGAGAGCAGTGTAGGGGAAAGGGACCTGGGGGTCCTGGTGGACAACAGGATGACCATGAGCCAGCACTGTGCCCTTGTGGCCAGGAAGGCCAATGGCATCCTGGGGTGTATTACAAGGGGGGTGGCTAGTAGATTGAGAGAGGTCCTCCTTCCCCTCTACTCTGCCCTGGTGAGACCACATCTGGAATATTGTGTCCGGTTCTGGGCCCCTCAGTTCAAGAAGGACAGGGAACTGCTGGAGAGGGTCCAGCGTAGGGCAACAAAGATGATTAAGGGAGTGGAGCACCTCCCTTATGAAGAAAGGCTGAGTGAGCTGGGTCTCTTTAGTATGGAGAAGAGGAGACTAAGGGGGGACCTTATTAATGTTTATAAATATATAAAGGGTGAGTGCCATGAGGATGGAGCCAGGCTCTTCTCGGTGGCAAACAATGATAGGACAAGGGGTAATGGGATCAAGCTGGAGCACAAGAGGTTCCGCTTAAATATGAGAAAAAACTTCTTCTCAGTGAGGGTGACAGAGCACTGGAACAGGCTGCCCAGGGAGGTTGTGGAGTCTCCTTCTCTGGAGACATTCAAAACCCGCCTGGACATGTTCCTGTGCGACCTCACCTAGGCGTTCCTGCTCCAGCAGGGGGATTGGACTAGATGATCTTTTGAGGTCCCTTCCAAGCCCAAACATACTGTGATATTGTGATATAGGCTGGAATGGACAGGAGTGGTAGTTTCAAATACATACTACTGTGTCTTTTCTGTAACAATTATTTTGTCTTGTGCCAAGTATAAAAAGATTGAACTATCCATTAGTAGATAAGAATCTAATTATTTAAAATTTTAAATAGATATTTGGAAAAGTAACATTGATTCCCAGGAAATTAGGACTGAAAATATATGCATTGTTTAAAAGTACTGTTAAGTAACTTCTTGCTTAATTGGCTGTAAACCATTAGCTGAGTGTTTTATATTCAGCCTTTAGTAACAAAGCAAAACATGCATACTGATAATGCATATTAAAATAATCTATTACAAATGCATATCCTGATTAGAGATACGTCTTCTTTCATCCAATAAAAAACAGTTTTGGAAACTTAACTGAATCTTCTTAAATGTGTATGCAGCTACCCAGCCTTTTAGTCACTGCCTCTTGCAGAAAGCGAGTAGAACGCACAGTGAGGTGAAGATACCAGACAGGAGAAGAAAGAAGCAAAGCAGAGGAGAGCTCCCTCTCACATCTCAGCTCTGCAGGCTTTGCAGATAGCAGTTGCCTTGTTTCTTGTTGAGCGTGTGTGAATAAGTACCGCAGATTTGTTGAGAGAGGCACGGTGGGCTCAGGCACTCAAGTCCTCTTTCACAGCGATGTGTAGCACGTGGTACTCCATCCTGGCCTCTGTAGCAGCTTCCTCACAGCAGCTCCCAACTGCATCTTATGCGTGCTTCCTTTCTCAGATATTTCAGTGATGTTTCAGCAATTCTAGTGGAGCAACACACTTCCTAGGTTTACAGGAAGACATACGCATATCAGTGTGTCTAGATTTGTGTATACTTCATATCCGTTCTAAGGAGTGTCTATTCTCATTTATCCAGGTACACACAGAGGTCATGGTGAAGATTTGGTATTTAGCCAAAACTTCCACGCTGGGTAAACTTTTATCTGAGGAAGATCTCGAGTTATATATCTGGCCTCTTAAACTCTTCTTTTTCCCTTGCCTTTTTTTTTGTCCACTACCTGGCCGGGATTTTCATAATTTAACCAGTTTTGATTTTAACTTTCCTTCCTGAAACAGCGACTGAATAAAATGGCTTTAGGAAATGTTACACTATTTAGCATAAGTAGACAGAACCACGTTCTTTCAAGATGAAAAACTGGACTTGTTCATGCCTTGATACTTAATTGCTTATAAATAAGTAATTACCTTAATGGAAGGACAACATTCTCCTTCAGCTGGTTGAGCTGGCGCTTGACCATCAAGCCATTGTTTGTTTACGCAAATTCTTTATACTTGTCTTACACCTTTATTTCATTTAAACACAAATTTAGCACCACACTTCCTAAATGCAGAGGATGATGCAGGGAAGACATCACTAGCTGTTGGTAATGACAGTCTATGAAGGTAAGTATATGTTCTGTTGCAAGTGTGCAGTTGGACTGTCTGGTTGCTCAGCCAGACTGTTTTGAAGGATAACCCTAAAATATTTAAACAAAACCTGGGAACTGTAGTGGTAGATTAAGTCCAAAGTCCTGTATCTCACTCATTTACAATAGTGGCTAGTATCTGATGTGTCAGAGGAAGATGTAAGGGGATAGGTTATGTGGCTAAATTGGAACATAATGTACCCTCCATATTATTTGCTTGATTTATAATACCAGTAAGATTTATGGAAGACTGAAGCAGGATCTGAAAAAAAGGTTTCAGATACTAGGGAGAAAAATTAGGATTAAATAAAACACAAGTCTAAAGATAGCAGAGGTAGCTTTTTCACTTTTTAAAAAAGCTAATTGGAACTTTTTAGAAAACTACAAATTACATTTTTGTCATGTGTCCTGTTTTTCTTACAATATTCAGAGCTGTGGTCTATGTTGCTGTAATTTCCAACATCTGCAGCAAATTGAATCCTTAAGATTTATTACCGCTTTCTGAGTTTTAACATGTGGAGTGCTTCCATCCCTTGAAAAGTTATTTTGGTTGTATCATACCACACAGCTGTGTGATCATAGAAGATATGAAATAAAATAGAATGTATTCCTTAAATAAAATAGAATGTATTCCTTAACCTATCCAACAGAGCTTTAAAAGCTTTGAATGGAGTAGATAATATAATGTTGTCTTTTTATGCATGAAAAGCATTTTAAATTCAAATTTTACATAGATTGCTAGACATATACAGTGACTGTTGCTCCATCAGATGTTTGGAACAGTCCACATACATCATCCAACACTCAACCGCAGTTAGGAAAAAAGTCAGATTTTATATACACTCCTGCCTCATTACTGTAGTAAACAAGGTAGTAATAAAAATATCATGACAAGAGCTGTGTAATCCATAAGTAGGGTCGAACTTTGTGCAAAGTAAGACATTTGGTTGGTTTTGAGACCTGTTTCTTCAAGGCAGAGAGTAACAAAGAGAAGTTTGTAACAAGTATTAAAGGGAAGTTGATTTCTCTTCTGCAGACTTAGAAAGACTGCAAAGTGTTTTGTAGTTTGGATTTGGTATTTAAAAAGACTTGCTCTAGAAATAGCAAAGTTGGAAGGGTCAGTGAAATCTTATGTTTGTTATCTGTAAAGCTTCTGTGGTATGTCTGTGATAGAATCTTCTGCTGTAGCATCTCAGCTAAATTCTTATGTCTGTCTTCTGCAAGCAAAATGCAGGTAAATCAGTTGTTGACAGCATTTATAAATATGAATATGGTGAACATGACCACTAAGAAGACAATAGTAAAGTTTGGAGCATAATTACCTGCATACATATTATTTTCTTACTGCAGAAGTCTATCTGCCTTGGAGAAAGGTGAAATACAGAACTGATTATTTTCTTCAGATCTGCTCCTTCAACTGCTTAATCTCATCTTAATTGTCACAGTGCTGAGTTCTTTAATTCTGAGAAGCTATCTGTTAGCTTTCATAAAAGGAGATGAAATCTAGCAGGTTCTGTCCTCAAGACCAGGGCAAACATCCATCAGAACTGTTTTGTGGTTGAGCTTTGCCTGAGATCAGTTGTGGCTCATGGTGTCTGGTCCTGTGTTCCTGATCCTTCCCTATCCCCAGAGCCTCTTCCCTCAGCCCCATTTTGGAGCTTCTGTCGCCTTGCACACAAACCTGCCCCGTGGTTGTCGCCACTTCCCGTGTGCAGCAGTGATGACTGAGCTGGACAGTTCAGCTGGACCCAACTTGCTTGGTCTGGAGCCAGACATGGAGCTCCAGATGGAGGGAGACCACTGCAGCGGTGAGCAGTGCTGGTGTGGTGGGACTTGTGCTTGGTATTGTGTCTGCTGTGCTGCTCGGTGAGTAGGAATAACTGCACCAGGTGGAATCACTGTCATGCCCTCTCCTGCTCTACCTTGTGAGTGAGCCACTGGTGGAGAATACTGAAGGTCAAAAAAATAGGAGATGCTCTGACTGACTTTCAAGAGTTAGGGGCATAAACTGCCTTTGGAGAACAGTGTTAGAAAAATCATGCCCATGAAAGCATTTGCTAATGCTTCCATCTCAGTAGTTTAGCGGTTTCCTATTTGCTCACAATTTTTCTTCCTGTGATGCCTCATACTTTCATTGATTCTGTCCTCTAATATAAAGAGACCAGAAGTCTTCCCTTTGCAATAAATAGTGAAAAACTAATGCCTGCCTTATTTATATCTTCAGCTAACCATACTGTCAAATGAATAAATTCCCAAATTTTGCAAGTTAAGAAAAGACTGAATAAAGCATCAGGGAGGCTTATATGCAGAAAGTCTCTAGGATAGTTAATGGGGACACTATTCTAAAATGTAGTCCTTCTTTCTTAGCTTTAAAAAAAATGCTGATTAAGATAGTAGTGAATGTGGATGTACATGTATTCCTATGCGTAATAACTCTTCACAGCTTTCTCAAAAGGGAATATGTGCTGCTAACAAATATTTAACTGTTTAGATTCAAATAATTCTAATAGTCAGAGCTGACAATCCTTCTTTGAAAAAAGAAAACAAAACCTTGTCAGCACTGAAAGCACTATAACTGTTGCCCCAAGCTAGAACAAAATACTTTCCTTTACAGATTTAGTCTGTTTAATTCAAGTAAATGAGTGCCAAGGTTAACAGACATGGGAAGATCAATGAGAAAAGAAAAAGGACCATCACTTACACTAAAGAAATTATTCAATGTATCTACCAGACCAGTTCCTATATTATGTATAACATGCATCTAGTGTATACACCATGAGGAAAAAGGAGATGCTGTATATTCCGTTAACCAAAGACAGCAGACATTGCACTGATACTTATGAAAGGATAAGAGTTGAGCTTACTATAGGGAAATATTAGGTTAAAGATGATTTACACTAGATACCCTCATTCTGGTTGGACCAGGTGAAATTTAAGCTCAGTTATATAGGTAAATTGCTTCTGCTGTCACAATGGCTAGTGGTGATCTGGTAGTCTGGAAAACTGTTTTGTAAAATCTTCCCCTAAACTTTGAGCTTGCCTTGGAAAAGACAGCAAAAAAAGAACAACCAAAGAATTATACAGCTGTCAGTGCAACTTAGATCCTGGAAAAATACCAGAATATACTCAAACAAGCAATTTGTAGTCACCTAGAAAATGATAAGGAGATGAGTAACAACCAGCATGGATGTACTACTAACAAGTCATGTCAAGCTGATCTAATTTTCTTTTCTGACAGGGTGAATAAGGAAGAAGCAGTAGGAGTCAAATAATTCGACTTTTACAGATTTTTATGCTCCCTCAGCGTGTCTAACAACTAGGGAAATATGCAGTAGGTGAGACTATTAGGAACTGCAGAACTGGTAAGAAAAATCTACTCTAGAGTAGAAAACCAGTGCTTTAGCCTCAAACCAAAAGACTGTATGAAACATGATTCTTCAAGGACCTTTCTTGAGTCTAGTACTGTTCAGTATATTCCTCAGTGATTTGGATGGAGGAATAATGTTTTAACTACACTGATGATATTAATTCAAAAGGCTGCAAGTGTGTTGGAAGACAAGATCATGTTTTCAGACTTTTGAGAAATTATTTAGCAATTCACTTGAGATGAATGCCAGCTTCATAGGGAAAGAGGGACAAGACTGCCTGGACAGCACACTTGCAGGAAAGCATTTACACATTATAGAGGACTGCAAGCCAAATATGACTCAGCGGTGTCACGATGTTGGAGTGAGACACACCAGAGTGGATGCATCATCACAAACAGTCTTGAAATAGGAGTCTCCTACTCTGTTCAGCACTGAATTCTGCAGATCAGGAAGATTGTATGTCAAATGTCAGGGTCCAGAGTAGTGAGGCTAGTCAGAGATCAGAATACAGGTTGGGGGGAACAGTAACTTCAAATTTAATGATGAAAAAATTGAGATTTAATTCTTCAATTACATCAAAAAGTGCAATAAACAGAATTAAATTCCCCTCCATGTGCTGCAGTTAGGGCAAGTACTAATGGACTTAAATGCTAGCTAGCAGACCTAGGCAAGAAAAAGAAAAAAAAGGTAGTTTAGCACTGATATTGGCTGAGCAGTGATAAGATTACAGCATTTCCATCTGCAAGGCTGGTTTAAAAACAGACTGAAGAGATATTAGGGATGGCAGTTCTCTCTCTGGGCCAGAAAGTAGGCTAGCTGATATTGTGATGCCCATTTCTGCTCTTACAGTTTCCTCTCCTATGGGGCCTTTTCTGTGGTGAAGTGTGTAGGAATATTAACTAATTATGTGAATGACTTGTGTGCCAGGTCCACTAATTTGTTCCCTAGGAAAATGGTAACAAACTTGAAGCAGATTGAAAAAGCTGGACCCAAATGGAGGTAAAATGTTGTAAAAGCCAAATACAAAAAGCAAGTTAGTGCTGGAAATGCATATCACTTCAGCACCTTATCTCAGGCAATGTCTACTTCGAGGCTTAAATTCCAATAGTTATGCATGAATCACTTTGAATATTTAAGCAAACTTTTTTATTTTTTTCAAAATATGCACAAATTGTATCAAGATCAAACACTTTGCTTAAGGTGATCTGTGTTGCTCGGTCGTCACTAATACTAAAGCTGCGCGTTCTTATGCTCTGCTTTTGTAGAAAAACTAGGTCATTCTGCAAAACTGAAGAAATCCCTTTAGTTTACTAAATATCTGCTCACCCAGAGGGGACATTATTGCATCCTACCCTTTGGCCAATGTCTTTTGTAGTGAAGTAATAGCCCACTGTTTTAGTAACAAACAGGTAGTTTTTCAAAAACATAGCAAAGTGCTGTTTTGGAGAGAGTGGGTCAGGTAGTTGGTGATTTACTAACATTGTCATTGCAGTTATTATTGTCTATAACTAATACCAGGCCTTTAGTTTTGGAGGAACTGCAAAGGTTTCTAAGGAGCATAAGGAAGGCCTGAGACAGCCCAAGGCTGTAGGAAGATTTCTGTTGCGTGAAAAGTGACACTAGTAATATAGATATACGGTCACACATTCAAGTGGTATAGTATATGTTCACTTAGCAACGGATTGGTACTGAAGATTGTTCATAAAGTAACTCAATAAGTAGAATATTAGGAGTATTATCTGTAAGTGTGGACTATCTCAATAAATGTCACAAACTGGTGAAATTGCCCTCTCCCTTAACAGAAAGTGGGGAAGAGAAAGAAACGCATCTCTGCTCAGATTTGTCTGATTAAACGTTACTTTGAAGTCTTTTGGATGTATATATTTGTTAGGCGTACTGTTCATTTTCTTACCTATCCACACAGATAATTGTTTTATGTGAATTTGGATGGAAAAAAAAAAGAACCGTAAAAGCCAAAGCAAAATGCTATGTTAGAAAGCAAAGCAATTGTCTTCATGTGAGATTTTTGTATATGAATGAATAGAACAGAATCAGGAGCAATCCCTTTTCCAGCAATCTACAGTCTACATGTTCCCAGGTAATCTAAGAGTAGCCCCTAGTTTGAAGGGTATACACAGTAAAGTATGTGCAGCTACTTTAATATTTCTAGTTGTTTCTGACCCTCTTTGTGTTCATGCTGTGTTTATATGGTCTGTCTGATCCTGCTCTTTGAATGTTAGTTTTGGCTACCCAGTGCCATTTGTCATCCTTTCCTATGTATTTGTACTGAATTCCCTGTGTAAAGGAGTAAAAAGCAGAACTTTGTTTTGTCATGAGCAAGTTCTGATAGAAATGAGACATTTTACAAAGAATGCTGATGAAAATCTTTTCAGCAATGTACCAAAAAGGTAGATGGAATGGAAAAACTATTTCTGTGGAATTTGCTTTCTTGATGAAACCATCAACAGTGAGTGATAGCAGAATTCTCATTGCAAAAATAGCACTGGCTCATCGGATTCCTTTCCTTTTTTAAGTATAGCAAATGCCAAATCTTGAGTTATAATGAAGACCCAATCCTTATGGCATAACAATTCCAACTAAAAGTGTAGGTATTGGCAAAAGCTGGTTAGATTACTCACTGATGTAAATAAGTGTAATGTCACGCTGGACTTCACTGAAGAGCAGAGTTTTAAAACCTTTAAGCTCTTGCTCATATGTAGATAATTTCAGTATCTAGTGGTGTTTCAAACATTTTTTAATGGTGCCAAAGCTGGAAAATTTGGCCATACACTCTTTTTAGGAAATGTTATTGATTACATTACTGTTGGCAATGTAGCAGGTCTGCCATTGTTTAGACTATTGTGAGATGACCATGTTATCTCCCAGAGCCACTACTAATGTATAAGTAGCTGCTCTGATTTTAATTATCTTTGTGGACTTAGGCAGAGTTGGCTGATGTTTTGAAAATCAACAGAAGAATTTATTTTTTTTTACTTCCCAATAGAGGTGTTTCTATAAAAACTCCTAGCTACCTGATTGCACCAGTGAGTTGTCCTGTGCCTCAGTATTTCTAATACTAATAAAATACAGAATCACAAACAGCTACTACTATCTCTGAAACCTCTGGAATGGGAAGTGCCAGAGGGATTGTGCTGGCTTCCTCCCACCCTATTCTACCAAGTTTAACAATAGCAATGAGCAGTTTCAAAAGCTAAACACTTTTTCTGGTGCTGTAATGAAGACTTCTAGTTTGTTTGGGGTTTTTAATTATTTGTTTGTTTTCAATGACAGCGTTTTTCTTATATCTGCTTTGGGAAATGTCTTGGTGATTATGAGCCTACTGAGTCAGCGTTCCATCATAATCATGTTGTTTTTCTGTGCTTCATTTCTAAGATTGTGTGGACCGAAATATTTTATCTGGAGAAGTTTCTTGCTTTAAAAGTAGTGACTCCTGTGAGATATAAATAATTTCATTTCAGTCTTTTTTTTTTTTTTTTTTTAAAAAAATCATACTAAAGGCTGAGAAATTAAAAAATGCAGATTGTTATGGACCTTATTCTTTGTGAAGTCACATTCCATAAATACTTGTAACATTTGTCATATTTTAGTTAAAAACTCAGGAACTGGTTCTTCTTGCCCCTTGTTTTTAAAAATAGTGATTTGAACTCTGTATTTTTTCCTTTGTATGAGTCTAAGTCTTAATATTTTGATTAAGATGGAAAGAATTCCAATGCTTATTTCAGACAAATCTACACAGACCTATCGATAATTTAACCGTCAGAGCTGACAGTTAATGAGATTTCTGTTAGATGGCCAACTGGGGGTTGTGGTGTAACTGAGAAAAGACTTGCGGTTTGAAAAAACTGTTACTTTGCCTTTACTCCCACAGGTAGCAGACATCTGGCATATTGCCAAGAGACGAAGTGGCATAATACAGATTTCAAGGGAAATTAATATGAAATGTGACCAAGTGTTCACTTGAATTATTTGTGAACTGTATTTAGGCTGGATATGTGGGCTACGGGACTTCGCTACCAGAAAACTACATTTTACATCTGGCAGGGTAAATAGAGCAAATCAAATTGGGCTGGCAAGGCAGCAGGCACGAGCAGAGCAGTAGAGCTCCAGGTCTGAAGTCAGAGCAAGTTGCTTTGTGGCAACTGGAGTGGAGCTGGAAATGAAGCCCACGGAAGAGCATGGAGAGGTTTCTGTCCACCCAGAAGTGGGTCAGCCTGTGCAAAGCCGCTGGCCTGACTGTTCACATCAAGAAAACTCCTGAAGTGAGAGGAATGTGTTCTAGCCAGAGCCATGTGTGATGGTTTCTGTGGTAAGTTCTTCTGGAGGTATTTGTGTGGTGAGGTGAAGTTGTGCTTATTTTTTGAGTTGTTGGGTTTTTTGTTTTGTTTTGTTTTTTGTTTTTTGTTTTGTTTGTTTGTTTGTTTTAATTCAATTTTTCCTTTTATTGACAGCCAGCTGGTCACACACACTTAACCAAAGGCTGTTACAGGCAAGCTTTTGGCTTGAGAAGCCCAGTTCAGCTATGGCTTTAATGTGGAGTGAGATTGCCTTACGGAGACCCACTGAGTAACAGCTATCATGCTTTCATTTCACATGTGTAGTAATCTGCATTGATCCCAACAGTTCGGTATGCAGGACTGGAGTATGAGCAAGTCACTGTGAATACAGGCTACTTCATATCATGTCCTTAAATGGGGTGGGAGGCAGATAAAAGGAGAGTAGGAGTTGTATACAGACCCTAAGCTGTGCTGGCTGAAGCTTTATCATAATGAATGCGTATCTGTACAAGCTCATCTTTTTCAGCATGAAGAATCTGACTGCACAGAAAATTTTGTCAAGTGCACCAAGTAAACAAGCTGAAAAAAAAATAAACACTTTCTCTAATCACTTTCCCTTTCAGTTATCTTGGATTTCATTTGTAACAGCAGCAGATAAAGCTCTTACAGGCAGTCTGATATCGTGCTTTAAATAATGCAAAATCTGCATCAAGCCTATTAACATCAGCATAGGCTGGGTCAAACTTGTTTGGCACCATGTTTATAATACTTGAACTGGTATGTATTTCATTTCCATTATCGGGTCAGATGTTTAGCAATTACAATATTTCAGAAGCAACTTAACCATTTTACTTTTCTTTCTAATAGGTAAGAAAACAGGGAACTGTTTGTGTAAAAGTAACAGAGGATAACAAAGGATGGTTCTTGATCTTGGGTTAGATGCTGCTTGCTTTTAGTCTTTCCCCAAAACATCTTGTATTGAGGCTGAAATCAGACATTGCAGCAATGTTGAGGCAGTGTTTTCAGCTCAGTACACTACATGTGCATAGCTGAACTGCTTTGTGCTCTACTTCTGTCTAGGTAGACACACACATTCCACAATTATAGGTCCATTGTTACTGTCAGAGCTTTGTCAGTGCAATCTGCTTTGTACTTTCAGGCAAAGTCAGTGGCACAACGGCCTTAGGCATAACTTTAAAACTAAAACATCAATATATTTATTGTGAGCTAAACCAGTAGTGGCTGTTTGAGAATGTGCTTGCCAAGGTTTGGTAATCACACGTAATATATATAAGTACTAGAACACATTTATTGAGGCAGTGGATAATTGGTAACTGCTGTTAATGACCCATGGTAGGGTGAGCCATGAAAGGCCGTTGTGTAAATCAGCATGAATAGATTCCTGTTGCTGCCTCTGTCTACTTTGGTGGGAATGTGAATTGTAACTAAACATGTTGTGGTCTCCTTTCCATTTGATGGTAGAGCTCTGCAAAGATGGCCAGCGTCATGATCTAGACTGGGGTCCTTGGGTACTTGTACAACTGGAGGAGCACAGGGGTTGAGGGGGAACACAGTGGGGACAGCTGACCCCACTTTACCAAAGAGATATTCCATACCATATGGCATCATGTTCTATATATAAAGCCGAGGGTAGAAGAAGGAATGAGGAGACATTTGGAGTTATGGCATTTTATCTGCCCAATTAACTGCTATGTGTGATGGAGCCTGACTGTCCTGGAGGTGTTTGAACACCTGCCTGCCCATGGGAAGTGGTGAATGAATCCCTTGTTTTACTTTGCTTGTGTGCATGGCTTTTGTGTTACCTATTAAACTTTATCTCAACCTACAAGTTTTCTCAGTTTTACTCTTCTGATTCTGCCCCCATCCCACCGGGGAAGTGAGTGAGTGGCTGCGTTGTGCTTAGTTGGTGGCTGGGATTAAACCATGGCAGATGAATGTGTTAAGAGATGTTTCAGATATCTTGTTCTGCCCAAGGCTAGTGAGTGGTTGGAACGTAAATTAGATGTTGTAGATCATAATGAATTTTACTTTAACTCTTAGCAAGGCAAGGCAAAGATATAAATCTGAAAACATTAAAGTCAAAGAAAGGGAGATCATTGAAGTGATTCTGGAAAGTAACAATGAAATATAGTGTTTCAGTTACACATAGATAGTTAATAATACTAAGAGACTCACTGGAGTGCTTACAGATCTTGGCTATGTGCTGTGGCAGAAATGTGCTATAAATACTTTCCAAGAAAGCATGAAGGTAAAGGTCATGCTACACAGAAAACACCCACAGTCTTAAATCATTGCAGCTCAGTTTCAGTCAGAGCCACAGTTTTCACACTGCTTGTTCTCACATACATTTCCATTCTGAAAATGTGGAGGTAACTAACTTTTCAGGGTTGTGACACTAAATTGCAGTGAAAGAAAAAGCCATTCCTCCATTTCACCATTTAAAAATACCTACATGGTGTGTGACAGCACCTTTGTGCATGTGGATTTGAAAGGGACACAGCTAGGAGCCTGAAATAATCCATGCTCCAGTGGGCCTACAATCATCCCTCCTATGGCCACTGGTGTGGAAGAGATGAGGCTCTTGGCACAGGCAGGATACATCCTGTGTGTCGAGGTGCACTAGGGCTGGTGAGCACAAGGTTCTAGTGACAGCAGGGAGATATATGCTTTTGTAACTGAGAAAGAAAGGTTTACTTCTGCTCAGTCAGTACTGAAGATTCAAGCAACTCAGTGCTTGAAGTCAGCCAAGCTGTGATTACCTTTAAATGGGGTTTAGCTGGAACTGCATATTTACACAGGTTGGCTTGGGTTTTTTTCTTTTTTTTTTTTTCCTTTGGTAATACAAAGACATTCTGGTTTCTTCTATGGCTTGGTATAGTATCTAGTGAGAAGAGATAGTTCCAGTTTGTTGCATCCAGCTGATATTTGGTTGCATTAAGTACTTCTCATGTTCTGGAAGAACTTTCATACATCTGTGGGCATGGCTTAGAAAACCTGGCTCATCCTGTTCTCTGTTTTTCTAGGAGAAATGCAGCTGAGAAAATTATAGAGTTTTGGATGATGAGGGGAAATGTAGGACACTGAAAGTGAAATGAAGATTAAATGCTTTTGATTTCTGAGATAGAACATGAAACTGAAAATTTGTATTCCTCTATAGCACTTCAGAACTGTCTGACTTTTACTGAGTAGCAGTCATTGAATCTATGAAATCTGTGCTTTTTCAGAAGGTGGAAATAATTGATCTCTCAACATATCAGCTAACCTAATGCTAGAAAACATACCTGACACCAGTACTGATCCTCTGCTAAAATAACTGTTCCTGAAGTGTTCCTAATAATGACCTTCATCTAAATTTCTTTGAATAAGGGAGATACAAGTCACAATAACTTTATAACTTTTGAAAATATTTTGATTGCTCATGTTTGGAATCCTACCTGTTTGTAGCATTTGAGTGGGCAAGAACACAGTACTGTCCAAATGAAAATGTAAGTGTTCTTTTTCAGGATTTCTAATTTAATATAAGAACCTAACAATAGAAGCTTATTTTTAATAACCTGCTCTTTGCACACAATCTTCCAAGTTAAAGATGAGAACAAACATCTTCCCATGCAATTAAAGACTGTGTTTCTGTTTTGTGTTTTCTGTTCTCTGTTGTTACTTGGTTGTTCTGTTCTGAACTATTTTCTGACTAGGGAGTGGATGTCAATTGACTTTTCATTTGGTGTAGCAGAATACCAACTAATATTATAAAACTCTGTTGTATACGGCCATAAGTTCTAGAAGTATACCTCTCTAACTTCTGAATACACTGCAGGAAATGAAACAATCTTTCCCTGCTGTTCAAAGTGAGATGCTGCAAGGTTTTCTGCTAGCATCTATAATGTGAAACTTGAAACAACCATTCTGTGTTTATGCTAAAACTGTTCCTTCAAGGAATATTCTGCATCTCATCCTTCATATTTGTGAACCATAAGTTTAATTCAACTCCATGTTCACCAGATTTCTCTTCTTTCAAACTGCTCTTGCAGCTCTTCAAGAGCAAGAAGGGAATACAAGAACAATGAACAATTGTCTTGTAAGTATTTATAGTGATATCTCTCAATATTTATTACATATGAGGTTTTTAAAATGCCTTGTCCAATTTCTTCACACAAATTAAAGTATGTTTTTCAAGTGCTTGATCCTGTTTATCAGTCATGGGCCCAGAGTATGACAAGTACTGTATTTCAAACAAATACACACACACACACACACACACACATATATAGAAAATTAACCATTTTCTTACTAAAAGCAGCTGTCATGGCAGGTGCTATTTATGAACAGCAAGAATCCAAAAAATGCAGGTGCAGACAAATATGTGGAAGGGAAAACTCAGGCTGAAACTGTGGTTCAGATAAAGTCATATAACTGATGAACTTGACCAGAACTAAACATGTTTAGAAGTGCAGTCATCTGTGTAGTGGGTAAGGACAGAAATGGAACCACAGAGGCCACCTATCCTACCCGTGAGATGGCAGTGCAGTCCATCTGAAGTGGAAAGCAGCTTCACAGTATCACAGTATGTTTTGGGATTGGAAGGGACCTCAAAAGATCATCTAGTCCAATCCCCCTGCTGGAGCAGGAACGCCTAGGTGAGGTCGCACAGGAACATGTCCAGGTGGGTTTTGAATGTCTCCAGAGAAGGAGACTCCACAACCTCCCTGGGCAGCCTGTTCCAGTGCTCTGTCACCCTCACTGAGAAGTTTTTTCTCAAATTTAAGTGGAACCTCTTGTGTTCCAGCTTGATCCCATTACCCCTTGTCCTATCATTGTTTGCCACCAAGAAGAGCCTCGCTCCATCCTCATGGCACTCACCCTTTATATATTTATAAACATTAATAAGGTCCCCCCTTAGTCTCCTCTTCTCCATACTAAAGAGACCCAGCTCCCTCAGCCTTTCTTCATAAGGGAGGTGCTCCACTCCCTTAATCATCTTTGTTGCCCTACGCTGGACCCTCTCCAGCAGTTCCCTGTCCTTCTTGAACTGAGGGGCCCAGAACTGGACACAATATTCCAGATGTGGTCTCACCAGGGCAGAGTAGAGGGGAAGGAGGACCTCTCTCGACCTACTAACCATCCCCCTTGTAATACATCCCAGGATGCCATTGGCCTTCCTGGCCACAAGGGCACAGTGCTGGCTCATGGTCATCCTGTTGTCCACCAGGACCCCCAGGTCCCTTTCCCCTACACTGCTCTCTAATATGTAATTTCCCAACCTATACTGGAACCTGGGGTTGTTCCTGCCCAGATGCAGGACTCTACACTTTCCCTTGTTGAATTTCATTAGGTTATTCCCCGCCCAACTCTCCAGCCTGTCCAGGTCCTGCTGGATGGCAGCACAGCCTTCTGGCATGTCAGCCACCCCTCCCAGCTTAGTGCCATCAGCAAACTTGCTGATAGTACACTCTATTCCCTCGTCTAAATCGTTAATGAATATATTGAATAATATTGGCCCCAGTACTGACCCCTGAGGCACTCCACTAGATACTGGCCTCCAACTAGACACCGCACCATTGACTACCACTCTCTGGCTTCTCTCCTTAAGCCAGTTTGCAACCCACCTCATTACTCTATTGTCTAGACCACACCTCCTCAACTTAGCTGTGAGGATGCTGTGGGAGACTGTGTCAAAGGCTCAACTGAAGTCAAGGTAGACCACATCCACCGCTCTGCCATCATCCATCCACCTTGTTACATTCTCATAAAAGGCTATGAGGTTGGTCAAGCATGACTTACCCTTGGTAAAGCCATGCTGACTGCCCCTAATAAGCTTCAAGAGATTGTCCAAGCATGTGAACAAGTCTTTTCATGACTCACTCATCCTCTGTCAAAGTTCTCAATATATCAGCTGAAACCAAAAAGATGTCCTGTGCTAGGCATTAAATACCAGTAAGTACCCAGTGTTGATCATTACTGCTTAAAAACTGAGTCTTTTTCATCAAGGATAAATTTTCAGTCACTGCTCTTATCTCTAAGATCTCTGTTCTCAATAGTCAAGTTACTTGGAAACCATAGTTCTGCCTTAGTACTTCACTTACAGGTGAAGTAGGAACAAGAATATATTTGGTAACTTCAGAAATCCTTTTGTTTTTTCTTTACATTTCACAATTGGCACTTTGTTTAGAATGTCAAATGACTCACACTCCTTACTATTGCTATGGGACTCAAGCCCAAAGTAGCCTGTTTTTTATAGGATATAGCATACTGTCCTCTTAGTAACAGAAAATATCAGGACAGATTTGATATATCATATTCCTTTTTAGTACTTTTGACTTATTCACAGTGAAGATAGTGGAGAGAATGTTGTATACAGAGTGTTACAGATGAGTCCACACAAGTGAACACAAATAAGATACTGCACAACACAAGCAATGTTTTCCTTCAAAGAAGAGGAAGCTACAGCTCTCCTCTTTACTATCAGTTTAGTGCATTAACTGAAGTGAGGAAGTTTTTGTGCATTCTCATCTTTATATTGAGTTGTGTATTTGTCAAAGGAATTCTGGGATGAGTTTGTGTGGTCTGTATTCTGTTAAACTGAGTAAATGAAATGTTTCTTTCTGGACTTAATATTTGAGACAGACTTAAAACCAGGATCACTTATAGTAAGGACTCAAATAATTATGTTCTGTTGCATTTTTTCCAGATGGGTCATTTTTCAGTTTCTCCGATTATGATAGTTCATCAGATTGTGACTGACTGCATGAAGCAATCACAGGTTTTGAGCATAAAACCAGATAGCAACTGTAAGTGATATTCTTTCTACTGCAGTATTTTCTTTCTTTGCTCTGTGCTATTCCTGCTCTGGATCGGTGTAACTAAAGATGCCTAGACTAATTAAAATTAAAATTGTAGTATCAGCAGTCTCCCAGGAAGACCATATGGGGAGAGACATAGTTGTTCTAGGTATATTAGGGCAAAGAGGCTGTTTTCCCTTGGCAGGGTTTAACAAAATGTATTTATTGATCACTGTTGATCCACAAAAGGGATTTTGTACATGGTGTGTGAATGATCAACATGGCTCTAGTAGCAGCTTCACTTAATGCTTCATCACATGCAGAGGTTGCTTCACTATCTGTCAAATTTTGGACTGATTTTACCTCATTATCAGTAATAAATGTTTGTAAAGCTTAGTCTGTGCTTATGTACCATTATTTTCCTGGTTCAAAAGTAAAAAAGAAATTAAGCGGATAAGAAAGTTTTTACTACCTAACTGATACTGGAAGATCGGTACATCAGTATGAATTTCGGTATGGATGAAAAGCAATCCTACTACCCAAACAAGGAAATGGTTTACACTTCACTAACAAAGAAATTGGCTCCTAAAAGTTGTCCTTGTGCTTGCATCTTCATGCATACGAGAAACAGCTATTCCTGCAGCTTTTCTGGTCTGTTTACATCACATACATCACATCAAAAGACTTGGTCTCATTTCTTAGAAATGTTGCTGTCTAGAACCTATAATAAATATTGCAAATATGAGGTGCTCCTAGTTTGTGCCCATCTCTGATGCCTCAGGCAATCTTTATCATTGGGAGCTGAACTATCTGGAATGCCTGAAAAGGCATATAATTTATTAGGGGAAGGGAGGGAAGAACCAGTCTACAAACCCTTTTGCTCACTGTGTAAGGTCTGCTATGCAGTCCTCTTGACGAACGCTATGATTAAACCAATAACCTAGTCTGGCATCTGATGATAAGAAGAGGGAGCTCTGTTTCATATACTGTAGCAATAATTACTGTTAAAATAACCTTTCCAAAGGTATGTGCTCCTTAACTGATATCTGTTCTTCCCCGTCCATTGCATGTTACTGAAAGTTAACATCTGATCAAGATGACCAAGACAACTGAAAGCAAGCAGCAGCATTGCAAATGCTCCTTTTTGTACTCCTGCTACCAAACATGGTTAAGATTGTCCTGTTGCCTAAAGAATCCCAGATGTGATCTGCATTTTTAACAGATGTGCAGCATTTTTCTTTAATGCCACACTAGACCTTGAATACAAGACAAATACTTATTTTCTCAGAGGCTGAGAGGCCCGCCTACAGATTTTTATTTATTTTATTTTCCTTATTCTGAAAACAACTACAAGACCAAGCTGTGTCTTTAAGTAAGAGTAATCCCAGATACTGTATTTCATGCTGATGGCTCAGATACTCCTCTGCTGTTTGCTAATGTCTCTTCCTGGACTCTCATCAGCCTCAGTTGCAATGCTGAATTGGGCCTAGATGCTGTATCTAAAGACAGTGCAGTTGCAAAGGTTTGATTCAAGTGAGACAGCTACAGGATTTGGACACTGGACACTTACTGAGTGAAGCGAGCCCATTTTTACAACATGAATCTAGATGCTAACTCTGGATGAGCAAATGTTGAATTATGCTGATGACACTCTCAATTTCCTCCCTTCCACTTCATTTCATCTAGTTCATCAAATATACTTCTATTTTTCAGTGGTTTGAGATGCACATGATGGTTTTAATAACTACATTCTTTTCTAATGTAATATTGGAGGAGGTACAGTCACTTGTTTGCAAAGAAGAGTATAACTTGCATTAGTGAAATAGATTTAGCTCCCCTGGGTCACAGGATCTCAAAATGCTGCAATATTCCAATTCTCAATACTTTTCCAGGAGGACTTCTATTAAAGTTGCCTTTTTAAAGAGGAAAAAAAAATGCCAGTGGTACATGGTTCCTTCCTTAGTGGTCTTTTATGAAAAAAAGTCCTGTATAGTTGGTAAAGCCACTGAAGATTTGAATTACTGGCTGAGGTCATCTAAGGTCTCTTAAGGGAAACAGATGTGATGTACCCTTAACTTGGATGTCACGACTAAGGTCTGAAATCCTGGGGAATTAATGAGCTGTTGTCAGGAGGATCCAGGAGTGAATGGGACTTGCCAGTAGCAACCTTTGGGGAACTATTTTGCACCTGCTGCAAATCATTCATACACACAGAACAGACTTCACAACAAGCCCAAGCAGTCTGATGAAAGACATGATTTATTGACCTCTTTCCCCAGTCTTACTGAAGGGAATTATAAAGTCATCCAGTTATTAATCCTTGTAAATTAAATAGTGGGGAGGCTGCTTATATTTGGACTTGGAGCTGGAGATAAAAATGTAAGAGCAGATCTTTAGCCTTTGAGGGGACCCTCATATTCACTTGGTTGCATTAACTCACTGATTAATCTCCGCTTCAATTTCCTGTTTTGGTGGAGGCCAGGAAAGTGACTGGCAATTTAGGAGCACTGAGAAGCGTTGGTGCTTTACAATATAGGACTGCAATGCTAATAACTGTTTAGACTTCTACAGAACAAGTATTATATATATACACCCACATGAAACAAATTTAGTCTTAGATTCTTTAAGAATTGACAGAGGTGTTGGGGGTCCTGTAATTCAGAGATTGCTGATTTTTTTTCAGTGTGAAGACAATCAGTAGGAGATTAAAAAAAATTGAGAGTAACTTCAGAAGACATTAAAATCACATATAAATTATAATGCCAGCAGACTTCAGAGTTATTTCTGCCTATCAAAGGCATTTTTTTTAATTGTATGAAGGCCAAGTTCAAGCTATGTATTCCCCTCAAGAGTTGGAGACCTTCTAATTTAGGATAAGGCTTTAATGGTACTTGTAAATTGCAAAGCAGTTGTAAGGTATCAGTAGCGTATCTATTAATTTTTGGTCATTGCAAGTGATTCAGTTTGAATGGAGAGAAAACATGTATGGACAAGCTAAGTCTGCTTTCATCAGTAACTGACTGACATTGACTGGCACTGATCCATAATGCAATGAACACAAGTTCTTGTCAGCTATATATAGATAGCTCTCCTGAGCTTATGTTGTCCAATGTATGAAGCAAACAGAAAAAAAAAGGTGTTTTACTATTTTCTGTTGCAGTCATCTTAATGGTGTCTTTTAAAGGCATATTTTGAAGAGGTCCCTATAAACTGTCAAAAAAGAGTGTGTGTGAAAAAGTACACTTGCATTCTGCTTGTCCCATTTTGTCTCTGTTGTTTTCTCTCTTAAATCTGAGAGAGAAAGGAACATAGAAGAGAATACTACCTAGCACCTCCATCTCATTCAAATTGTTACTGCCAGGGTTATCAAAGTCATCTGTTCCCTTGCTGCTTTTTGCAAACAACTGACTGAGCAGCACTATCACTTGTGCAGTCAGTGGTGCCATCTTGTCCTAACAGCTGACCAGCATTTCTCCAGAAAATGGCTTATAGCCTGGGGACCAGCTGCGGAGGAAATGTTCATGACTGAAAAAGAAGAAACTGGTATTTATCACTGCAGCTTCTGTAGCTGCAGCCACTGTCCCTTTATGCCATGGGGCACTAATCCAAGTGTTCATTTTCCTGGTGGCTGTGCCATCCAGCAAGATGAGCTCAGATGGAGTGGGTGCCATTTAGCCCTGCCTCCCACCCACCCCAAGGGCCAGCTCTGCTGTCCTGCAGGCAGTCCTGGTCTGCTGCCCTTGGACGTGTTAGCCAGTACAGCACTGTTACCGCTGACAGACCCACAGAAGCCCCTGCTGTGATGCCCTCTCTCTTCTGGCATGAAAGATTTTCCTCTCCATCTGGAGCCTGCACACCTGAGAAGCATGCTGCTGATATTTGTTACTGCTTATCACCACCCTAACATGTCCAGTGGGATTCCCCTTTTTCAGTGACATTTGCGCTTTCTTCTGAAGTGGCTTTGTAGTTTAGAGATACCCAGGTGGGTTGCATGGATGCCTCAGCTGACCTCTGCCAAAACCAGACAAATGCATGAGGAATGTAGTTGGTCTCATGCCTAAAAAAAATGATTCCCAAGGCCAGAATTGCCTTCACAGGCTCACGCAGGAAGTATGCCTTGCAGAACAGACTCTTCTTTGTTCCCCATGAACACATTTACTGCCTTGCTTTGCTCGCACACTTCACTTACTCCATCATTTCTCTCATTTGCTTTGTTTTCACTAATTGTGATTAAAAGTTGTCTTTGCTCACCTTCCTTATTTCTCATGGACTGAAGGTTTTTCTTTCCTATGCTTTCCAGTCTCCTCTAACATCATTCACTGAGCAACACTGTGGGCTGATCTGGGGCAAACTCAAGATCTGTTTATCATGAAAACACTGAATACCAATCTCTTTTGGGGGTAGCATTACGTGATGACAGATGAAATTTGTGAACCTTATTTTTTCATCAGAGACAGGATGTTATTCTTAATTTTCGCTCAAATTTCTGCATGTGCTACAGCATTATGAATTTTTCTAAAGCTAATTAGACATTGGAATGGAAAATCCTTCATAACTTTTCAGAGGAAATGATTTAGTAACTCATGACTGTTTCTGGCCAGTAAGGCACAGAAGGAAGTTTTGCAAAGGAAAGATGTATTGTAATAGGCACTGTAACATTAGAGCACTTTTTTTTTTGTAATATAGGATTTAAGATGCACTGGGTTCAACTATTTTGTTGTTCTGGGGGGGAAGCATTCCTAGAGCCTAGTTCTGGCCAGATGGGATTTCCAAAGCCATGTAGAAGTGCCAAGTGCTTTGAGTGCCCACTTCCATCAGATGCTGAGCTCCTGTCAAAGCTGCTTTGAAAACACTGTCTCTTCAGCCTGCCTGCACTGAAGAAATCAGCCCAAAGGGTGTCCCTTTTCCTTGGAGGCTGCAGCAGCCCAAGAAGAGTTTCTAAACTCTTTGATCAAGTTTCACTAATTGCTGCAATAATATTGTGGAAAAGATGGCAATGAGGTACTTCTAAGAGAGTTTCATTTTATTCTTTAAGTGTTTTGAGACAGTCAAATATATCCCAATTGCTTGGGGTGCTTTTGATGTGTTTGACTTCAGGAGCATGATTTATTTCTGATAAGCACCAAATATATTACTGAGCCATGGTATTCAAAAGAATGTGTTTTTCTGAGGAGCAGTGTCTTCATTATTTGTTTTGTATAAAAATTAAATCTCCCCCTTACTTGTGGGAGATCATTGTGTGTTTTGTGGGGTAGTGGTTTGTTGTTTTTTTTTTTTTCTAGTGAGGAAACTGAAAGGAAATTCTGTTCACTTAAGGTTGCTTTGTCAAAAATACTAGTAATAATGAGGAAGAAAAATCTTGCAAATGAGTCTTGGCTCCTTTGATGGTTTCACGGTTGTTCTTGCTTCTGGCATGAGGCTTCCCACTCTCGAGTGAGAAGCAACCATTCTTCATTACCATCTCCTGGTGGCTACTTAAGCACCTGGTCTGTAGTCTTTGACTTGCAATCTACCATGTTATTGAAATAGGCTTTGAGAAAGAGGGAATCATGCATGAATAAGTGAATAGCCTTCCAAACCAAGGCTCTGTGCACATTTGCTAAGTGTAAATGTAGCTGGGGCCACCACGAGTGTCCTGTGGGTACATTACTTATTTGTGCACTCTGTTTGGCTTTCCTGCCTCTCAGAATCTGCAGGCTGGTTTGACAGGAGCGCGGAGCTGTGAGCACACCTGGTTGAAATCCCATTTGACTTGCATTTCTCATTTAAGTAAGGAAATGACACAAGGTTTTGTTTCACCCAGCAATGGAAGGATTTCCCTGCCTCGAGGGAGATTTTTCTATAGTAAGTGTTACTTGTGTGTAGAGATTAGGTAAACAACTGTATCATCCTGCTTTGATACCTGATTGGTTCGAGGATAAACCACTTCTCTCTTTGGGCAGAACATACCCGCGGACTTGCGCTTATGTACTGAGCCATGTTTCTCTTAATTAAGTGTGTGGTTACACCTATGTATTACGGAGCAGAAACATGCCCAAGAGTCTAGAGTGATAGGATTCAGGAATCAGTTATTGGCTTTTAATATGGGCTATGCATTTTTCTGCAGGATCAAACCATATGAAGGTAAGGCAAGAAAATTTAAGGATGCTCTTTGAAAGTACCAGTTGAACCCTGTGATAAGCTCTGTACGAGTGAAGCTGATTCTGCAAAGCTTTTGGGAAAGAGGATGAAACAAAACCAGTTTAAAAGATGGCCTGCTCTGATCAGAGGCTGGAAACAGAATGATGCCTGGGCTTTCAGCATATTACCTGGGAAGAAAATTAGACATATGCATCAGAACAAGATTTTATTACAGTTCATAGGTACTTGCCATAAGGAAAAAAAAAAAAAAAGACGTGTCTTTGCTGAATCAAGGCTGAACTCGATACTGTTCTTGAGGCCCACTGGAAAGGAAAATCTACAGAAATTATTTTTATATTCTCTTCACGAAACTTCAGTCATAGCTAAACACAACTCCTCACCACCTGCCTCTAACCCCTGCTCTGCAGAAAACAAACTGTAGCAGGAAGACTAATGGAAATTGATATTAAGGACTAAAGTTGTTTAACTGAATCTTTTGAGCTACTTTAACTGTGGGGTGTGTGTTTGTTTCAAAAGTTGCATTTCAAAAGAATGACGTTTATAGTGGAAAAAAAAAATCATTTGCAACTGTTTCTTTCAAGTACAAAAAGAGTGGACTGTGAAAGCTCTAGATTTGATTTTCTGAGTTACAGTACTTGAAAAGATACAGGGGCTTTTTAATTTTTTTTTTCTTCTACTCTGTGCTTAGAGACTAAAGTAAATTGACCTAATTTTCTTTCCTTTACTAATTTTTCTTTTCAGAGAGCATTAGCAACTGAATACTATGCTTTCATTTTTGTACAATTATAAATGTTTTCAAGCACTAGTAAGGTTTATGAAACTTTAAAGCTTTCTCTCTATGCATTCTCCTTCCCCAGTACCATAGCATTTGTATGCACATATAATGCTCCAAATTCTGAAAGACTTCAAACTAAGTCATGCCTTCAGATTCTTTTAGTGAAGCAGTTATTTTCATAAAGACACTTTGACATTGACCTGGCTTTAATCCAGACTCTAACACATCTTGTTTTTTTTCATTGTCTAGATGTAAGAAGAATGGTCATTTCAGAATATGTATGCAGTTAACGCCATAAAATATATGAATAGGCTTGGAGGAATTTTTATATTTGTAAAGAAAAAGTCAGGTCTTCATTGTCTTCTTAGAGCCTTGCATTTTAATGTTTATGTTTAAAAGTAATTAGTCTCAGCAATTTACAATAAACATTTGGGGTCTTAGAATTATTCTCTATAATGCAAGGTATTTTTCTTCTTCCGAGGATAGCATCTGTTCAATAACTATTGAGACACAGTGTAAGGAGTGAAGTGAGTACAGTAATTTCCTTTGATATGTCATACAATTTGTGATTAATTCTATTTATTCTTTAATTTTGCTTTAAACTCGTAAGTATCATTTTTAGTACACAGTAAATATTCTTAATGTATGGTATGGGGCATATATGAAAAATAGGTTTATTTCTGCAGTGGTTGATCCACACAGGAAAAGCCTACCTCTAGTACTAAATTTTTGGCTTATTTATACCATGCCAGTTTAATGACCTTATGGTGACAGTTCCCCTCCCATCAGCATCTGGGTCCCAAGTGCTCTGGCTACTCAGTTCCACAGGGGGCCACAGTTTGGGAGCTCCAAAAGCAGGCAGACCACTGCGTTCTCAGCCATAGCAGGGCTTGGTTTTCATTTGATGCTGGGTGCGTGCATTTTTCAACATCGAGTTTACAGTTTTGCCTAATAAAACATAGATCTCAAAACCAGTATTTCTGAACCCTTTAAAATTCAAAGGATGCGTTAGTATTTCTGAAACAATCAACAGACTGTCTACACAACACTGCCATAGCAGCTTCCTTTTATCATCTTCTGCAACTTTTGGCTAAGCTTTGAGTTTTCATTTTGTATTTTATTCCTATTGTACTCATCTTGCCTGCCTGAATACATGTTTGTACATGGGTTTGGGGGCTTTTATTTACATATGTTTTCTGAACTACATTCAAGTGCTTTTCTAGATAACAGAATGCGAAAAGCAAACATTTGTAAGTCATCAGGAGTGCAGAACCTGTGCTTTTCCTATTTCTTCCATACATCACTATATTAATATTTCTGGAAAATTGCATTGTGCCTGCACTTCAGGATCCAGCTGTTCCTGGACTCTTTATTAAGGTCTGTAAACAAGCAGCTTTTACTTAGTACTGCCAAGAGCACTGCAAATTGTGATCTGTTTTGCTCCTTCATCACCACTGTGTTTCACAGCAACTTTTGATGTGTGCTAATCTATTTATCTAGACCACATACCCTCCTATGAGGAAAGTTAGCAGTGAGGTTTTAATTTGACTGCATTTCTGCATTACAAAGTTGAAATGGGAATTAAAAGATATTACAGGAGACTGCAGAATAAAGACTCTGGTGGAATCCGTAGCCCACATCATAAACACTCTGAAGTCTACCTGATTCTGAACCGTTACTTAAAGCTTCCTAACTTAAGGGCACCCATCACCTTGTTGCCTTGCTGTCTGAAGAACAGAGGAAGAAAAGGCATAATGACCTTATTACTGCCATGCACTTAAAAATTAGTCTTTAATTTTATATCCAAGTATTCTGAATGTACAGTAACTCCATGTGTCAGAAACATAGAATCATTTTGGTTGGAAAAGACCTCTAAGACTGAGTCCAACTGTCAAGTCCACCTCTAAACCATGTCCATAAGAACCTCATCTCTGTATCTTTTAAACACTGCCAGGGATGGTGATTCAGCAACTTCCCTGGGCTGCCTGTTTCAAACCCTAAAATCCATTTACAATATTTCTTCCGTAACTTTAGTATATGTTTCAGCTGTTTCTGAGGTGAAGCATTCTAAGATAGCACCTGGGATTTCCATGGAATATTGGCCTTTATCTGTATGATTTAAGGCATGCTTACAGTAAGCATAGGGCTAATTACACTTTATATTTTACATCAGAAATCATTCAAAATGCATGGGTCAAGTAAGGTTTCTGTATTATTTCTAATTTCATGAAACAGATTTTGGCAAGACTCACAAAGAATAACTTCAGATGAGCATATTTTTCATTATAAAACCAAGACAACAAAGTGACCGGACTAAATATGTGATTGTCTCTTGTCAATAAGTAAAATGAAAGGAGAGAGAACATCTGTGACCACAGAAGAATTCAGATGATACAAAATTGAACACATTTTACTCTAGAAAACTTGTACTGAATCTAAAGAAATGGATCTTATTCTGTGAATTGTCCTTTCTGAACTCATTCTATAATGAAAAATATATTGGATATTATTTTTCTCTAAACAAAATGTTGTTTTTTATTTTGCTGAATGGTAGAATAATTTGTCCTGTGAAGAGCCAGAAAATGCATCTTGCTACAAAGGCTGTATTTTAAAAACCAGCAGTAGAAAAGTAAACCAGTTTTAAAATATTTCAGAACTGCTTGAATTGAAGTTTAAACTTTAGATCAGAAAAACCCTACTTAACAAAACAAGAAATAAGGAGAGACTTCTAGTGAAATGTTGCTTAATACAGCTTTGTTAACTCAGCTTTGAAAAGGTTTGCATGGCAACCTGGTCACTGGAAAGAAAAGGTGACAGCATGTATTTGAGTATATTCTGGACATCACACATGTCATGAGAGGATTTTGATTTGAGGGTACGATGTGGTACTGCTCCAGTAATCACTTTTGTTATGAATATTCATATGAATTACTAGCATTTTTTTTGTCATAGAGTTAGTAGTGGACTCCAAGCCATCAGCTGCAAATGTGAAGTGAAAGGCTGGATTTTATAGCCTTTACATGTCCCAGTGTGTTGTGTGTTCCTTTATTCTTAGAGTAATGCCCTGGTCATTCAGTTGGGAACCTCTGCTTCATTGGGTCTTTCAGTGGCACTGTCCTCTACAATGTCTTTGTCCCTCAAATCCTCAGTTTTGGTGATAGAAACTATGAGCAGATTAAATTCCTATTTCCAGTCACACTCTCTGTGTATGTTCCTCCCCACCAGGCCACCCCATGGCTTTTGCATTTTCACTGATACCACATGTCTCAGTCATAGAAAATCATGCACCTGGCTCAAAGACCAAGCATCTTCTGAAAATTACACATTTGTGGGTTTTTTTTTTCTATTGGGGCCATGTAGTTAAGCTCTGAGGAAAAAGATTAAATGACCTTTTATGCTTAAAGAAAAGCAGAGTTTCTGGCATATTGTGTTTTACCAAGATGTGGATTTTTTAGGAAAAAAGCATGCCTAATGGTTGTGGTAAAATCTGGGAAGGAGCAATCCTGATTTGGAGCTCTCTGAAAGATCAAGACCCCACAGGGCAGGGTGACTTGGTCCCTATTGGAACAGCTCCTGCTGAGACTGTTGGAAAACTACTGTCAGCTGTCAAGTCTTCAATATAATTCTGACATTAGGTATACAAGCCCAGGTCCCATCAGTTTCTCTTGCACAGCCACTGTTAATGGGAAAACTTCAGTCTTTTGAACTTAGCTCAATTTTATTTAGACTTAGTCTCAAACCCTAGAAATTACTTATAAAATTATTCATGTCTTGCAATACTACAATACTATCCGTACCCACTGGTTGCCTTTTTTTTTTTTTAAACGGCAGGAGAGGAAGAGCCCTGACCATGGGCATTAACTCCCCTACTGTTCAGTTTAGTCTGGTAGCTGGAAAAAACCAAACAACCCTCTGGTTCTGAGCGAAAAATTGGAAAGATTGGATACCAGTAGCGGTACATTGTTTTCTGTTTCAGCTTTAGTGGAAGGGAAGAAAAAAGCGTTGTGCAGTTTCCCAGGAAGCCAGTGCTTCATAATTCGGACACAGGCTTCTAGTCCTTGTATCAAAACTGTCAGGTGTTTTCTGATCCACAGTTCTGATTTGGGATCAGCTCTTCTGATAAGGTGAAATCCCTTTCACTACCTCTTTACAGTTACTCAGATTTTATTAATTCATGCTTACTTCAGTGAGTCACTTGGCACCTTAAAAGTGTATATTGGGAACCATTTCTCTAGCAAACACTATTATCCTTAAATTCCCCAGAAGTGCTCACCCTCTGTCTGTCCTGGTGCCTATAAGGAGCAGCTGCTGGAGTCACTTGGTTGGCACCAGGGGCTGTGGCAGACACAAACCTCCTGGAGGAAGTGAAGTGCTGGAGCTTCGTGCCTGGTGGGCATGGGGAGTAGAAAGATTAATACTTCAGTGTGGACTTTGAGATGGGTACATCCTCCACCACACCCACATCTTCATTCAGATTCCTAACCCTAATCATGCTAAAGTTTGTTTTATAATAGCTGCCCAACTGCTTAGACAATCAGTGTTCATACAAAATGGAAAATTTGTTAAAGATTGCTTCCTACTGACTCAGACCACCACTACCCTGGAGAATTTTTGCTTCATTTGAATACAAAGATATTGTCACTGTTCTATTCCCATCACTGATAAACAAAGCAAAGTTGAACTTAAAAAATATCATGCACCTCATAACAACTTGAAAACCAGTTAAAACTACCAAGTTCTATCAATCAAATAAATTAAAACTATGTATGGAACATGATGAATTATTTTAGATGAAGTTAATATGATAATCCATTGAAACTAAACTGGTTTATCTTGCACTCATACTTCTTTGGTAGCATAAAATTATTAGGGACTAAATCTGGAAGAAAACTGTTACCCACCTAATGATTTTAAAATAGAATTTACCTTTGAGATCAAAACTCAGTCTGTTTCTCACACACAGCTTCCCAATTCTACATACTGCTGCTTCTACTGGATCAATAAATGAGAAATTCTGTAAAGGAGAGGATATTTGAATTATATATGGCATTTTTTATTTGGTTATTAAGAGAAACATATTTTTTATACATGTATGTGATCTGCAAGAGCGATGGTGTATAGTGTATCGCCTGCTCATTTCTACCTTTTCCATTTTTATCACCAGTAAAGACCAAAGCTTTTAATTTTCCTCAGTGCTTCAACTGACTTTCTTATATATTGAATTTTTTGTCCTAAGTCTTAGGAACAGAGCACACAGACAGAACTGAGTGGTCAGCAAATCCATACACTCAAGGGAACAAAGAAGACCAAGTGTAACATTGGTTACTGGTTTAATACCTGACAGATCTGTCCAGAGACAATGACTGAGGATCCATACACACTAATGTAAATGAAAGAGCTTCTTAGTATTGAGATGAGCCTTGTAAACCTATTTTCTGGAGAGTCTTTATAGCACAATTGCATCCTTAACTTCTGTGACTCAATACCATTTTTGATTCATTGTTTATTCAGCTAAGAAATCTTCTTAAAACACTGTTTGGGGGATTAAGCATAAAAGAAATTTTAAAATGCTGTTATTCTATTCTTCTGTTCTTATATTTACTGAATGTCCCAGAGATCTGTGATATAATTTTCTCTGCGACTCCTCTGTGTGCAGGGAGCACAAAGTTTTTGTCACCAACGGTTATATTTTGGAATAATGTCCTCATTTTGCTGTGCTCCAGTGTCAATACCCAAACCAGACACTTCAGTGTGTTCAGCCGTGGGTTCCTCATATTGTCTTCATGGTGTTTTCTGGTCAAACTGTACACCTGCCTTGTTCCAGACTTTTGCTTCTGGACTAACCCATCTCAGAGAAGTAAAGCAGGGATTTTTTTTCCTGAACTGATCCACATTCTCTCAGGCATCGCAGCTCTTACAGCATGGTTTACATCTGCCTTTCTGCTGGACTGACCGTGCTACCAGTAGAGCTCTTCCTGAGGTGCCACACCAAACCCTTAGCTGCTTCTAAGGACTTGAGTAATAAAGGATTGGGACATTTCTTCTCTTTTCCTGTATCTACAAAAAGCCTTTTCTTAGGCCTGTGGCAATTACTGAGCTGCATGAATATAGTAACTTTCACAACAGTCACGTTCTTCGTTTCCATCCAGCCTACAGTGAATCATCTCTGGGGATGAGCTGCTGCCTGTATTTCTAGTTTGGCCTTCACAAAACCCTTATCTTGTGGTTTTGGTTTTTTGTTTGTTGTTTTTTGGGGTTTTTTTTTGGGTGTTTTTTGTTTGTTTGTTTGTTTTAATGTGTGTGTGTTTGTTGTTTTGTGTTTTGTTCGTTTATTTTTTGTGTGTGTGTGGTTTGTTTTTGTGTTTGTTTTTTTTAACACAGAACATTTGGTGTGATCAAGGAAACTAGAGTTTAAAAAAAATGACCTTGTTTTCTCATTTGCAGTCAAAGATGAAATCCAACTAACTCTGAGTGATTGTACAGCCAAGGGATTTAGATAATAAAGAACTAGAAGAGCTTCTAGTAGAAATATAAGTAGCTGAAAAAAGGCAGAGTGTAACAACCTGTGAGCTCTCTCTCCCTGTAACTCGCATTCCAAAGGGTGAGGGGTAAGGATAGCCAATTTGCAGTAGCAAAGAGAGACAAGTCTTCACTGAAAAGAGGGAATAATGTGCCAATAATTAGTGTTAAATTCACCCCTACATCTGAGATGTTTATATAAATCTGTGAATCTTTCAAGTCTAATGAATAATGATTTTTTTGAATTACAAATCCATCATTTGACAAAACCAAACACCCAGAGGTGACAAAAACAACCTATCAAATCAGAATAATAAATGGGGATGTAAACATGTAAGAAGGCAAACATTTAGAGCTAACATGTGATTCATCTGAATGTTTATGGCTAATAAACCACCTTCTCAGCTAATGTGCTTCCAATTTGTATCATTTTCATGTGATTTAGTATATGGTAGTTGAGATAATTGTACTGTAGCTTGCTAATTAAAGAAAAGTAGCAATTGGAGACCATAGCATAGGTAGCCATGATGTTTGAATTAGCCATAAAATACATAATTAAACAATCGGAGATTTTTTTTCATTGTTAAAAGATACTGTCACATCAGAACTAGCAGTTAGTATTTCTCTTTGCACAGAGCAATTTGGGACAGTGGGACCACAACGTTCTAACCAAAGCTGGCTGCAGTACAGACAGAAAATGCCAGAGCTGAAGAAATAATCTATAATGAAGAACTTGTTCCACAAATGAATCATTTTCTCATTATGGAACATGATAATCAAGATTCTTACTAATTTAATCATTCTTTAATTATATTTGATTTGGGGAGGGAGGCATTCAATTTTTTTGACCATCCAGGTTCACTGATGACGAATTCTTCCCTGCAGTTTCTCATCATTTTGGGTACTTGGATTAGCTGTTGCTGAGCAGATCAGTTCTGTAAATGCAAACTCTTTGGCTTCAATGTTCACCTCAGGAGAAAGTCAGAATTTCCTTTGAAAGTACCAATACATAAACTATGCAATTTCATTTTTCATGAACACAACACAATTAAAATTTAATTATTTGCATGTTAGTTGAAAGTTAGCAGAAAAAAGCTGCTAGTTTGAATTTTAACGTAAATGCATAGTCACAGGACTTTGTGTTGTTCATCCTTCTCTGAAAAATAAATCCAGTCAATGTTACATCTTTATATTGCTATAACTCAGGCTGGTCCCATGGTAATACAGGCTCTTGAATATTTTACAAGATTTCCTGTTTCTAGAAGTCACAGGTAAAGATCCAGGGCATATGCCAAACATGTTGTAATCTTCCTGGACAGCAAAAATATTATACATGACTGCTTTCTGCCCCACACTGCCAGGAACAAGACTGGGAAAAATTATAAATTCTGAACGAAAATACCAGCCTTGGTGTGGGGGATACCTCACCCCAGATGGGTTCCCTTTGTCTGGCTGCTCTGAAGCATAGGGCTGGGGACAAGCATCCAGGGATGGGTCTAAAGCTGGAGCCCTCACCATACAGAATCACGGCTCAAGGCACCAGCGGAAGAGAAAGTAGTGTTAGTGGTGAGCATTCTGTAATCAGTATGGAAGGAGAAAGGAAAACACAGTCAACAGTAACGATCTCTGGTGAATTACCTGGGCCCTCCCAGAATCTGGCACTTTGCCATCACATTGCATGAGGTTTTATGAGTATGCCAGCTCACATCAGCACCTGCTGGAGCCTAAATGTAGGTTAGAGTCACTAATCTTTCTTTCCCTGGTGTACATACTTATAGCCTAATATAGAGATGTCTTTTTGCTTTGTTTAATGCTATACCATGCTCTACTTCTTCTCTTCCTGGAATAATTTGGATTATGTAAAATTAACTACATGCCATGAGATGCAAAATAGTAATAATTCAACACAGTGGTTAAAAATCACATGATAGTCTTAAAAGACAGATAATTAGCTACCAGCATCAAATTGCCCTGAATTGCAGTTTAAATTTAGCCTAAATGTCAGAAAAAAAAAATTTATTCTTTGAAGACTGTGGGTAAGCTACAGCTTTGCCATTTGTCTCAGTGTGAGTATTGTCCTGGAAGAAGGCAAGAAACGGGTTGTCATTGGAGCCGCTGTTCTTTCATCGATTACTTTCTCTGACTTCTAAGTCTGTATTGCAGAGAAGGGAGGTAGAATAAATTCAATACATTGTTTTTGTGCAAAACCTCAGGCTAGCTTGGTCTATGCTGGGTACACTTTTCACAAGTTGGATGGAATCTGCTCCTCTCAGTCTGACATCTCTGATCTGAGGGACCTCAGCAGCAGTGACTTTGTCCCTTTGCTTCTTGTTGAGAGGGGTGTCAGAAAAATGATTCATAGAGACAAGGGAAGGGGATTGCTGCTACTCCAAGGCTGGTATATGCCTGAAGTTTGGCCCCTCTGCCATTTACCGCAGTCTTGGCATCAGTTTACTCTCTCCCGGCACCACTCTGTGTTCCCTGGCCAAAAAAAAACCAGGGGCATGCAGACCAGCAGACACTTTTGCTTTCTTCTCATCTGCCTGAACACCACAGGATATATCTGATCTACCCATGTTAAAAGGGAAAGAGAGGCTTACGTACCTTTCATCCGCTGTGCAATTCAGGCTGTGCAACAAGCTAGCTTCAGGCAAGTAAAGGAAAGGAATACTCTCTTGCATGTGTTCAGACTGGCCGGCCAGCTGATTGACTGCTGGCAGCGTGTCTCCCCAGGCAGCCTGCTGACAGCCTGATGCCCATCACCCTCATTTTCTGTGTCTGAGTCCCTTTGTTAGAAAAAGAAAGAGTGTTTGAAGTCTTCTTGTTGGGCTCACAGCTGGATTTGGGAACCAGACAAAAAGTTACCTGGGGCTGATGTGACAGTCTTTGACATAGCCACATTTCTTAGGAGAGCTCGCATCCCAGACAGCATCAGAAGAAAGAAACAACAGTTGCTGTGGGTCCATGTCTCTGACTTCTCTTCAGGTGCATTCCATCAGTCTGACCCCGAACAGGAATAAACTGCTCACCCTGCAGTCCATGCTGGAGCTGAACACCACGAGTTGTTCTCCCCCTGGCCTCTGCTTTCGAGGAAAATACAGGGTTGGGTTCAAAATAAAGAAGCATGAATGTAGCAATGACTACATAGAATAATAATTAGTAATACCATGTTTGTATTCACTAATAACTCATGGGCAGTAGCTGCAAGAATGCATTTTACTATTTGATGTAAATAATTACTGTCCTTAATTACATTGTTCACATTTTCCCTCCCCATCAATACCATACACTGAGTTCTCTTTTGTACCATTATGGTGGAGAGGTTTTCTCTTTTAAAGCTAATTTCCTTTTCCCCTCCATTTCCTTTTCTTAAAAGTCAGACTTTCCTGAAATCTGACGTCTCTGCTGTCCCACCCTGGAGCAGCCGGTTTTGTTTCTTTGCCAATTAGTGATTTTGCTGATGCTGACAGGCATGTGAGAAAGTGATAGATCAAATTAATTCTAATTTCTAAAGTGAGCTGGCATTTGAACCCAGCTAATTTAAAATGTTCTTTTTGTGTTTAGTCTGCTCAAGTAATTTAACTGCAAGTCTCTTTCTCTCAGTACTGTCTTCGCAGCTCGGATGGTTGGGTACATGGAGCAGTGAGACCCAACTATGTACTCAGTACGGTAAACAGATGGAAGGAAATTGGAAGACCACATGCATGTGATTCTCTCCATTAATTGCCCATTCTGTCTTACAACAGCTTTGTAGGACCATGTGGCTGCTGATCTTGCCCATCACGGGAAACAGCTCCTGCTCAGCTGCCCACCCAAAGTCCTGAGGGCCATCACCTGGGGAAGGGCGGTGGAGAGTATAAGCTCTATTCATCTCCAAGATAGTTTCACATTTGGCCCTTTTATTTTCTTGCTTTCTGTGACACACAAGCCTGGCAATTTTATTTGAGTCAGCCTAGCACAAATATTTTTTTTAAAACACTCATTTGTCTTTGTTTCCACAGCTGTCCTTTCCAAAGCTGCTTTCATTTCTCACAATTCCTGTACTTGCTATTTCATCATTAATTTATAATACTTTCAAGCCTCTTTCCAAGGTATCCAGAGATGTCTGCATTTAAAAATGTCTCTTTTTTCTGAAAAGCCTCTACAATTTTCATATTAAATAAAGAAAGCCTAAGATTGTTTTTCAATGAAAATTTGATTCTTTTTTTTAATGGAAAACAAGCACAGTCTATACAAATTGCTTTAATCAGAATCTCATTTTTTCATTGGAAAAGTCAGGATGTAATGTATTTCACAAACATAGGCAGGAAGAGAATGCTTTTCCTTTTGACAACACTGTGTTAACATTTCTAGCCTCTTGTAGTTCCTTATACTTCAAATTTACACAATATGGAATAATTGTCAATTATGCTAATCTTTTAAATACACATTCTTAATGTTGATAATACTGTAATCTTTAAGACATTTAATTGTTTTCACATTTTATCTTCCTCCAGGCTTGATAGGCAATGAATCCCTTTCCACACTTTCTTTACTTTTGGGCTTTCCCTTATAAAGCATGTGGTGTTAGTACAATTTGACCTAGTTCTCCATCTGTCTAATAAATGTGTTTCTTCTGCAGCCAGCTCTCCTCATCCATTTGCTTTACTGTCATTTGATTCTCAGAGGAAAACAGAAATTCTCCCCTTGGCTTTTCAAAGCAAAACCACACAGTTTTTCCAGTTATTCCACATTCTGGTAGATGCATGGTTTCCTATAGATGAGGCTATGCTGAAATAATGTTAGGAGACTAACCTTCAACACCACCTTGGGGAACTTCAGCAGCTCCCAATACATCACTTTAAAACTGTGTGGTCTCATGTTAAATTAGTTATCTTGCAGAAAATTTAAATTAAAATTAAATGTAAGCTAATAGTATTTTGTTTCTAAAGTTTCACCATTTAAATGAGAATTTTTCCTAAAAGAAGCATATTGTTTACTGCTGTTGAGAAATGGTACCAGTATGTGGCAGGTAATAAACAGAAATATTTACCCTAATAGCAAAATCTTTTTTTCCACAAACTGCACACACTCTTTGTCATGACATCCTATTATATTTTAGCTTTTGCCAAGCTTTGCACAGAATGTATCTAACTTCTGTTTCCACTGCATAGTAGTTCATAGTTCATTATGAATATGGTGTGCTGCCAGTGTCTTTCTTGAGCAGCATTGTGTACCAAATCTGCAGTGTCTTATGAGGAGACATACTGTTTTGACACAGTGAATAAACAGCTTTAAGTGAAAATCATTTGGGATTCATTACAACTCTGATCTTTCCATCACCTAACTTCCCCAGTGTATTGAATTTTTTCCTTATTGTAGTCAGATACTTAACTATTTACTCCATAAAATCTTAAAAAATGAAGGAAACTCCCCACCTCACATTGGATCAAGTGTACACATTGAACAATTGGACACTGAAGCAGATTAGAAGACACCATGGTCATATGATGTGACAGTACTTTTAATGAGTCATTTTTAAAAGTTTTTACTTCATTGTCTTTGGTTGCTGTTGCTGACTGGTCGCTTCAAGGGTTAGAAAATGCTGAGAATAGAAAGTACATGGGCAGTTCTACAGCCTACTGTATCATTTGAATTGATTTTTCCTTTTGTACCAGTGGAAGCTGCAGCTGCAGAAGGTGACGGTTTTCAGTTTTATACAGAGAATTTTTGCTAGGCACGTGAAGAGAAAAGAAAAATCTCTAACGTACTGCATGTGCTTTATTTTGTTTTGTTTTGTTTTCTCCTTACATGCAGGACTGCAGGTAGGTAGGCAGCCCTGTGCAGCTTCTGAGCTAACAGTGCTGGGATCTTTATCACAGGTAACAGATCTTCCAGGGACTAGCCAGAGAAGTCAGAAATTCAGCAGGAACTCTGCCCATCACACCAAGCCAGACCAAGCCAGGGCATTTCAGTGAGTGTTCAGGAAAAGGCAACTCTCTCCCCTCATACAGTCATCACGCTCTGCCCCTCTCTTGCTCAGAAAATGTGTGGGACTGGAACGTTTCAGACCATTTTCCTAGTCTGGTTTGATACACTCTACCAAAGTGGGATTGGAGGGAGTGGAGTGCAAAGTGAACATGGTTTCAGTGTGCTTTTGGAACAGCTTGGCTGTGCTCCACTCCTAAATCATGATGAATTGTGAAGTGTCAAGACAGTCCTTAAAGAGTTAGTAAATGGGAAAGTAAGTTCTACATACAGTGACAGAGGCTCCCCCTGAAATATGAGGACAGAGGCAACTCATGCATACTGTACCTTATTCTCCTCGTTTGTATATCTATGTGAAAAATAGACAAACAAACAAAAACCCCAACAGATTTCCGAAAATAGAGAGTCAGCTTCAGAAAAACTGATGACTGAAGCAGTGAAGGCATTAGCTTTCTCATTAAATTCTAGTTACTGATAACACTTGACTGACCTATATACGTCTTAAACAAGAAAAAGGTATTTCTAGAGTGCCTAGGGAAATTAGTCATGGCTAAATTTTCTTTAGATTCCAGAAATTATGTTAATCATTTTATGCCTTCAAGTTTCAGAATGTGGTTCAAGTTAGGGCTGAGCTAGGAAGATGTTGCCTTATGCTTCTGGTGTCATGCAATTCAGTAGGCTTATTGCCTGAACGAGAGCTCCAGGATCCAGACGCAGCATAGCAGTATATCAATGAGCCAACTAGCATGGTACACGCAGAAAGTGAATAAACCCCAAAGAAGATTTGAAATATTGAAAGAGCCTGTGCTACTGTATAGAGCCCCAGCAGCGAGGAAGAGGGGAGCTGAATCTGCATTGCCTTCCCACTGCACACCAAACTCCCCGCTGTCCTCCGTATGGCAACTGCAGAAGTGATGGAGAGACACAGGGCTTCTGTGCTGACCAGAAGCTGGGGCGATTGGCACCTTCCCTCCTGCTCTCTGCACCCCTGCTCCAGCCAGGAGCATCTGCTGATCTCCTTCCCAGAGCAGGGACCCGGCTCCAGGCAGGAGAATGCGGGGCAATGAGGCACAGTTTTCCAGTCCTTTCCACAGGACTTCCCCAGTGCTTCTCGTGCAGGAGGACAGCACCTGCAAGAGCACCTGCAAAAGGTGATTTTACCACTCCACATCTGAAAACTGAATTTTGCCTTGTGTTGTGGAGAAACCTTGAGTCAGTTCTAGCTGTGCTAGAACTTGAGTCGTGTTTCGAAGTCGTGTTTCGAAGTCTTTTGTAAGCTATGGTAAGGGATTGTGTGCCCCTGCCTGTATACCTCAAACACTGAAATAGTAATGTTTTTTGAATATTTTCGAGCAATCACCAGTGACTTGAAACAGGTAGCAACTTTAAAAACGAGCCTTTAGCCCTGTCAGAAATAGGCCATAGTTCAGAATGATCAGACATTCATAATTCAGAAAAACAGACATCCAAGTGAATAAACCTCATTGTGCCTCAAGTACTTGCTCCAAACCTGCCATCTGACTCCTAGGGGCAGCCCTCCCAGGTTTGAGCTGATGTGCCCACAATCCTAAACCTGCATATCTGCACAGAAAAATCCTACTAGAGCACACAAAGAAACCTGCATTATGAGAAAAGCCATGTAGCTCGTAGTACATAGCACCAGGTTGACTGGCACGTATCGTATTGCCACTGCTATTCCTGCTGCTGGGGGTGCAGAAACAAGTTCTGTTTTCAGCCATCTGTTGATGCCACCTCAGCACCCTTCAAAAGCACCATATTCATAGCAACAGTAATAACTACAGACAGCAGAGGAAAGATTTGGAAGCAGCAACATTCTCCTGTTAGATTCTCGTGTCTCAAATAATGAGATGCTCGATGCCTGCCTTTTGCTGATAGCTAGCCTACTGCCTGCTTTTGTAAGAAACAATTTGCTGACGAAAAGCCAAGCAGCAAAATGCTGAATGTATTAGTATGTAATTTCATGTGAAAAGATACAAAGCAGCCTGTATCCTTGCAAAATAACTAAATATTCATTTTCTAGTAGTTATTTTTTCTTCATCCAAATCATCGTGTATTGATGGAGAGAGTTTAGTCCCTGGTTTAAATAGTATCTGCTGAAGTTCATGTAAACTGAACATAATTTGTATATCTACCTGTAAAGGCTTTATATATCGAAGTAGCTGCATTGTTGCCTATATGATATGCTAATAGATCTTTAAATAATTAGCAGTGAATAGGAATATGATAAATATGACAGGAAGGGGAACTAAGGAAATGTAGCTTAAAATATTGTATTCATGAAGCCATTATAATGCTATGATATAGTAATATAATGATAATCTACAAATTAAATACAATTTCTGGGTGCCACAAGAAGAGACAAACTGATTCATTTACCACCAAACAATTTCTTTTACATATTTTGTAGAGTTGTTAGTACAAATATGCAAGGTACAAATCTACACTCTGTACAACATGTATTAAGACAGTGAATCAGTATGTGGAAGACTGGGGCTGACAGAAGCTCGGCCGGCACCAGCTGCTGAGCCATGCTAAATGTGGGAAGGTGACCTGACCTGGTTGTGAAAGCCACCCCAAAGCTCTGCAGCATTCTGAGGGAGTCGCTGTGGAGGGGTGAGCTGTAGCCAGCCCTTGCCCTTTGTACCTTACTCCCTCTGGCCCTGGGTGTGAGTAGTAATGGCTTTATGCAAACTAGTCTCTCCCTATTTCTTTTACAGCGCAGCTTTAGATGAGCAATTGGTTGGTAATTTTTTTTACCAATTGGCACAAGGCAATGGTATTTAAAGCCTTGTAATGAAGCTCCCAGGCTTTGTTTTTTGAGGGAGGCTGCAAATAAAACTGATGATTCAGATAAAAAGAAACCTTCTCGCAATACATCTTTAAGCACTGAAACCCTTGGCCAAAGAGTATTTGAACAGGCTTGAAAAGCAAGACAGGTTTCCTTGGACAAGTTTGTAGAATTTGAAACCTAACAATTTTGTAGCATTCAAGCATTTATTTTATATAGAGATATTACCTACACCCAGTGCAGGTAACTCTCCAGAAAACAAAAAGTATTGGAGGGAGTTGTCATTATATACCTCCTCTGTTGCTATTCTCTCCCTTTCAAACCAATTGTTCACCCTTTCTGGCCTTTTGTGGTTAAACAGACCTTTGGTCCAACCTTGTCCAGCCATTCTAATGCTCTAAAATAATGAACTCTTGCACTTCGTAGCTAATTTCCTGTGTGGCCTTCTATATATGAGGTACAATCTCTGATACAGGCAAGACGATTGGTGACGTAAGAGTTTGCCTTGTTATTCTGCTTGTGTCTATATATGTCTATATATAAGTTACACTGAGTCCATGTTCAGTAGAGAGTTCAAGTTTCTGAGTCAGCTACAAGGGAAACTGAATAAATTGGTGTATAGGGCACCAAGAAGTAAAGAATACTAAGGCAGAGAATCTAGGTTCATCTACCTCCTAAAAGTTAATAAATAACTAAATCTCATTTTTTACTCTCTTAGCTGTTCCAAACTGCAATTGCAGATTTCTGTCTTCCAGACTTTAAGAGGAGGCAGCATTTACTATTATTTGACTTCTCATACATGTAAAATTACTTTATTTCCCTGCAAGTAAGAAAATGATGAAAGGGAAGTAAGTGTTCTTGTTAGCAGTTACTTGTTAGCAGTAAAATCCTAAAATGATCATTATTAATGAAAACCATTAAGAAATCTCTCCTAGCTATAGTACAATGTGAAAATGTTATTGCAGATGGATGTTTCTCATGAGAACAGTCAAGAGCTTTTTGTTTTCCTTAGCCATTTGTTACTCTTGTCAGTCACCAGCTGAGTTAGTTCACTCTTCTGCTGTATGAGAAGTACCTGCCAAGGCTTGAAGATCAGGAGAATTAGTGTTTGCATAAATAAGGTTCTAAATTATCACCAAACCCCATTAAAAACATGTTGTGAAATCATGTCACAATATGGAAACTAGCTCCCAGAATGGTGCTCTTCTTTTACAGTAGCTTTTGGGATGGATGCCACCCTCACTTGTTAATAAATCTATCTGGAATTTGGCTTTAAATGGATGTCCACCTGCTAGTGTGATGTCTCGATAACGGAACCAACAAGTGTTAGCCTTCAGGGCTGACGGATGCACTACAGCAAGAAGTAAGAAGTTAGCCAGGAAAGGCACATGTTGTGGAAATACCACCTGCACTATTAATCTGAACCCAGATGGAACATTGTCATTCATACATGATATGTCTGTCTGCAAGATCAATGACTGTAGTTATAAAATCTACCAATTTGAGATGGGAGTGACCTCATCCTGGGAAAGATGCTGTGCATTTTCTTCTCCTTTCTGGCACATCTAAATGCCAAGTAAAATTGTCTTCCTTTTACACAAACATGTGCCACAAAACATACTTGTTGGGCCAACTTCTGCTCCTCTTCACTGTTAAAGAAATACAATCATTTCAGTATGAATAAGTGAGAGTAACACATTGCCCAAAAGATGTGGGAGCACAAGCATTTGCAAAACAACAAGGCTATAGCTTTTCAGAAAATTGTTATAACAAAAGGAAGAATTTGATTTCAGCAAATGTTTTGATCATGTCTGTACATGGTATAATGAGAGAAATTCAAACACTATATTCTGCTCCTTACTCACTAGGGTAAACGAGTACCATTAAATCATGAAGAGAAGGATGCACATGTACAGGTGTTTTTTCATGCTTTTTATTTACTTTTTCATCTGGTAAACTCCTACTGATCTTCTATGACTGTTGACTCATTGTCTGTACACTTTACTGAGAAAATATCTCAGTATCTATCCCACTTGAGCCTGTGCCTCCTGTAGTTTGCACAGGATCTTATGATTCTGTAGCTAGCTGCTTACTTTCTGCCAGTTCCAATGAAAAGGAGCCCCAGGTCACAGAAAACAAGCAGCACTTCACGAACATCTTTGCTTTTGCTGTTGTTCTTTCTTTCAGGAAAAAAAAAAAAAAAAAAAAAAGCAGCTTTACTTAAGTTTGATATTTCATCTCTGTTTCTATGGGAACAAGCACAGATGAAGAAGCAACTGCCAGCCATCAGCTGGATTGCTGAGACTCTGGCCAAGGCAACTGGCCACTGATAAGGAGCTTCAGGCTCCATTTGGGCTGTCCACTGGGTTGCTAGATCTGAAATGGTTTCATCTTGTGGTGAGGAGAAACAGGGAACTGCATCAGGTTTACATAACAGTGATTTTTTTTTTTTTTCCCTGGGATCTTTCTTCAAATCTTGTGATTATCAGGACAAGCCCAGAATAAAATGTATTTTTACTAAGAGAAAGAGCACAAAGACAAGTAAAACCTTCCAACTCAGGTTATTGTATGCCCTTGGACTTTTTTTCAATTTTCATAATACTTACAAAGTATGGAGACCAGTGGATGCCGCCATTAACATAAGTGTGTTGACTCAAACACTCAGCTAAGTTAAAAAGGCACCTAGTAGATGCAGGATTAACAGGCCTGGGCAAAGATTCTTTTTATTACCCTCCCTTGACCATAGCTCCAATCCCTGACCCTCTCTACTACCATACCCCACAGCTATACTTTTATAAAATTTAACCTTCTTGCCCCAAGCTCTCTACTTCACCTTTCTATCTTCATACTGTGTACCTTCAAGATCACTTGCAAAAAAATCCCTTATTTTCCCGTAATCCTCATCCCAGATATCTCCATTCTTCCCAAACTCAGCTTTCAACCCCAGACCCCCCAACCACCACTTACTGACTAGACTTTCTTCCCAGGTGCCCATTGCTTCTGGCACCAGGAGGGACTGTAGCACTGGCTGCTCTGGCTTGCAGAGCCCATTTTCCCTCTGTTCTCCTTCCTGCTTCAGGAGTGATTTCAGGTATGAGGACACAAGTTGCATTTGCCAATAACCCATCCAAACAAATCTCCAAAAAGAGAAAAGTAGGGCATATGAAAAAGTTTATCCTAGTGCTAACATAGTGCATTTCTTTTTATTGCCTCTACCTGAAAATGAGTGTGTGAAAGGGAAAGTTCTTCAGGCTGGTGCCACAATGTGATATAAATTGGCTTAGTGTTATGACATACAGTGGAGCTACACTGACCTAATTTATGGGAGCTGAGAATCGGGTCAGCAGCTTATAGTACCCACTGTTCTGTTTGTTTGTGCTCTGCTTCAGAAAATGCTGAACAGGAGTGTTTAGCTACATTTTGTGCCAGCAAAGGAGTGCATAATACAAATTTCTGCCTAAGAAACACTTTTCCTTCTTTCCCAGTGGTTCATTCCACCATGTTCAGGTTCATTTGCCAATGCCTGACTACTTTCTCTCCTTTTCCTTATAACATCACACCCAAACTGAGCATCTCTCAGAAAGAAAAAGAAAAAAAAATGATAGTCAGATCTCTGTCTTGGGCAACTAATAATTTTTTATTAAGCATAACACAATAAGTGAGGGTAAAATAAGATAATAAGACATCTGGCTTGTCTTTAGTTCTGTCCATGCAAAAGAGTATTTTGGTCTGGTATAATTTTACAGAGTTCAGTAGAGCTTTTCAGCATGGACTTACAAACCAATCATGACCTCAAGTGGCATGCTGTTCATCTGAATAAAATACCTGCCAAAGTACATTAGGATTGAAGTACTCCTGAGTTGCTAGGTGCCACAGTGTTCAGATCTAGCAGGGCCTGCATCAAGTGTTTTCAAGATTATAAGCAATGAGAACACGTCTGTGCCTTAATAGCCTACATCTCCCTTTTACTGGTTCTGCAGTCACATTATGAAAATACACTAGGAACACGACCTAGGACCATATTTTTTTAAATGAGCTATTCTAAAAATCAATTAAGCTGTGTGTATTAATAAAAAATGAAAACCCAATGAGTTGTTGAATTCTAAAAGCCAATTCACTCTGTGTGGGTTTTGTTCTTCTTTAAGGCTGGATGATGTAACTAGACCACTCATGTTCAGGGTTGGCTTTCAGCTCTTTTCCTCCTGAAACGTGTCTAGTGAGAAACCAAAATCTGCAGCAGGCAAAGGCTCCCAGAGCCTCTGAGGGGATCAGACTCTAAACATATGTGACTTTTAGACATTATAAAAATGAACTCATACACCCCTATTTCACATGCTGCCTGTGCTGGGCTTGTTTGTTTGTGGGTTTTGTTTGTTCATGTGTTTGGTTTGGATTTGTGGGTTTTGTTTGTTTGTTGTTATGTTTTGGTTTTTGTTTGGTTGGTTTCTTTTTTTTTTTTTTTTTTTTTTTAATTGCAAAAGCAGTTCATGGTGTTATGAAGAAAACAGTTCTCTGTTTTGTGTCCATGTTATTGAACTGGATTTTTTGGAAATGAGAGTCAGCAGCATCCTTCTAGGGGAGAAGGTGGGGAGGAGGGATGAGAGATGTCTAGCCTACAAAGTCAAGCCACCCAAGGTATTTCTGAACATTAAAGCCTGACTTATTGACAGCCAGGAGGGAAGGACTCAGGAGTGATGGGCACAGTGCCTCAGGAAACTAGGCAGAGGTAAATGCCTGGCCACATGAAGGACCTTCCCACCTGTCATGCTTTTCAGGAGGGTAATTGTAGTGAGTTTCTTAATGGGTGCTACAGACAAACATGTGGTCTCTAACATACTAGTGGAGATATGGAAAACAATACCCACCTTTTCCAAATAACACTGCTAAAAGCCACTCTTCATTGACATCCTAAGGTATAGACACCACTGTAAGGAAAGAAGCGCAGCCAGCTACGCAGACTGCTTCCTTTCCATTGTCTTTGCTAGATGTTAGCCTCAGGGAGACCTGCTGACGGACTGGGTGCTCGAGGGCCTGGTCATTCAGACTTGTTTCATCCTTATGGATAAACCAGAATTTTACCAAGGACAATAAAGTGTCTGCAAGCTTTCCATCCTGAGAGTGCTCTGTTCTGTGCCTGAGGGTGTATATGCTTACTTAAGGCTGCAAAGCAGCCCAGTAAAAGGAAGACCCACTGCTTAGCCACCTCCAGTCAGAGCAGTGGATCAGGTCCCATGAAATTTCAGTTAGATGCTCCTGATCCTTCCACGCAACTGAAGGGGTGCAGGCTATGTGAGCTAAATGCATGCATATGTAAAGGTATGAAATTGCTTATGGGGGATTTTCAAAATAATAAAAGGGATTTGGAAGCCTAAATTCAAAATCGGCTTTCACTGAAATTTGCCTTCCTCTATCTCTTAGCACTTTTTATAACAGAAGCTGGCAGCCATCCATTAAAGTTCAGCAGTAAGCAAATCATATTGCAGGAGTTCAGATACAGACGCCAACACCAGGAATCACACGCCCACTGGTACAAAGATTAGAAGCACAGTTCAGTCTGTTTGTGTTGGAAAAAGCAGTCCTAATAATTTACCTCTTTGATCTGCTTTTCGCCTCAGCAGCTGTGATACTGGATAGGTGGAACTTTAGTTGAAAAACATGAATGCAGTTTCTAACCTGAAATTATCAACATAAGTAAAGAACAAAAAAGGCATCAGTACTCTGACCTTCCCCATTTTACCTGCTTTTCTTTGACGAGTCAGCATTTCAATTACTTTAAACAGGAAGCCCTGCTGCGATAGAGTTGTAGTTCTGTTTGCACTGTTGGCTCTTCCCTGCTGTTTAAATGTCAGTTGTTTTGGACTTGCAAAGACATGAGGCTGTAAAACAGGCCATGAAGAACTGTCACTTGTAGGTCCCAAGAGAAAAGACTCTTTTCTAGCAAACTGGGTAGGGAGATGTACAACAAAAGGTGAAAGGGGGGGTATTTCAAGGACACTATAGTGCTGCCAGCATCACACTCAAAGGCTTGTGTGTTTTATTCCCTGGCAACCTACCCTTTTAGCAGCAGAGCCTATGCAGTGAGTACCTATGTGCACCAGAATAGATAAGCAACTTCCTGTGCAACAGGACAAAATAGGTAAGAAAAACACCTTCTTGAGCCCAAGTTTAGTGTCTTTAAAGTTACAGGACTGTCAGTAGGCATGAGTGGTGTGGAATGCCTCATCCTGCCCTCTTGTCTGGCCAGGTGCCCATGCAGCTCTTTCTGCTGCTTTGCTGGTGCTGAATTATTGGGTTCTGCATAGTGATTTGAAGTAGTTGTTGAAATTGTAGGCATGGGGGTTTTATATGGAAATCAAGATTTAAGAATTATGCAGCCAAAGACTCTAGTCTCCTTTATAGTAGCAAGCTGTACATATGCCAGTCTACCGAAATACATCTCATATATATAATCTCAGGGAAAGATAGAAAATTTCTAGTATCACCTGTATTATGTCTCCAAGAAATAGTAAACTAAGCAGTAAAAATGAGGGATTTTTTTTTAAAATGGCTTGGAATAGCTATATTCTGCCACAGGAAAATCAGAAAAAACAGAAATTAGCTGTATCATACATATGCAACACATGCATATGAGCTTATGAATTGTTCTAAGAGTTTGTCAGGAATAGCTAAACAGTAAACACAAAGTAAGGTCAGAGGAAGTTAACTGCCTGATCTTATAGCCCAAGCTAGCAGAAGAGATTGTGAGAGACACTAGGTAGTAGTTTATTGAGAATAAGCTGACGCACCATTGGGGTTTCCAGCTAACTTAAGAGCCAGAAAGGCAGCTGCTTCTGATGTTTAAAATCAGCATTCATAGCATAGGCACTTAGGGAAAGGATGATGAATGGGACTGATAAACCTGCAAGTATGCTTTTAGGACATATTTCAAGCATAGGCTTTTGAATTACAACTATGGAGGGCATTATTTTTCATTTAAATTTATGTCCTGGTTATCAGTTATACATAGAGTTGGATAGCAAACCTTTTGCTTCCCCATTAAGAAAAAGAAAGCAAAGAAAAATTAGGATCCTGAATGTAATGAGTTCTCTTTCTTTCCTTTTTCTACCTTTGATTCCAGTTAGCTGAGCTAACCATGGATTTGCAACTTTGTAGGAAGCAAACTTGCCTTACACAGTGAAGCTGCCTTTGTTATAATTTAGCCCTTTCTTCATTTCTAGTTCAGCTTGTCCTTGCAATATTCCTCTGGCTTAAGATGACCCATGGAGGATCTCATCACTGGAGACCGTAAACTGTGCAGCCCTATTGCTAAAGTTTCACCAGTCACCTACAGAAGCAGCAATTAGTGTTACCCACCTGGGATTTCTCGAGCCCTGCATATTGTACTGATGGGTACAAGCTCCATATTTTTTTGTGTTGCCTTCTACTTCAAGTAACCATGCAAGTAACCTCTAAGCTTGCACAGTACTTATGCTTTAAGACCTTTCAGACTGAAAACTCACTTTGTTTTTGTCATGGTTTAACCCCTGCTGGCAACTAAGTGCCATGCAGCTGCTCACTCACTCCCAGTGGGATGGGGGAGAGAAACAGAAAAGTAAAAGTGAGAAAACTCATGGGCTGAGATAAAGACAGTTTAATAGGTAAAGCAAAAGACATGTGTGCAACCAAAGTGAAACAAGACATGCATTCACTGCTTCCCATGTGCAGCCAGGTGTTCAGCCATCTCCAGGACAGCAGGGCTCCATCACGCGTAACAGTTACTTGGGAAGACAAACGCCATCACTCCAAATGTCCTCCCCTTCCTTCTTCTTCCCCGAGCTTTATATGCTGAGTATGACATCATATGTTATGGAAAATCCCTTTGGTCACTTGGGGTCAGCTGTCCCAGCTGTGTCCCGTCCCAACCCCTTGTGCACTCCCCGTCTTCATGTCAGCAGGCCAGCATGAGAAGCTGAAAACTCCTTGACTGATTAACTAACACATCAGTGTATTATCAACATTCTTCTGGTACTAAATCCAAAACATAGCACTATACCAGCTGCTAGGGAGAAAATTAACTCTATCCCAGCTGAAACAAGGACAGTGTTATATAGATAGATATAGATATCATACACACATATACATACACACATACATATATGCACAGTTTGTACCCGTTACAATAGCTGCGCAAAGCAAATGAACAATAACAACAATAACAACAATAACAATAACAACAATAACAACAATAACAACAATAACAACAACAACAATAACAGATCAGGCTGGCCAAATAGGCAAGACAGAAATATTTTGAGTTTTCATATTTTGTCTTTCAGAGAGCAACAGCATCCTAGTGTTAGCTCTGCTATTTGTTCACAGCAACCACAACTATCCTACTAAGTTAGGTTGGGATTTGAGTACGGCACTCAGGAAAATCCTTGCTGTCTGCCCATTGGCTTACCCTTTGTAGAAGGATGAAGAATCTCCTCCATGCAAAGAAATTCAGACACAGAGGCTATAGCTCAGTGAAACTGGGCAGTGCACTGCTCCTCTGGCCCTGTGGTCAGACAATGTATAATGGCAGTAGCTCTCTCACAGATTTTGTGGTATTTAGCCTTAGGTCTCCTCTGCACCTTGCGAGGTGACTCTCTATCTGTCAGACATATCTTGAGAGACTTTGGAGTCAAGGTAGAGCCGTATTGCAGCCCAACAGGGAAGAGTTGTAGCATGAACCTGGGGGTGTGTGCTGTACATCCTGAGAGGTGGCACTTGGGGCATGTTTGAGGTCCTGTCACTATCCATGATGGGATAGTGCTGGGAGACAGAGAGAACTGTGCCAGCCTTGGCCACACAGTCTACTGGGGACAGTCTGTTGTACATGTGCATGAGCTCTGTCTGGGAGAGCACTAGTTGGCGGAGTCCAAACAGTGGCAAGGAGCTGCCAAGGAGCACACTAATTCAGTGGTGTGGACTGTCAGCAGCATAATGCTCAGCTTCACTTTCTGTTATTGTTTTATTTAGCAAAATAATTGTAATCAGAGGGACTCCCAGACTGTTTCTACAGATAGGATGGAAGCCTTCAGCTGCAGCCATCTGGCACAGCAAGCTGTGCCCACACGCAGGCACTGCCACAGGCAGTGAGCATGGACCACATGACACCCAGAAATCCTCTTTCCGTGTCTGTGCCCTGGTTTTCCCATCTCTGGTAAAAGGATGGTAATATTTCTTCTCTTTTGCTAAGGGTCTCGATATCTTTGGAAGAAAAGAGAGAGAGGCGTTGGGGTGAAACACAGTCCACACATTTAAAATCAGTATTGATGCAGTGATTTCTTTGAGGATCTTCATGGTTTTCAACAGTACTATTTCAATAATTAAAATTAACCTATTATTATAAACATTTATCTCTGCAAACAACACATTTGGTAAGGCTAGTAAGCATTTCTTACAGGAAAAGACTACCGGGTTTAATAAATAGACCTAGTGCAGTTACTTTTTTTGCTAAGGTTGTCTGGAAAAAACATACTAAGTAAATCGATAAAGCCAAACTCGTGTTTTAATTAAAAAATGTATGGTCTTCAGCTTTCATTATAAAGCATCTTTACAATCTTAGGTATGAAATCTTATTTGCTTTTGTGCTTGCCTCTTGTAAGTAATGATGTAGTTTTCTCAAAGGGTGGTAGTTATAAAACTTCATTTTTACAGCTGTATTTTATGGTGTAATTAAGGTCGATGTCTATGCCCAGGAAATGCTCCTCCATTTTTTCCTAGTCCTTCACAGTTTCAAATGACCCCCCAATGAGTGCAAGGAAATCATTAGCTCCTCTGTTTTAGATAAAGATGATTAGGTTGCAAAGTGTAAAATTTGCTATTATATGTGCATATGTGTATATATATATATATATATAAATATATATATATATATATAAAAGTATATATATATATAAGTATAATATATTATATATATAAGTATATATATATATAAATATATATATATATATATATATGGGCTTTTATGTAAAAGCAAGACATTGATCCAGCAAACAGATGTGAACAGAGGGTTTGTAGTAATCTGGCAAGATGTCCCAGTGACTGTGTGAGAGGATTAAATCACCTGCTCCTGACAAGGAGTTCCAACCCCATAAAATAAATCAGACTGCATTTTGAATTGAGGCAGCTCTTCTGGGGAAGAAAGTTTGTTCTGCACCCTCTGACCAGCAGCACCTAGAGCAGCATCTGCTTCATGCTGCAGTGACAGAGGAAAGATTGTGCCACTGCACACTCCCATCCCACCACAGCTGCATCCAGCTCTGTCTTAATGTATTTCTATTTGGGCATAACCGCCTGTCATCCAGTGTTTTTGTCAGTACAAAAACATTATCACTTCTTACATGTATAACATTTCTCCCTGCGGATGTCCCTGGCGTTTCAGTTCTGGTGTGGAGAGGATGAGTGATGGAGGTGTGGGGCAGAAATGAGATGCTGAAATGCGGGTGCCTACCAGCCCTCGCTTCACATACTACGAAGTGGCTGTTGGCTTTTGGTGCCTCGGGGCATGTCAGTGCTAGAGACAGCATGAGGTACCAGAACCAGCCTTAATCTAGCATTAAGGCACATGGGCTGAGCCAGCCTGAGGGGAACCCTGCTGTGGCTACAGTGTCACCAGCCCAGCCTAACTGACCTGCAGCTCTCGGCTCTCCCTGCGCTGGTGTCCACATGCTCAGCACATGGGTGTTTGGGGATACTTGCTGTCAGCTGTCTTTGGGCTCTGGAAGCTGGACTACACTGAACTTGAGAGGCAGCAGACCTGTGGCACTTGCACGCTTACACTCTGTGGAGTCACCCGCATCAGAGAGTAACTGGGATGAAACACCGCCAGATGCAACATGCGTTGTCCTCACAGCAGTGTAAAAAGAGATTCACAGTGCTGAAAAACTGATTCACATATCCCCGAGTCCAGCAGCTGGGAGCAATCCTCACAGTCCATGGGGAAGAGTGTCTCAGCCTCAGCTCCTCTCCTCAGGTTCGCTTTGGGGAGGAATGGCTGGACAACTGTGGTCGTGTTCTGCTAGGACAAGCTTGTCCTGAGCCAGCATGCAATGAGAGCAAGACTAGCTGTTTCACCAGCACAGCTACCTTAAATAAATTAAAAAGTCACAGTGCTGCTGACAAACTTTGAAATCCAATTGGATATGAACAGCTCTAATTTTGGAGGATGCCAGTAAACAGAATTGCCCTAGAGCTCTGTTTTTCTGGGCAAGCTTGAAAAAATAGAAACAGTTTGGTCCCATTGATGTGTAAGCATAAATGCTACTGTTGAAAATAGCCTGTATAGTAGGGTTAGTAGATTATGAGAGTTATGAAGTATACAAATAAAAGTCTGTTTCATATAAACTCCAGCTGTGTAAATTCAGCTCCAGGTCCAAGAGGCAAACCACAACCTGTTACTCTTACGCAGCATCAAAAAAAAAAAAACAAAAAAAAAAACAAAAACAAACCCCCAAAAAAACAAAGTAAATTGTGCCTCCATCATCAGATATATGTAATTCCACAGTCTTTAAATTTTACATCTTGAAGCTCTCTCCTTCCAGAGGAGCTCAGTCTGAGAGGAGAAAGATTTTAACATAAGCACCGATTTTTTCATATATCACATCTGATATTAGCTTATGAGATATATGTATGCATTATTCACTCCATGTACAGGCTAAAATTAATAACACATACATTGCTTCTGATATATTATCCATTCAGAGCTCTTTCCCTATATTGCATTTAGGTGAAATAATGTACAGACACAGGTTTACTTTCTTGTGAACATCGTGTGAATTTTAAGGCTCAAATGGTCACAGGAATTTCTCCTCAAAGTTCCTCAGTTTCCCTGGGCAACACTGTCCTTTGTGCATACAATTGATCTGTGTCTTCATTTGTCCTGGTTTCATTTTAACACGTTTCTCTCACCACTCAGGCTAAGGCAAGAAGGAAAGTCTATAAATCAATTACATCCTCACTAGCCCCGTTCTTGCTATCTCTTTCTTGTTTCTTGAAGCGGCTGCTCATCCTCTGACTTGCTTATTTCTCCAGTTTTAGCAGCTTCAGATTTCCTCACTACTCTTGTATTAATTTTCTTTTAAAATAACATCGAATTTCATTTTTTTAAAAATGGACATAAAAATCACTACCAATTGCATAAATAAGCATTGATGCTGCAGTACTGAAAACATGGCTCTTTGCAACACTAAGCTTGCATACTTTCACATATATCTCCTAGCTTCTCAGGGCAAAGAACCTGTAATTTGGCACAAAGAGCTCCCTTATTGTGGAGTGGCATTATGATGATGGTACCAGGTAAATAACTCAGGGATCCAAAGACAAAATTAATCCATTAAGATAATTATCTGGATTAATATAAAAAAAAAAAATCCCTGAGGCAGTTTAGAAACTATGAAGCAAGGAAATGGATTATACTAATCTGTGAATTTAGTGGTTCTTTTGTGGTCTGACAGATAAAATGCAAATAGTATTTTTCCATTCAGTCATTACTCTTAGTGTTATCTAACATAAGTTATTAGTATTTTGGCAATGTATGTATGTCTATTACACATTTTACACAAGACACAGTTATACCAATTGTGGGGCAACAGACAATTATTTCCAACAAACTCAACTCTAACAAACAGCTTTTGCACAAGTCTGCCATACAATTCATATATAAATAGAGGATTCAGCACTGTCCTCACACACCAAAAACTCATCTTCACTGGCCTCCCATAAGATCATGCCAAACTCAGGATGACACTGCCTTCTGCACTGTAGTCCGATAGCTGTAGCACTGAAGAGGCAACATGACTTTTAACACTTGTCTGGAAGGAGCACAGCGCTGAGCCTGCAGTGCTGGTCTAAAGCTGTTAAGTCCTCCTCCAAGGCAAAGCCTGAAAGCCTCAGGAGAGTGCACAAGTGCAGCTCTTCTGCCACCTGGCTTGAGCTGGCTTGTGCCCAGCCAGTCCTGAGAGAACATACTGGTGCTGCTGTACATATCTAATTATGTACTGTTCAGTACCCTGATGCTGCCTAAGCCTGGAGACATATTTCTGCCAGTAAAACTTGGAAGGCATCAAAATGTGTTCTCCCAGCAACGCCCAGAACTAACTAAATGCTGAGCAGCTAAGATCTGGGATCACATCTGATGGGATCCATGTGAAAGAGAGGTCTCCTTTTCATGAGGCAACTCCAAGTGAGAGTGTCAAATAAGACCCTCCCAGAGATTAGTATGGTGCTACTCTCCTTGATCTCCTCCTGCCTGTATTTCAGTATCTTTACAGTAGAAGTACTCCTGAAGAACAAGGAGGGGTTAATTTAAATTCTGTCTATGTCTGTTTTGATATCCTTGGCCTAGAACCTGAGTGCCATGCAAAGCTGAGTTATTTTATATACAATAGAAAAGCTCTAAGAAGACATATGTTGCCACCTCAGGGGAGGCTGCAGTGTGCTGGCCAGAACTCCCATGAGAACTGAGGCATGTCAGTTCAAACTCTTGCTCTGAATCAGCGATGACATTTCATTTTGGGTGCCTCACCACCTACTTGCAAATTCTTCAATGAGGGTTTCTCCTGGTATTCTTTGGCTTTGTATGAAGCTTGTACCTATTCAACGGGAAAAGCATAGAGTGCTTTGAAAACAAAACAAAACAAAACCAAACCAAAAAACCCACCAAAAACCTAATTAAAGAACTAAAAGGCAAATGGTGAGACCTGGATTCCAGTTTCTATTTCAGGCAAATCAGAGGTTCCCCTGCAGACCTCCTAAGGCCGGTGGTCAGAGCCTGCTTATAGGTTCACTTTCACTTAGAGGGAAATGGGGACAAACTCTGGCTTTCCACATCCTTCTGACAACTGGGATTTGGGGCAACTCTGAGGGATATTGCTACCTCATTGTTTTTGGTGAGAAAATGCCTAATTTTCCTACAACATGAAGGGGTACTAAAGCATGTAGCTGTGTTGGTGCAGGAGTCAAGCCCCAAGGAGCAACTAAGCTATGGGGCAGGCTGTGCATGCTGGCTTTTCCATGTCCCATCTTCAAGTCCCCATGGAAAAAGCCATGCCATGTGGTGGGACACTGCATGGACCCCAAAGCAAGCACTGACCCAGGTACCACCTCAACACAGCAGGAGCGGAGGAAAGCAATGCCATAAATTAGTACACTGACCTTGGCTCAAGATGATGGCTGCAGAGAAAGCTCAGGAAGCAGTAAAAAAAAGATACCATGAAATAGACTGAAAGATAATTTGTAATTAATCACTTTTATATAGGATGACGTAAAGCTGACTTAAAATTATAAAGAATTAGCCTGGCAATTGTAGCTTTAGCACACACTGTCATGGTTACTTCAAAACTGTCTATATACCACACTCTAACAAGCTTAAAATAGTTGAAAAAGAACTTTTAAACTATTTGCTTTTTAAATAAAGGAGGCTATTTGTGGCAATAATACTTTTGATTAAGGATTCAGAGTCAACTCTGATACATATGATTGATGTCCATAATAATTGCACACTTCTGTAATCCTTCCTCACCCATAACAGTTTTGAGCTTAAATTTTGGATATTATTAACACTCAGACAAAAATAACTTGTGGACAATATCATGTTCTCTACATGGTTGAGAATTAATCTATTTTTCTAAAACTGTTTAAGAATGATGGATACTTTTTCTTGCTTGAGTAAATACTAGCTAATTCTCTAGACCGCCCTTCTCTGTTCTTGAAAACCCAAGTCCAAATTATTTCATGGATATTTAAAGGATGGTGGCAAGATACTGCATAAACAAAGATTAATTTATCCACTCGATAAAGATTTGATACCATTCATTACATTGCTAACACTTCAGTGCCAGAGTTCTGTTGATCTTAAATTTGTAAAAGAGAATGCAATGAATTTAGGAACAATGAAAAACGGAGAGAAAAAAATGAGGCAGCTGAAATGTAGCTGTGGAAAGAGACTCCAAGTGAAAGTATCACACTTATTTTTATTCTAGATAAGCAACAGGGCAGCTTGGAATAAACATGGATTGAAATTTTCTTTGTCTCTTTAATGAGTTCAAGGAGGCTAAACAAAGACATGAAAGAGTTGAACATTGCTGTGTACAACACAGTAAACAGATTAAAATTTTATACCTGAGCAAAAAAGGAATTTAACTATTAACTACAGCATGCAGAATAACTGATAAGTTATCACATAAACCTAGCATACTGTTATTAGGTCACAGTCATTCAGATGTTCTTAATTTTTACAAAGGCTAAAGATGGAAAAAGCTCCAAGACGAGGTGGGTGTGTCACATAAAACAACAATAAGGAAAAGCACATTACCATCTAGCAGCCTTTCCAGAGGATCAAAATTATCTGCTGTTTTATTATCCAGGGAGAAAGCAGCAACAATTCAAAGCCTGTGGAGTTAATAACATGATAGATGTTTAAGCAGGTCCTGAAAATTAAAACATTGGCAGTTTATGAAGTGCTCACAGAAGACCTGAGCCTGCACCCCTTGCCCTCAAATACCACTTTAAAGCATTGCGTTTGTGAGCTGTTCCTGGTGCAGAATGAAAGGCTGGGATCTGCAGGGAATGACTGATCAGGTCACAGGCTTGACATTTTCTCACCAGTATAACCCCAGCCAATTCTTAAGGAATTACTTTTTACCCCATTTGATGGACCAAAACCCAGATCTCATTTTATGTAGAAACTTGACCTTTCTTCACATTGAATCTGTTGTTTGGGTGGGCTTTTTATTCTTTTTTTTCCCCTAATCTGTTTCAAACACTGTGGTTTGAAGTACTTCAGCACAAGTCAAAAAAAAGTAACATATTTCTCTTCTTAATTCCCTTGTCTTTGCAAAAGATGCCTGTGGGAGAGAAGGGGTCTGAAAAGTCTGAGCTTTAGTCAGCACAGTCCATCTCCCCAGACAGGCTTCGTTCTCCTGGCAGACTTCTGCTCTCCCTGATCTCTACACAATACAAAAATCACCTACTCCCACCATCAATATTCCTGTGCTGTAAATCAGTCATTTGCCTTCCTATGGCAAAACCAGCAAACTCTGTCTTCGTCATTTAGACTTGTAAAAAAGAGATGAAAGGGATGGGAGTGTTTCTTACCTTGCAAGAGACAGGCATAAACAGTCCCTCCCTTTCATTTTCTTGCAGTTGTATAGTTACATACTCTTGATGTCAATCAACTCCCCTCAAATCATACCACCTGCCTTAACTTTCCTGCTACTTTTCTTTTGCCACTTCTGAATAAAACCGTGCATCAAAAATGCATGTGTCAAAATGGATTTATCCCTCTGTCCACAACATATTAATTTCTTCTTTAAAGTCAGACATCTTAGACATTGGTAGGTTGTGTGAAAGAGTCTCCGGGGAATTGAATCCTCTTTGCTTCTAGTTTCTTCCTGGCTTTGACAGCTGCTGATACTTCAGGGTGGATGGAATCCAGCCGCTGTTCGCACTGGAAGGCCGTGAGGAAGGCCGTCCTGTAGTTGTTATTCATCCAGCCATAGAGAAGGGGGTTAGCAAATGTTGAGCACATGGCAATGACATGAAACACCGTGTAGATTAGTTTGTACTCTTTCAGGTCTAACACCTGACTGTCAATGTCACTGACTAGCTGGAAGGTGTGAAATGGCAGCCAGCTGACAGCAAACACCACAACCACACACACTAGCATTTTGGTGGTTTTCCGTCGCCGGTGGTGGTAGTGGTCGTTCCCTGCCCCAGGACTAACGTGGTTCTTGAGCTTGGTCCAAATACGGGCGTAGGCATAGGAGATGACTGCCAGAGGCAGCACATACTGGATCAGGAGCATGGAGATGCTGTAGATGGTGCCATAGTTGAGCTGTCCCTCCCCTGGCCACTTCTCAGAGCAGACCACAATCTTGAAGTCAGGAATGATCTCGATCAGCGAGTACTCACGGAAGATGGCCAGAGGACTTGCCAACAGGGCACTGACTGCCCAGGCAACTCCTATAATCAGGAAGCTGATCCGCTTAGAGATTTTGCTTTCCAAGTGGTAGACGATGCAGCGATGCCGATCCAAAGCGATCACAGTCAACGTGACAGTAGACACGTGCACAGCAAGAGCCTGGGCATAAGGTACCAGGTGGCACAAAACTGGGCCCAGTTTCCATTCGCCCAATAATGTGTAAACCAAAGTGAAGGGCAGGCACAACGTATTCACCAGCAGGTCAGCCACAGCCAGGTTGGCAATGAAGAAGTTGGTCACTGTGCGCATGCTTTTGAACTTGATGATCACATGGATGACAAGGGAGTTCCCAATGACTCCCAGCAGGATGATGGAACAGTAAGCAAAGATGAGGATTATCTGTACTTCAACTAGCGTTGTGCTGTCCTTCAGTTCTGGTTTGGGGTCCAGAGCCAATTCATTGAGCGGTGTGGTGTATCTCGGCAAGTAGAGCTTGGTGAACAGCTCCATTTTCATTTCATCTGTCTGGTTTTCTTCACCTACTGCTTCCAGGGGCCCCATCCTTGCAGCAGTCTGGTCGAAGCAACAGAGCTGTCCCTGAAAACAAAACAATACAAGAACTTGTGGAGAAATCAGTCCTCAGTGGCTAGGACGAGAAGTAACGAGCTAAAGCTACAGCTCTTTCCTTCTCTAACCCACGTTCTACATCTCAGGATTAAGAGAAGATCTGTCTTAACATATTTAAATTCTGTTGCCCTTACATTTGAAGCCCGATCCTGTAATATTATTCAGGCATGACTCCTGCTGAAAATTGGGACAGATTTCAAAAGCATTTCAAAGACAAAGTTTGCCTAAGTAAATGCAGAAGGATTAAGATCCTGCTGGGCTGTATATCCTTTTTCACAATCCACCACCTAAAACTACTGCTGATTTAGCACAAAACTTCCATTAATACCTATGGGAATTCTACATGGAATGGCACCATCCAGACTGTTATTAACATAATAATATTCCAGCTTTTTCTTAATGGAAAATGTTTCCTTTAAATAGTTACCGAATTCTTATAGGTTTATGCTCCTCCTTAATACCAGAGAACTAATTACTGAGGTCTTTCTTTAAGAAACTTTCTTTTAGGAAAGTTTGAGACACAAGGCAAGCAAAAATACCACTCAAATTGAACTGAAATAATAGCATTTCGCTAAAATGATTGTGTAACTTATTCATGCTGAAACTAACTCAAGAAACAATTGAAATTCAGCTATACATAATATTTCCTTTCTGTGCAATGTTTGAGAAAACAGAGCTCCTTGGAGGCTGCCAGACAGGGATTCGCAACTAACTGCAGTCATAGAGAAGAGCAAATCATTCCCCTGCTGATGTCAGTAAGAATTTTGCCACTGGCATCAAAATCACATTTTTTTGCCTTCCCTACACAGGCTGAGACAAATTCTATGCTGCCCTAAGACTTCAGTAGGCACAGATGGATGTATGAATGTTTTACAGTTAGCTGCTGACTTGGACTTCAATCCTATATGTATAACATGCGCATCCCCGTGGACACTGCTAAGGGAGCACCGCGCACCAGGGATGCCTTGGCTTGACCTGGGAAAATACTAAGACATTGCCAGTGCCCAGTGGGCACCAAGAAAACACCACTGTTTTCCACTGAGGGGAGAACCAAGCCCAAGTTAGAAACTCGGCTTTCCCATTCACACATTTCCTAAGGAAAGCAAAAGTAGAGAAGAAATCTTACTTTCTTGTCATCAGGTGTCACCCATTGCTTAATCCATCTCAAAGTCCACCTAGAGAGACAGTCTAGTTTTAATGTCTTTCTGTTCTGTTTTTTTTTTTAATCAGATTCACTTCATTGTAGGTTTTCCTTCCTGCCTCTGTCCCCATTGACATCTATTGGTGATATCCGTAGGTGTGATTTCCTAACTGAGAGAGTTGTCTGTCAGCAGGTAACTGTTAGCCCTTTGTGTTTGCTTGCATCCCAGGCAATATCCCAAAGAATTTCCCAGTGCGAGCTCTCTTTGAAAAAGCAACAGATTGGCTGCATGAACTGAAAGGTATTTTTTCCCTGACTAAACCAGTCAGAATTATGCGATACTGTTTAGTACACATTTACTGTACAACCACCAGTGTAAGCATCAGATGTGAAACACTGTGAGATATGTAGCTGAGGTGTGCCAGCTGTTTGTACAAGCTTACCCTGCAGATTTTAGTAATATAACCACTTAACCAACTGCAAGTCTAAGCAAGGGTGGCAGGATAGGATTCCTCATCAATACACCTTTAGTCCATCAGGTTAAAAATGTAAGAGATCCACCACAATTTGCACACCCAAGGCTACGCAGAAGTTCAGAACTCTGCTGAGCCTTTTCTTTCAACTTGTGTACCTCCACCCAAAAATCATGCTTGCATGTTATTGAAGTGGAGATTTGGTGAGGTCCCAGGACTGTCAGGTGCTCCAAAATCCCATATTTTTTTCAGTGCAAAATAGGAGTAGGTCATATTTACAAGCTGTAGTAGAAGGGTTAGAGGGGAGGCAAATTTCACAGGTGTTTACCGTCTTTGCCATAAATCCAGGCAGGGGAATATAGTTCAGCCAAAGAATGCAGCATCCCTTTCTTCCCAAAAATATTTTCACCTGTTTCTCTAGTCTCTGACTTTATATTGCTGCTTCCTTCCAACACCTTTTTTTTTTTTTTTTTTAGCAAAGCCATCTTTTGTTCTGGCACTTTTATTTGTTATTGCTCTGTTTGGGCTGATGAAAAGCATTTTGGTCTTGTCAATAAGACAAAGTTGAGGGAGGGAGGAGGGATGAGCAGGGTTTCAAGCAGTGATGAGCTGCCATGTCAGTAAGCGATGAAATAAATTGCTCAAGTTTGACATTGTCAGTGGGACAGTTAAGTGGGTAAAGAATCAGCTGCTTTCACAGCGCAGGGGAAACTGAGGTGGCATTTGTTACCTCAGGTAGTGTTTGACAAAACCCCTTCTGCTCTTTTTTGTATAAACTCTCCAGCTGATGGCATTTATTTGCACACCTTGCATACTGCACAGCACTGGGGGCTTTTTCCGTTTTTTTTTTTTCCCCAGCAGTCAGATACTCAGGGGCGGGCATCAAATTGCATCTAACTTTTGGCAGAAGAAGGCCCATAGAGGGTTTTACATCAGTTCTGAGAGCAAGTAAGCAAGAAAGAGGAAATACGTGATGGCATTAGCAAGCAGCACTTCCATCACGACCGCAGTGCCAGCGCTGGGGAACGGTTTGGAGTTGCTGGAGGCGAAGGTGGCGGCAAGCGGTGCCTCTCGGGGGCCGCCGCTCCCCTCCTGCTCCCCGGGTACCCTGCCCGGGGGAAGGCACCCGCTGCGGGGAGCCCGCCCATACCCCACGCCGGCCGCGCTCCTCGGTCCCCCCTTCCCATTTTCACCTCTCTCCCGTCCCGGGGAAGCGAGCATGGCCACCACCGGCTACCGCCACGGGAGCCGGGCAGGGCGGAGAACGGAGACCCTCCGCCCCGCAGACGGGAGGCTGCTCTCGCCTCCTCCAGCTCGGCGGGTCCCTCCGCACCCTACCGCCGCCCTCCCCTCGCACACTCACCGGGGCGGCTCTTTCCTCCCTGGCGATGAAGCACCGGTACGGCCCGTCGAAAGTTTGGAGGCGCCGGCAGCGGCGGACCCCGCACGCCGGGGGGGCGGGACGGGGCGGGGCGGGTCCGCCGGCCGGGGAAGGGCTCGGGCGGGGCGGCGGGGCCGCAGCTCCGCAGCCGCAGCTCCAGGCGGGCGGGACGCGGCTCCACCCGCTGGGCTCCGGGAACGGGGAAGGGGGTGACGGGTTTCGTGATGTGCCGGCTGCGTCTCACTTAGGAGGTGACAGCTGTAGCTCTGTGGCGTGGAAAAAGGGGGTTTGAAGGAAGGGGGGCGTTGTGGCAGGTCCGAGCTCGTGTACGTGCCTCATGCCTGAGCCTGTTTCCTCGTTTTCGCGGTCCCCAAACTGCTTTCTAGAGCAGTGAAAGGAGATGCCTTTACCTCAAACAACTGCTACGAACACCCCAGCTTGCATAAATTTGTTGTTCCTCCTAAGAAGATGTGGTGGATATTGCCAGGGCAGGTGTAAGGATGAATAAAGCATTTACATATTCTGTCAAGAGCAAAAGACTGCATTTTTATTTACAAGGCTGCAAAGGTAAAGACAACAGCTGCTGTATTTTTTAGTTCTATATTCAGTATCATTTCAAAAAAGCTGTCTTGCCAGCCACCTTAACTGAGGGCTAGATCCAGGCAGCGTCGCTGCCCTTCTGGTAGGGTCTAGCTTCATTAAATCCATCAATAGGTTCTATTTAGTATTTTGCTGTGTGCCTGATGCCTCTCTCCTAGTTATAACTTAAGAGATTCAAGGGAGTGTCTTCTCAACGCACAGCCAGAGGACCTGATTCAGTGAATGGTGCTTCAGACCTAGTTGTTGGTCCCAAGAACAAGAAGACTTTGCTTACTCTGTGGCTACAGCACTGATGCTTCGACAGTTCTCTTCCCAAACCTTACAGAAGCTGCTATCCAGAACAGGGAATGCTCCTTTACTTTCTGTCACTTAGATAAATTTGCATTTGTACTTCAGTTTCAAGGATCCACAACATTATCTTCCCTCATCTGTCCCCCTTCCAAAGGAGACTCTGAACAAAAGCTCTTTCTTTGTCAGAGGTAATGCACCTTGCTTTGGTTATAGCTCAATATTGTGTTCTTATCAAGAGTACAGAATGTAAATGGAGTGTCAAAGAGTAACTTCAGCAATTTGCAGTTGGTTTTAAAATTCAAAGCATGTCTTGAGGAGCTCCTTAAATCTTTACTAATTCAAGCTATCTCTTCAAGAAGGCCCTTGGCTTTTAGTCCTTCAGCAATTCTGAGACTGTTAATGGAATGCTCCTAGCTTGTTGCAAAATGGATTTCTTTGATGACTAAATAAAGAGCCAGGAGTTTCAATTCTCCTAGCCCTATTTATTTCATTTCCCAAGTAAATTTAATTGTAGGATTTATTTTTTGGTCTACCAGCAGACAAAAATGCATGCCATGAGTTTTAGTAATTAGAGCACTTGTATAATATATGACTGCAACAGCCTGCAGTTCTTCCCTTTCCTTGTCTTACAAATAGCCAACAGTGGCATTTCATTCATCTCAGGAGTGCTGCTATTGTGCTATATTCCACTCTTTCTAGCTTAACATATATTTTTGCTGTTCCTAATGTCTTGGAAAGTGTGGTCAAATGCTACAAATCTTTGCCATCTGTCTAGCTCAGGATCCCATAGCTAAGGAGAGCCCTTCCTTTCACTTCCAAACTCCTAGAGATAATCAAGAAGATGTGCAAGTATCTAGAAGCTATTAAGCCAGTGAGGGCTGCCTTCCCATGCAAGGGAGAGGAGGTGTTATTTCCTGTTAAAAGGTGATTCTGTGTTCAGACACAACTAAATGCTTAATGGAAATTCATTTCCAATAAACAGCAGCAGTTTTTATTGCTCATAAGCAAGTGGAATTTAAGGGCCCCATAAACACTACTTTGAACCAAAAGCCCATGAAAGTGCTAACATGAAAGGTCGAAAGAGTCTAGTAGCAAACGGGCTATTCAGTATGAAATGTGCTGCTGGGTGACCACCTCCAAAGCAACTGTGGACACTTTGTGTGCATATAAATTTCCATCCCATAAACCATGACAAGATGTGTAACTGACTCACAGAATCATGAAGGTTGGTTGAAACTTCCAGAGACCTTCTCAACCAACCTCGTGTTCAAAGCAGGTCTAGATGCAGCAGGTTGCCCCAGGCTATGTGTCCAGGAGAGTACTGAGTATCTCCAAAGTGAGAGATACTGTTCTCACTGGGCAGCCTATCCCATGATTTGACAACTCTGACAGTAAGACAAAATTTCCTTCTGTCAGTCAGGGTTTTCCATATTCTAGCTTGTACCAAATGCCTCTTGTCCTAGCCCTATGCTCCTCCTGTAGTTGTGAACAGTAGCTAAATTTCTCTGTAGCCTTGGCTTCTTTAAAGCTGAACAAACTCAGTTTGTCCAGCTCCACTTTGAATGTTATCTGATCCAGCCCTTATCATCTTGGTGGTTCCTTGTTGGACTCACTCTAGTCCATCATTGTCTTTGTAGCACTGGGAGTGTCAAACTGGACCCAGTGCCCCAGATGTGGTCTCACAACTGGTGAATAGACAGAAATAGTCACTCCTCAACCTGTTGGCTACACTCTTGTTGTATCTTGATTTAGACTGTGAGTTAGGCTGTGTAAGTTGGCTTGCACTAAATAAATGCGCTACGTGAACTTTAAATCCCAGCTTTCTATTTAAGGCAAACCTATAAATGAGCTTTTGTGGTGAATATGTAGATGTACTAATAAGAAATACAGATATCTAGCTTAACGGCTTGAAAAAAATATTTGTTGGACATATGTTGTTTCTGCTGTAAATCACACTTATGGAAATATGTCAGGCTATAAGAGATTTGATATACATAGCTTGCCTCTGGCAGTATCTGTTTAACTCTCTTTACTGTTAGAAAATTGTCTTGTCAAATTCCATCCAACACAGAGTTTTTTCAGAGGGAATAATAAGCATTTCTGCCAGCTCCTGAGAAGTTTACCAGTTCTCAGGGGCAAAATAAAGGTCTACATGTTGTACCCAGACTTCTGTTTTAATCATAGATCTAGGAAAGAGTTGCCAATCCACCCACTGTCCAACATCAGATTTGCTGGAGTGGCAGCTAAGGCTTGATGAACATCAGCAAAACAGAAGAGGCAGCAACTCTCCCATCCCCTGCCGCCAGTGTTCTCTTTATTTCCTTTACTGTAAGGAGTGAATTTAAAAGAAACCACTGCCCCTTGAGCACTGGTCTTTGAAAGCAGTGCTGCGCTGCATCCACCCACTTGAGCCAAACTCTGTCAGTCCTTAATCATGCAGATTTTCCTGGAGTGAGTTGGATTTTAGGGAATGGATCATTCTACGCAACATGGACAGTCCTTTAAAAGTAAAATGGAAAAAAACAAAACAAAACAAAACAAAACAAAACTACAATAATGCCTGAAAAATTAGCTTGAGAGAGAATATCTGTCTTGAATCTTTTATATGGTGCCAACACGGAGATCATATAGTATAAAATCATAGAGGACAAAGATTTTTTTCTTGCTTAAAAAAATAGAACAAAAGCATCTAAGTAGGTAAAGAATGAATTTTCTACCTATATAGACATGTGAACATTTTGGAATAAATTTATAAACTGTCATTTGTTCTTGTTCCCTTTTGGTTTAGATTCAGTCTCACAGGTTCAATTTTACCTATCTCTCTTTTTCAAATGCAGCCATAAGAAATAGCTGTATGCATAAACAAGCGTAATCAGTCTGCCTTAGATGACTAAGGGGATAAATAAAAGCCAGGTGGGAATGCGTGGAATTGTTAGATATGTATAAGTACCAACTTCAAGTTGCTAACAGCAATACTTCACAGCCAGTGCTGGTTAAACAATCAGTTTAGTGCATCTAGTTCAAAAACTAATACCGTCAAAGGCTCAGTTCAGTTGCCTATTTGCTCACAGACCCTGACTGAGGTCGGCACCATCTCCACATAAGACACGGCTGCAGAGCTGAGCACTGTGTTTGAACATGGTCCTCCCAAAGCACCTAGTGCATTGTTGTACGCTTCTGTCATTCAAAGACAGTTAAAACTCTAAAGTCAAGTCGCTCACCCAAGCAATTTTGTTTGAAGTCTTCCATTTAACACCAACATAGCTGTTCGTGTTTACACAACTATGATACAGTCTTTAAGTAACTAGTTATTTTTCTTTGAGGTCACTACTTATGCGGAGTAAATTCTTGGTTTTTCTTTATATTCTCAGTATATATTTGCCATCTCAGTCATTCCCTGTACCAACATGCTATCTTTTCTTTGCAGAGAATATAGAAATTGTCATTTCTTCACAGGATGTTCTGTGGTCTTTTCATTACTAGACCTCAACCAGAACTACTCAACCTTTATTAAGATCTGCTTTCTGTCATCTGGAATTCAAAGTGGCTTAACAAACATTCAATTGAATTTAAGAATACAAGGAATAAACCATTTTTCTGTACTTTTTGTTACTTGTGTTTTAGACAGCTGTTTTCTTTAAACTCATAAATCCTATTTTTTCATAATTCTATTTTTTTTTTTTTTTTTTTTAAACGTAGAGATTTCTGTAAACTCCAAACTGTAATGTGGAAGGTGACACTTCATTAAGGTATTGAAAGCTTGGTATACAACCAGTTGTTGCCAATTCTAAAAAGTTTTTAGATTTTCCCAAGGAAAGCACACTGTTTATTTTTAGAGCATTTGTCATAGAAAACAGATGCTCACACATACCTTAGAGTTTGAATAGCGTACACTCTTCAGTCCTCAGTTTCCGGTAGATGGGAAAGCAATACGTCTCTAAATGGTTTCCAAAAGTGAGTCAACTATATCTACTTTCTGTATTCTTGCTTGTACATCAGTTGAATTTCTCATTCTGGAAATCCTCAGCTGTTACAAGCAGCAATGCCACTCATTCTTTGCTTTGTCTAAAAATTGGCCATGTAACAATTTTGAAAAGATAAGTATGTTCATAAAACTTAAACAGATGGTCTTCAAGCTCCGTTTTTGTCATGCTGATGAAATCCATGGAAGTGTTGAATTAATTGTCTTTGGGACACTGAGGTACACCAACAGGACACTTTCCATTACAGGTGCCACGCCTGCTAGTATAGTGAAATTTTGCTGTCCCATTTTTGAGTGACGGCACTGTTTGTGAACAAGTTAAGCTTGCCAGACTGGCTTCATAAGGTTGAAAAAAAAGTGTTCTGATAGTCTTATAAAGAGTCTGCCTCCCACTCAGAATTGAACTGGCAGTTTTCTAAACAAACTCTTGGATTTCCTTTGTTACTTGTCCGTGATTCACACCCACATTTTGCAGAGATTGGTGGCATTTTAATTGCTGGGGCTAGTTTAGGATGGAGGAGAGGGGTTGGGAAGAGGCTTGTGAAGAAAGTGGGTAGGGGTTTGGCATGTGTGGAAGGCTATAACTGTTCTGTGACTGCGCACAGCTACGAGATCAGCAGCCAGAGCACCATCTGTGCACACAGCTTATCCATACTGCCCGGCTTCGGCACAAAGGAATGTGTCAGCTCACGCTTTTCCAGATCAGCTGAAAGCCACCTTCATGCTCCAGTGAAATTCTGCAACTGTTCCCTGAAGATCTAATCCCTTCACCCAGCACATCAGCTGGTACAGCCTTCCTTCAGCAAGAAGCTCTTTCTGTACCTCTGCTTTTGCAGGTTGGAGCTCGGAAGGTTCAGCTTCGCTTCAGTGTCACCTCCCCACCCTGAGAGTTGCAGAGCGATCATCTCAGCATCCTGGGGAATGGTAAGAAATATAGAACCCCCCGTAGATATGTAAAAGCATTTGGAGAGGCTGTGGCTGTCTGTGGCAGAGGGGTTTGCACCTGAGCTAGTTGTCCTAGACTTCCTTTGTAGCAAGGAGAGAGCTACTTACTCTGGCAGGTGGGGACTTGATTCGTCCTCTCCTAAAACAGATACTTAGATTCGGCCATCATCTGTTTGCAAGACCTTCTCTGACCCTAGTAGGAACCTCACTAGTTCTTTGTACACTGTGGGTACCTAAACTTCAGTGAAAGGAATCCTACTTGTCGTTCCTGGTATCATGGTGACGTGTGAGTAAACTTTATCACTGTCAGTATCTGGACTGGAATTCAGTATATGAGTAGCTGTTCCCGAGATCCCCAGAGACATTTAAACACTTAATATCCATTGATTTCAAGCACACAAATCATACAGGATTTGGGCCTTAACAAATTTGTCCTTACGGAATCTCTGTGTGAGATCCTCCTTGTCGTGCACAAGGACTGGGGAGGCTTGACTGCCCAGGGAAATTGGCCAAAATAGCTCTCCCAGCAAAGTTTGTGAGGTAGACTCCCTTCTCCTAAATCTCATTTACTGTGTTCCAGAACAAAATATCTGTATGACAAGACCAAAATTGTCAAACACAGGAAAACAATTGTTATTTTCATCTATAAACCCATACTGACCTCCGCATAAGTTTTGGTCATGCTGGCAATCCTACACTTTCGCACAGTGCTCTAATTCTTTAGTTAACAATATAGATCATGTCAGGTCTAGATGGATCTGCCATTACATGAAGTTAATACCACACATTCCTATTAACATTTTGCAGTGAGGAAATTCAGGAAAAGCAGATTTCTCTACAGATTCTGCAGCAGTGTTTTGTTGGGTGACTAGAGACCATTCTGCTTCCATATCTCTCCACACATCTTGTCTCTTTTCTGTACAAAAAGTCTAGTCTATGGCTCTCACCAATTCACCCTCCCCTTTTATTCAAAATCTTCCCCATGATTCTGTCTTTCCTCCAGCACTGATTCCTGCCAGTCAGGACACTCCTATCCATTTTTACCGTCTTTCATTCCTGTTACCTTCTTCCCAGCCTGATCACATCCACAAGTTTCTGTGCATACCTGTTTCTGCCATTGATCTCCCCTCCTGGAGATATTAGATGCACTCTTCTCTCTTTTAATAGCACATTTTGTTCACCATTAAAAAGAGAAGAAAATGGTGTTAATGTCTGTGTGTGAGAAAAAGAGAGATCTCTGTTCTGTTTATTTTTACCTTTGCCTCACTACAAAATTTGAGAGCAAAATTTGGCATATTGCTTCTTTACCACCTCATTTCTCTCCTCAGCAAAGATGAATTGCCATGAAGTTTTGCATTTTTTTAGCATTATGGTCCTGTTCTTTATAGTGCAAATATATCTGGCCTACTTAGTGGAAAAGTAGTGAATATCATTAACAGGAATTAAAATAAATTCTTGGGCAATTTTTGGGTTTTTTTGTGTAGATTTTCTATCACCTAATTACATCTCAAAGAAATCATAGTTTATGAAAAAGTAAATAGTTTAACTGATTTGCCTTATCAGAGACAAAGGCACTGAAAAAAATAGCTTTATTTTTTCTCCAAACGGTCCAGAACATTTTATGCTTTCTAGCTAAGTATCAGCACGATGATCACACCCTAACCTACAAACAGGTTTCTGAAGGAAATTAGCTTTCCCTTACGCCTAACAGGAACTGGGTGTCTGTCTTCTCAGACACCACTGAAAGCCCTGACCTAATAATTTTAAATTATTTGTAGTCTGCCAGAGGCTTGCACTTGATGGTTTCTCGGGTAAGTATCCTTTCTGACCCTTCAGAACTGAGCAGAACAGACATCTTTGTGTCAAAAAAACAGTTCTGTACATCAAGGGGTTGCCTATCCCCAGAATGGATCTTCTTCAACAGCTTAGCTCATTCCCTCAGATCTTACAAATCCAAGTCAGACTATGCAGCATGCAGACCATAGCACAAAAAAGTTATTTGCTATGTTAAAAATAAGTATGAATCTACCTGACTTCTGCACAAGTCCAGGAATAAGTGAGAGTTGCAATTCGGAACTTGTGCGTTGTGTTTTCAGACCAGCTTGTGATTGTATACTCTAAAATTACAGAAAAATGAGCAGTGTAAAGAAACTTGACTCTGCCTTGCAAATTATTTACATGGTCTTTTTTTAAGTACCTTATGCCTGGAGGCGTAAGGCCTACAGTTTGCTCCTTGAAATGTTAAGGACTGCCAAGCAAAGCTCAGCTCCTAAGAAGGAAACAGAAGTGAAAAGTTTTGTTCTGCTCCCACTGTAAACATGGGTAAAATTGGTACCAGGACTGAACAGGGGAAAACGGGACTTTTAGATGGTGAAGCTGGTTGGTCCAGGCTGCCTTCAGGAGCTACCAGCCTGGAACCTTTTCCTCTTAGAAATCCTGAAATCGCCTAGCTTAAATATACCCTTCTATGTCTCCTCTTGTGTTTATTGCAATGAAAACACATAATTTTTGGAAAGAACCATAAGCATCAAATATCATTTTGCAGAGACACTTTGCAATACAAGGCAGCAAATCAATGAGCTTGAAGACAAAAGTGTTTCACAGCACTCAAACTTCTCTTTAGGCAGAATAAGTCAAGGCTTCAGCTTCTTGCTACAGTAGTGGCTCACAGCATCCACAATCCATCACCTCTCACCTTGTTACCAAATGCAGTAGTTATGTGCATCCCCTGTACCATCCTTTATTTGGACATGTCCTATTGAATTTGATTATCTAGGAAATCTACAGTAGTTTTACTATTGCAATATTGTAATAAAGTACTAATATTTACTAGCGAAAAATCTTCAATTTGTTGGTTGTTATTCTTTGTAAATGTTTACACAGCACAACAGAAAGAACACTTCTAGTTAAGAAAAAGTTATGTTTAATATAGATGACACAGTTCTCTGATGTTTTGCACGGTAAACTCAGTAAAACAATGTAGTAATACAGTGATACAGTGTACTATAGTGCTAATCACAGAGTCACAGAATGTTAGGGATTGGAAGGGACCTCGAAAGATCATCTAGTCCAATCCCCCTGCCGGAGCAGGAACACCTAGATGAGGCTACACAGGAATGTGTCCAGGCGGGTTTTGAATGTCTCCAGAGTAGGAGACTCCACAACCCCCCTGGGCAGCCTGTTCCAGTGCTCTGTCACCCTCACTGAGAAGAAGTTTCTTCTCACTTTTAAGTGGAACCTCCTGTGTTAGAGTTTGAACCCATTACCCCTTGTCCTATCATTGGTTGTCACCAAGAAGAGCCTGGCTCCATCCTCACGACACTCACCTTTTACATATTTATAAACATTAATAGGGTCACCCCTCAGTCTCCTCTTCTCCAAGCTCAAGACACCCAGCTCCCTCAGCCTTTCCTCACAAGGGAGATGCTCCACTCCCTCAGTCATCTTTGTTGCCCTATGCTGGACTCTCTCCAGCAGTTCCCTGTCCTTCTTGAACTGAGGGGCCCAGCACTGGACACAATATTCCAGGTGTGGTCTCAACAGGGCAGAGTAGAGGAGAAGGAGAACCTCTCTTGACCTACTAACCACCCCGCTTCTAATACACCCCAGGATGCCATTGGCCTTGGCCACAAGGGCACAGTGCTGGCTCATGGTCATCCTGCTGTCCACCAGGATTCCCAGCCCCCTTTCCCCTATGCTGCTCTCTAATACGTCATTCCCCAACTTATACTGGAACCTGGGGTTGTTTCTGCCCAGATGCAAGACTCTACACTTGCTCTTGTTATATTTCATTAAATTTTTCCCCACCCAACTCTCCAGTCTGTCCAGGTCTCGCTGGATGGCAGCACAGCCTTCTGGCATGTCAGCCACTCCTCCCAGCTTGGTGTCATCAGCAGACTTGCTGACAGTGCACTCTATTCCCTCATCCAAGTCATTGATGAATATATTGAATAGTACTGGTCCCAGTACTGACCCTTGAGGCACTCCACTAGATACTGACCTCTGACTAGACTCTGTCCCCTTGACCACAACTCTCTGGTTTCTTTCCTTCAGCCAGTTCCCAGTCCACCTCACTACCCGATCATCCAGACCACACTTCCTCAGTTTAGCTGTGAGGATGCTGTGGGAGACTGTGCCATATGCCTTACTGAAGTAAAGATAGACCACATCCACTGCTGCCGTCATCCATCCACCTCGTTATGTCCTCATAAAAGGCTATGAGGTTGGTCAAGCATGACTTCCTCTTGGTGAAGCCATGTTGACTGCTCCTAATGACCCTCTTATCCTTTATATGCCTAGAGATGGCACCAAGAATAAGGTGTTCCATCATCTTTCCAGGGACGGAGGTGAGGCTGACCAGTCTATAGTTGCCTGGGTCCTCCTTCTTGCCCTTTTTGAAGACTAGAGTGACATTTGCTTTCCTCCAATCATCGGGCACCTCCCCCGTTTCCCAAGACTTGGCAAAGATGATGGAAAGAGGTCCAGCAGTGACTTCAGCCAGCTCCCTCAGCACCCGTGGGTGCATCCCATCCAGACCCATGGATTTATGGATGTCCAGATTGCTTAATTGCTCCCTAACCCTAATCAACCAAGGCAAACTCCTCCATTGTCCCGACTTCCTCTGGGGCCTCAAGCAGTACAGGGCTCCTCAGGACAGCCTCCGGCAGAGTAGACAGAGACGAAGAAGGCATTCAGTAACTCTGCCTTCTCTGTATCTTCTGCCACCAGGGCACCCACCCCATTCATCAGGGGGCCTACATTGCCTCTGGTGTTAGTTTTATCTGCCATGCATTTGAAAAAGCTCTTTCTGCTGTCCCTGACAACAGCCTTATGTTCTTCCCAAGTGGCCAGCCCCTCCTTTCATTGTCTGTAAACTCTCCTCCTAAACATTATTTTGTAATAACTCGCATGTCAAATATAATTATTAATTTATAGATATAAATAGAACAAATGTCTGCATTGTGCCTTTCTGTGGAAGATATGAATTTGTGTTGAAGAGGGTTCATGTTAGTAAAACCTTTAATGGATCATGACATTGATAAATAATAGCAACCATAATGAAGGAGAAAAGAAAGGTGGAAACTTAAAAATCAGGTTTATGCAAGCTTTACACATGCCAGACTTCAGGTTATTACTATTCTGTTAATCCTAGGTGAGCTCAGCCCACAAACTTCTTGTGCTTTACATATAAATCTGCCAGTAGTACACTGGTTCCAGATCTAATCCGTTTTGGTTTTTTTTTTTTCCCAAAAGATTATATGACATACTTGTGTTATACATTAGAAAGTATTATGATGCTGGTGCAAGAAAGGCCAGTTTAAAATCAGGGCTTGGATCCTGCTAACCACACTTATTTTAAGAAAGAGGACTTCAGTGTTAGGCAGTAATTCACTGCAAGCCCCACAGCTTAAAACAGGTGCTCAGTCTATAGGGGGAAAGTGTCAAGATCCAAAATCACCTTCATGGCTGACAACAGCCTGCAGCTACCTTGCTGTCTGCTTTTAATGAATGGCCTGCAGAAAACCAATCAAAAAGAGACCAGTGAAACTAAATACACAATCATTTATTACCTGGGATTGCAGAAATAGCTCCAGAGGGGCCACTCCAGAAGCTCTGTGGAACAAGCCTTTAAGTCTTCTGCTTCTTTCCAGATGTTCAGAGAGGCAGAATTATCCACTCCAAACTTACTTGGTGTTTTGGAAACAATTACGTTGATCTTGTGGCTGTTCAAAATTGGAGCTCCTTACTAGCTAGCTAGCGTGGAGCCTGTAGTGGAGAAAGTTTCCACACTGAGGAGGCTTCTGTGGGTGAGGGACTTTGTCTTGGTCTATCCAAAATAGACCTATTTTGATTGATTGCAGATTCAGTAGCATCCCTTCCCTTGGACTCTTTTGGTCTAAGTTTTTCCACTCTAGACAGACATGCAAAGAATTGAGTCTATATAGAAAAGAGACACCCCTCTCACCTTTCTGCTGCTCAGAAACAGCTTCTGGCAGCCAACCCATGGATTAGCGCTGAATCATCTGAACAGCAATTATTACTGTTTCTGTACACAAGTGGTGGCTTTCACTGGACTGAGTAAATCCTGTAAAGACAAATCTTGCCTCACTGACTCTCTGAAGTTGTACAAGGTATCTGTATATCAAAAATATAGTTTGTTCAGGTTTGCAACAAACCCCTGACAAGATGCCTAGCAGAACACTACTGAAGAAAAGAAGTTACAATGGGACTGATGCATATGTGAATTGAAAGCTGCCAACGGGGTAGGGAGGGAAGGAATTCATTGTCACTTTTCAAGACGAAGAAGAGTAAGCAGTAGAGTCCCTTAGGGAATTAGTTTTATTTAAGATTTTCATCCATGACCTGCAGAAGGAAAGGATATAGATGTATGTCTCAGTTTGGAGGTGATACTGAACTCTTTCAGGGAGCCAAATGGCACCCACATGTGGCAAGGAGCACTAGAGATGCAATGCATAGCTGAGTGCAGTAAAAAGTGGCAGATGAGCTCCTGTGCAGATATATAGTGCATCTAGGGAGAATAGTCTAAGCCATGCTCACACAGTGCTGAACTCAAAACTGGCAGCTTCAGCTCAGGAAACAGACTTGGGGTGTCTCTGAAGTCATCCACTCAAAATGCAGCAGCAGCCAAAAATGCCAACAAAATTTTGGGTGTGCTCAAAAAGGATGCTTGAGACCATAAAACCTTGGTGCATCCACATCCTGTACACTGTGAACAATCCTGTTTCCACATTTTACAATAAGAAGGACATAGGAAATTAAAGAAAATGCAGAGAAGAGCAACTAAGATGATTACAGGGATGGAGCAATTGCTGCTACAGGGAATCAGAAAAGGCTGGGACTTTTCATGATCTTCTCACTCCTCTAGGCTGAGTGGAATATGGTCAAGTTTATAAGATCGTGAGGGCAGTGAGTGAAGCAAATACAGAATTATTGTTTGCTAAAGTCCTGCAAAGTCCTATGGGCACTCACTGCGAATAACTGGAGAACCCCTTCCAATCCCTAACATTCTGTAATTCTGTGAGCCATTTAAAACCTAAAAAGAAAGTATTTTTAATAATACCACAGGTCACTACCTACTCTGCCTTCTGGCATCTGCTCTTACAGGAGGTTGTGGAGACCCACAGTATCAGCAAGTTTAAAAAGGCAAAAGCAGACAAATTCCAGGGCAGCAGATCCATAAAGAGATGCTGGAAGGAAGAGGCAGGACTGTGCTTGCTGACACCCTGTGCAGGGGGATGGACTGGAGACAAGCAGGATCATGAGTTGTCCCCAGATAGCATTTTCTATTGCCACTGTTGGAGATGAAATGGATTATTAGTTTGACCCAGAAGGCCATTTTCTGTGTTGTCATGTAAATAAGACCCTGCACTCCTTGGCTCTAGCTTAAAGCTGCCACTTCAGAGTTATTTCCACCCATTTAATTTTGATTGCATCTCAGCATGCAGCAAATGGTGCAGGATATTTCTCAACTGAAAGAACTGTGTAGTAATTAACAATGACAGGGATTTTATTGTTGTTGTTTTGACCATGTCATTTTTTTTCAGTGAAGTTAGGAAAAATATGAGGCTTTGCAAAAATGAAAGGAGGTGAACAGTGTTAAATAGATATGGATCTTTTGTATAAATCTATAGAACTTAAAAGTGATGTAAATCCAGTCAATTAAGAAATATATTGAGTGAAGAGAATGAGTTAGGCAGCCATAAAACTTTTTTTTTTTTTTTTTAATGAACATATTTTTAGGGCTTTGTTTTGTTACAGTCATTGAAATTTTTGGATCAGAGTCCAATTTACACAGCTGAATTTTGTTCCCAGGTTTTCTGATGGTGTGACAGTTGTATAGTGCATGGTGAGCATTTTTCTCAGAAATTAGGAGTAACTCTAATAAAGGTATCAGAAACTGGGTCTAAATAATTAAAGAAGGACCAGAGTCCTGGAGGCTCTATAATCGCCTCTGCAAAACTGACTCTTTTGGCAGAGCTTCTTTCTCATTTTGAGGATTTCATAAGAATCAAGCACTCTACTTTCTCCTTACCCAACCTTTTCTGATGCACGTGTTTGTCCTTCTCTGTCCATCTTTTTCTCAACACCCCTCACAGCAGAGGACTCCTTCACTTTTCACTATTTCTCGTCTTTCCTTCTCCTACATCAGAGAAAAGTCTGAAAATGCTGAGGAGTGCTCCACCACCCCTCACGAGAAGGTGTTTTTGTGTTGCAGAATATACTGACAAAATATTTGTTGTATACATTGCATGCTGTTCCATGGCATGCTGTTCCATGGCATGCTTATGGCTACTTATTTATATTCGTCAGACATCACAACATCTCAAGACAATTATCAGGTTGTGGTTTTGATATCCATTTGCTGTGTCACAATGCAGAGAGAAGAACACCAAATCACATCCCCTGGAAGTGTGCTATATTTGAGCAAAAGGTTGAAATGGGGTATCTATTTTTTTTTCCTGGAGAGTACGAGAGCAAATAGTTAATCAAGAGGTGGAAAAAAGTCTCACATACTGGTTATCTGGTATTTGAATTAATGGACAGTAATTTGCTCTGCATATAATTTACAATCTGTGTGTCCCTATATATAACAGCAATAGTAAGAACAAAAATCAGCTATTCTCTCACTGCTTTTAAATTTAGTTTGGTGTTGCTTGCATCAGCCTTAACTTAGCTTGGTCTATTGTAGCCACACACAAGAAAAAAAACCCCACACTTTTCTATAATTTAGCATGGGAACTTGTTTCTGTTTACAAGTGCTCTGAAATCCGCTGTTTATTTCCAACACTGTGAAATTTAATGGGCTTCTAGAGAGTAAATTGTGCTAGTGTTGAATTCTGTGATCAGGTAAACTGGAGATTGTAGAGGAACAATCCCTCAAGGCAGAATCTTTTTTGTTTTCTTGTTTAACAGGTTGTTATAATGTGTTGCTGTCATAATCTCTGAACAATCAAATCATAATTCTGATCATGCCTGATTGATCTCTGTTGCTTGATATTTCCCATTGTGAGCAGAGAGGGCTCACTGTCCAACATGAAGTAAGCAATCAAAATTTGAAAGGCAGTACCCTCTAAAACCACACTGAACATTTCACCACACTCCCAGCATCTCACAGTGAATTCAGCTGAAGCAACTGCAGCCATTCCCTGCGCCTGTTTTCAGTTCTAAGAGGGACTGAGTAAAGGCTGCTGGGATGCACAGCTTAACTCCTCCCTTCTGTTTTCAGTGCTTTTTCTGCACTAGGTGTTCCGGACATATAATCATAAATCTTTGGCTGTCATCAGCCCACATAAATCATGGTATTGTCATGAAGCATGAAAGAGAACACAGTTAAGCTGTCTAGGAACAAATCTGGAGGCAGAATATTGGGCACCGCTAGTGCTGTAGAGGCCAAAATGTTTATCCCTCACATTATTTACTCACAAACTCCCTGGCGATCAGCACTGACAAATACCCTTTTCAGTATTCCCCAGGGGAAAATTCAATAGCATCCAGTATTTAAATCACCTTTGAAGGCTTTATGAACCCTCAGACTCTCAGGTATGACTGACAGTATCCCTAGCAGCAGCTGCATCCCTTAAACCATCATCACAGGTACCTGAATTACTGAAGTGGTGAACATCTCCCCATAACACACTTTCTGAGCTTCCTCCAGTGTATCTATCCCCAGCAGTGCTGGTATAGTGCATGAGGAAGTTGTGAAGAACACATGCTTTCGCATCTTTGGGGACACTCTGAGGGAGGTGGCTGCTCGTGGGCTGCATCTGCTCACAGACTCAGCAGATCCTACAGAGCGTTAGTGGGTTTCCCACATCTCTCTGTTCCCTGTCTAATCTTGATTCACTCCACAGTGGCAATCACAGCTTGAAACCTAAGGAGAAATCAGTAAAGCTGTATTATCCTTACAATCAGTTTGAAATTTGATTTGCCCTTCTCTTCTCCCTGTGTGAGCCCTGAGCCCAAATTTTCTCAGTCTGTCAATATATATATCCATTGTACAGTCATCCCCATGTTCCTTTGATTTGTTTTTGTCTTCTCCTCTACTATAGCTGTCTTTTGTAATTCGTGCTTTATCTTTAAATGACTGAAGAAATTTATAGATTTTTTTTTCAAACAGCGCAGTTTTTTACATGAGGCATAACATGATGTACCTCTTTACAGCTGATCTGCTTCCCTCATAAGGTAAAATGCTCTATGCATCTTGAAAAAAAATAAAAGATGTATCGAAAGTAGCTTTTTTGGATATAGGAGGGGAGATAAATAGTTCTGTTACAAATTTCTGTTAGCCAAGCCACCTGTGATTGCTGAGAATGTTTGGAAGCAAACCCTACGAGATAAAGAGGTTGCATACATGCACATACAAGAAATGGTTGTATCTTTTCGCAGTTCTTTTTGCTTTTAGGCTGAGGGGAAAAGTTGAAATGGGAAAAGCTGACATTTAGACAGAGGCAAAGACAGCTTAGGTAATTCTTGCAAGTATCACAACTGTTAATGCTTTCTCTTCAAGTTCCAAATGCTAGCAGCAAGAAATTGCAGAGGAATATTCATTTCTGAGTACATTTTGAGCCCTGCTGATCTCGTGGAAAGATTTGAAGCTGCTTCAGAAATGTAGCCTAAAGAATAAAATAGAATATAAATTTAAAAGGCAAGGCTTAAAATCTTATGACTTTTAAACAAGTCTGATGTTTTTCCAGCTACACGAATTTTGAAGATGAGATTGGCAGTACTGTACATTATAGCTTTAATCCAGTTGAAGAAAATAGACCTGTTAGGTATACTATTTAAAATGCAGGGAAGTGCTGTCCTGACTAACAATTACCTTTATGTTTTATGTTCAGGTACTCTGCTGATTCAAGACCTTTCTATGTTTACAATATGAGCAAGACTTTAAAAGAAGTTATTTACTTTGCAAAATTAGAGTCAATTATGTACATAGAATTCATGCCAGGGCTGAGATTTTATCTACTAACTTTAAAACTAGAACAAAATTTTTACTCCTAAATTAGAAACTTCTGAAAATTCAGCTTATAGTCACAGTGTTGCACAAAAATCTTTCTTAATAATTCTTCATTGCTCTTTCTAGTAACTTTCCTGTGTTGTTAATTTTTCTGAATTTAGAAGAAAGCAATTTATTTCTAATAATTTATGCAGCAGCTACAGCATTTTTGTTACCGCACCATAGATGGATCTGAAATATGTCAGTGAGCATATTTTGCAAGCCATCTCTAAACACTTCACTGATAGAAAATTGGCACCATTTCTTAAATTACTGGATACGGCAGCTTTCGCATTAAAGTATGGAGCATATTCTTAGACTAGGTCAAGGCTGTTCCTCGGCACAGGCCAGACAAACTGAAAGACCAATCTGATCCAGGTTGTTACAGCAGGTCACTGCATCTGTGCTGGGTCTGGATTATTAGGACTTCCAAGAAGCACGTGGTTTCATATGTGGAATGGCCCTTATTCAGCACCCCAGGAAAGCTGCCAATCAACTACTGCTGTTCGATTGCTTCTGCGCAGGTGTTGTCCTGGCTGTGGTTTGAGAGGCATTAACCATTCTGTTGGGCCATTCCCCAGATTCTTCTTTCAGGATGCCTTTAGCTTCACCTGTGAAGTGAATGTTCGACAAACCACCATGCAGTGCGCTAGTCCTCCTTTGAAGGACCCTCGGCTGCTCCGCAGGCTCTCAGGGAAAGGGAAGTCTAGTTTATTCTTGGATGCTGAGCACTTGTAAGCCACACTTTAGGGATCACACCTCACCCTCTGTTCTACAACTCTTCCCTTACAAGGGCCATCCTCCTGATTGCAATGTTTCCCATGGAAGACAGTAATATTTGTAGTTTGTTCCAGCAATGGTGATGACTACTAAAGGAGATGTACACTGAGATAAATGCTGGTAGTAGAGGTTCCCTGCATTTGCACTAACAGACCTGCCCCAGGCTTGCACCTCATTCCTCCCCAAGAAACGTCTGTGAACGTGGATGTTTCAGATAGGCTTGAACTGATGCTTGTAGCTATCAGCAGAGAGATATGTGGGACATTATTATTTCTTTTATATTTGTGCCTATCCTTCAGCCTTTGGGAAACAACATGTTTGTCAGAGGCTAGGCTTGCCCTTATGTACTCAATAAGACCATTTTTATCCCTTTCAGAAAAGGGGATATTTGGCAGTAATTAATATCTCTTTGTTACACGGAGGTGATCGACATCTATAAAAATGGACACAGAAACAATTCCTCCAGACTGGGCAGCATATCAGAAGTGTTTATTGCACTTTATGGTGTCTGAGAAGAATGATTCAAATCAAAATCAAAATGACTCTCAGAAGAATTAAAATTGCTTAATTCATTTTTGCACAGGAAAACAAAAGGTAACTGTTAAGCATAATGTTGTAATTGCCTCTCTAGTAGTCTATATTCAGGGTGAATTCCCACTGGCTTAACTTTATTTGTTATGCAATTCATTTAATAGGTCTTTCATCACAAAAATGCTTTAGATACCAGGAAAAACAAGTCAGGAGGTAGTGGTGGCCTCTTAAAAAAAATTGTACAAAGATGTGATAAAACCCAGAAATATAAACACTAATTTCAAAGAAAACCAAGAGTGGCATTTGTCTGACACTAGAATTAATTATAAATAAAATGGAATGCAAACAACATAAATGAACCCAAATTCACTAAACATATAACTCAAAGAGTTTATGATAAGAAATACAAAACCATACCACATGCTTAATCTGTGTGTACTTGAATCTATAAGTATGCTGTAGCTGGAAAATAAGAGAGCTGCTGCTTGACTAGTACTACATTTACTTTAGTATTCTTTTTAAAAGAGGCATGTTTTTTCAAGTCACCAAGTCCACACTTTTTTCACATTTCATAGCTATCAAGCAGACTTTGAAACATGGATATTTCTGATTTCTTGAACTGGTCCTGAAGTAAGACCTTTGATATTGTAGTAGATTGTGTGGAGCACGCTAAAGAACAGTGTCTTTGGGCCTTATCCCAAAGGAAAGTCAAGTTCTTAGAGATCTTTACGTTGACTTATGGGGAGAATAAGTCTGGAAATCAGTACCATTAATATTAAGGAGTAATAGAATAAAATAAACAGTAATAATTATGCATGATAACTTAATATAGTTTAGTAATTCACCTATATAGGGTTATGCTTGCCTCTGTTTCTTGAACTATACCACTTACACTATGTTCACCCTTTTATGCAGGGCTGGAACAGAAGGGACAACTTAAAGAGTCACCAATCACTGCTTTCAAAGGATCACTGCATCCCCATAATATAAGTTAAACTACTTTAAGGGACAACATTTCAGGGCCTCACAAAGCATTTTTATAAATATAGGTGCATCTATATATGCATCACATGCGGAGAAAAAAAAATATTTCTAATTCATATGAAAAGTCAGATTTTGTGAGGTCAAAATGCAGTTAGATAGTTCCACCCCTCAATTAACGCATATTATTCTGGAAGTGTTTCCAAAGCAGAATTCTTCATCCAGACAGAAATCAGGTCTCTGCCTTGCCCAGAGTAACAAAAAGCCATTCATCAGACTACAGAGCAGGAGGTTCAATTGTTCCAACCCAAAAGAATTAAGATGAAAGGGAGAGCTACAGGTTGGTTGACTTGAAGGAAATATGTGCCCAGCCTATGGCACATGACACTGAACAGCTGACTATGGAGAGTATTATGACCCATAAATTGTCATCACGTTCAGTGGTCCTAATGGTTCCCACTATGACTTTCTTTTTAAGTATACTCTTATCGAGCCACAGGTCTCAAGGTTTGATTGTCCCTGTATAAAGAGTGAGTGATCTGTCTGCCTTTGGCAGTCTGCAATACAGAAAAACTCTGTTATACACTTGCAGCTATTCTTCATGGCAGAGAGTTAATGTTTAGGGCTTCAGATTTATAGGCTTTCCATATGCACGTTAGAACAATTTGAAAGGTTATCATCCCCAGCTGTCTGTTCTTTCTCTCTGCCACAGCTTATTTCTCCTGCAGCAGAGACAATTGAATGGCTGGCACATTATGTGCACTGTTCATGACCTGGCGCATCTATTTCAGCTCACATTATTAACTGGCTGGGCTATGAGTGTAGGAGGCAGAACACCTTGACTTATCATCCCTATTGGACTTAGCTGCAGTGGTTTAAGTGTGTAACAGTTCCCTCCCACAGGTGACAGCCAAATCCCACAGGTACTGAGGACAAAGCCCTAAATCCCACCTGTGCAGGGTGCTTAGCGTTGCTACAAAGCACAGTTGCCCACACAGTGTGTCTCAGTCTCTGGACAGTGGCAGGAAAAAGAAGCAAGTGGCTTCCAGTGTTGCTGTGTCAGCACAGTCAGATGACCCTGGTAATCAGGAGAGGGCTAGGCACATCCAGGTGTAGTGGCCCTAGGAGAAGTCAGCCTGAGAAACTTTCCAGTTAGGAGTTCAGGCAAAGTGCTAAAACTGGCTATTTGAGAAAAAGCGTGGAGAAGGATTTGGAAAATTCAGTAATAAGTGCTGCAAAGCAGCCCACTAACTTGTAGGAACCACACTGTGCACCTAGAAGAATATCCCAGGAGGTATCAAGTCAGCGAAAAATCAGAAAGAAATTGAGGTGAGGTACACATTCTAAATGAGAAGCCCTCCCAGGACAGCTGCTTCTCCAGCCTCACCCAAGAGTATCACAGCCTGGAACACATCGTTCATGTATTCACTCGAGTGAAGAGCAATGCAGCTTCAACATCTGTTCCAGCTCTGCAGGAGAAAGGACAGGACGGTTGTCTCCTACACACCAAAGGGACTAGTTCACCTCAGAAGTATCCTGTTGCGGAAGGTACACATCTCTTCTCTTTTGTCTGAGTAATGTGTGGTCTGAGAATGACTTTTCTAGCAGAATTTTGAGGAATGTAGTTTGTGAATAAATCTGGAACTGTTTGGCACACCTAGAGATTAGTGAATGCCAGACAGCAAGAGGCACTGAGGGGCCATTATGGATGCAAATCAGCAGAATTTAAGCACCTCGGGGATGAGGAAGCTGTTACTCAGAATTTCAGAAATTTCGAATAGCATTTTAATTTTGAAAGTAGAAACCTTAATTTGCAAGTAGGATCTAGGTTGCTTGATGGATTTGGTCTTTTTGATCTGGACATGTTTCAAAATATATCAGTGAATCAGTGGGAGTTAGGGGCTTTGATGTCTTAAATGCCAGTTTCCATCTGTAAGCCTCTGAATACCTTTCTGAGTCTGGGACTCAGTACCACACTAAAATGTGAGGCTTTTCCACAGACAGAACTGACCTTTCTTGAGCAGAGATGTTTTGCATGGTGTTTAGTAACATGAGAAAGACCTGTTGAGTTGGGCATTCCTGCATAGAAAATTAAATTGTAGAAGATACTCAGGCATTGTTAATTGTATTCAACCCATTAAGCACAAGCATCATACAGAGAAAAATAATTTAGGATTGACAGGTTTTTGTATTGCCATCCTTAGGCTTACCCTATGTTTAGAGTAACTCCCATTGATTTTTGCTGACATTAATGGCCCATTATCACTTAGATTCCATGTCTGGCAGACTGCTCTTTGCTGATCTGCTGATCTCAATCCCCACCTCCTGTTCACAAAGCTCTCATGTTCTCTGAACGTTGTTGCTAAAGCAGCGGCCAAGGAGTGGGGCAGCAGCAAGTGCACCAGAACCAGCCCTTTCCAGCAGAAGCAGGTGTCACTGACACAGCTTTACCTTTGGGAACAATGGCAGCAGAAAGTCTCATTCTCCAGTCTCCATCATCTGGCAGCCCAGCCCTGTTCCATTCCTTCCCTCCATCCCAGAAGGTGCAGCAGATCGAGGAGGGCCTGTCTGCAGGGAAGTAGTGGGACTCTTGTGTCTTGCAGGAGTGGAGGGTGGAGGCGTGTGGCCAGGTGCTGGGATGGGGTGAGTGAGGAGTGCAGCTTCCAGGTCTAGGGAAGAGGGGAAGTAGACAGGGATCCCAAGAAAAGAGGCATGGTGAAACACATGGGTGAGGAGGCGGGGGGAAAAAGAGTGAAAGAGATGCCCTGCCAGGTCCTTGAAACCTTGCTTTCGTTACACTGACAGCTCTTCAAACTTCATTGATCCCCACTTACTATCATTCCTTTCCTTTAAGAAGCTGAATCTCCAGTGACTCCTTCCAGTCCCACACTTGCACCTCTGAGGCTATTAATGATCTCATCTCCTCAAACCCTTTCCTCCTCTCCATCCTAGCCCTTCTCTTCATCTTTATCATAGCCCTGATAGTCTTCATGCAGCACCTCCTTAGCCCCTCCTCACCACCCTGGTGGCCTTTCCTACCCCAGGGCTGTGGGGTTGTCATTCTTGTGTACATTGTCAGGAATCTTCAGGTGAGCTCCAGTGGCTGCACCAACCTCGCTCCTGATGGGAAGTGTATTCTCACCCAGTGCAGTCAGCAGGTCTGCTTCTAAGTGTTCACCATGGAGATCAAGTGGCACATAAAAAAATCCAAAGTATTCTGCTCTGACACCACCATTTATTAATGTTTACAAATATATAAAGGGTAAGTGTCATGAGGATGGAGCCAGGCTCTTCTCAATGACAAACAATGGTAGGACAAGGGGTAATGGGTTCAAACTGGAACACAAGGGGTTCCACTTAAATTTGAGAAGAAACTTCTCAGTGAGAGTGACAGAGCACTGGAACAGGCTGCCCAGGAAGTCTGTGGAGTCTCCTTCTCTGGAGACATTCAAAATCTGTCTGAACACATTCCTGTGTAACCTCATCTAGGTGTTCCTGCTCTGGCAGGGAGATTGGACTGGATGATCTTTCGAGGTCCCTTCCAATCCCTGACATTCCGTGATTCTGTGACTTCCCACACTTCTCCCAGGGCCCAAACGTCTGGGTCCGCATCCATAGAATTGTATTTGTAAAAATGATTATTCTAATATTTCGGCCTTCTGTTTCATTGTTACCCTTCTTTGTCATTGTTCTCTCACAGAGAAGAAGCCCATGATAATGACATCCTGTAAAATTTACACAAAGCAAGTGTTGCTTCTGTATCTTGCCTTTGTGATATTATCTTCTATCCTATACCAGGATTCAAAGTTAAAATGTAATTTTTTACTCAGCAAGAATGGTGTTAACCACACATCTGTAATAGACAGAAGTTCTTTGAAATTAACCATTCCATTTTGATGAAAATCCTTATTAACAAAGTGCCCATGTATATTTTACATAGGAATATTTTCAGTTTTTGTATACCTATCTCGTTCTAGTAAATGTTAGCTTTGCTTCAAATAATTTTAGCTTTTTGAGGCAATGGAAGAGATTACTGATTAGATAGTTTGCCATGGGATCAGATGCAGTGTGATACCCAAGTAAAGACAACTACCTGTAGCATAGTATGTGTAAATGACACCAACACAGAATAAATAACAAGAGAATAAGTTAGTGGAAGCTGAAATTAACAGAGAGTAGAATAGAGAAAACATAGAAATAAAGCAGAAAATATATGTTTATTGCAGCTTTCTATTGTAATAACCTCACTAGAAATGCTTAAATTGATTCCATTTATAAACTCTTAAATCCCCTCCTTGAGATGAGAAGGAACAACAATGTAAAATTCATGGAATCAACAAAGAGTAAACAGCCATGACTTCTAAAAGAGCTTTTGCTGCTGTTGTTGTAACATCTCCAGGAGAGGTTCATGCCAGAACTTCAGACTGCACGATAAATATGTCACAGAAGCTTAAGTGTCTCTTAACATAAAGTGATTATTATATGTCCTCATCTTATTGGTCTCCCAGCTATTCACATTCAAGCTTTGAAGTGTCTGCTTTTATTCCAGCCCTACCATCCTTTTTTTTCTCTTCTGAAGTTGCATAGCAGTTGTTTGGGAAATCAGCCCCAGCGTCTCGGTGACTGATATGTAAATCAAAAACAAGTGGGAAAATTGTAACAAGCCTTTAGGGAGACAGAGGGGTTCTTTATGGCACATTCTTGATGCTCAAGCTAAGAGGAGCTATTTCTAAGGCTATCAATTAGGAAGGAATTAATAACTGAGGTTATTAGCATCGGAGTCGCTCACTTCAGGACTGCTATTTCAGTTCTCATTTAGGCTGGTGGTTACTGAAACTTGTCAGTGGCACAGCAAAGCTCTCGTGATCTCAGTCCATTTCTATCAAATCAGGGCTCAGAGAAAATGACTAGCAGGAGCTGACTGTCTTGTCAAAGAGGCCGCTTGTAAAGACTAAAGAGCTGGATGTCTCTAGATGTCAGCTAAATATCTCCTAAAGGTGTCCTTGGGCAGCCTGAGCTCTGTTTGTAGGTGAGCATAAGCGAAAACTCTAAGGTAAGAAAAGTCTTACTTCTTACTTATGCTCACCTACAAATGTTTTCCCCAGGTGCTGAGATTAATTTGCTCTGTTTTGCTAAGAGAGTAACAGCGGCATAAGTTTTGTTGGAGAAATAATGAAGTGAAAAATAAAAATCAACAACTATTACACTAATGAACAGTTATATAAAATCCATTAATTAAAAAGCAGGAAAGCAGGAAATGAAAGGGATTATAACTCTTCAAAAATTTTAAACATTGGAAAGGTAATACAGTTCATAGCTAGCTCTGTTATTAGATCACAAGCAATGCCCTACTTGAGAAGAAAATCAGAGAAACAAAATTTTCCTCATAAAAGTGTACCTACAGCAGATCGAAGATTGACTTGGGGCTACATAAAAGAGGTTTTACTGGTACTTTTATTGAGATTATTTAAATGATAAAAAAAATAGGGGTTGACGGGTTTTCCATCCAGCCATCGATGTGAGAAAATACCACCTGCTCTATACGTGTTGTCAGAAGTAAAGAATGGAAAGTTAGGGGGTGTCCAAGCCAGCATAAGCAAGGAGAGTAAAATATTTTTATTTGAACCATTTAAAGAAATCAAGATTTACCATTGCAGTCACAGATCAATATATAGTTATTTAAAATCAGGAAAATAGCTTATTAAAAGAAGAAAAAACTTGGAAGCCAGGTGAAAATTGAAAATGCCTTGGTCCACAGGTGTCTGTTTTATTTTTATCCCACTTTTCTTTTTCCTTCTTCAGTACAAAGAACAAAAAACGAAACCAAACCCAGAACTGGGATATATATATATATATATGTATATATATATTTGAACCTGCCATAAGTTAAGAGCCTGATTTAAATTCAAATGAACAAAATTAAAAAGCTGAATCTATTAAGGGGAATTACTTTACTACCAACCACAACAAGTCTGGGTCAGGTACTCATTCACCTCAACAGTAGCCAAGCACCATGCAGGTAACTTACTGATTTACTGCAACAACAACAAGAAAAATTGAAAACAGTGAAATGTACAAAATTGAAATTGAATATTTGTTTGCCCATATATTCCAGGTTTTGCAATATGGTTTCCAGTTATTGGAGGCCAATCTGACTTTTCTATGGTCACAGATTCACTATTACTTTCTTGCTCTTTTAATCAATAATTAATGCAAATCCCTATAAACTTTCAAATCATCATTATTACATTCATGAAAAGTATCTAAAAGTAAAAGTATGAAAACAGTACCTTTGTGCTGAGATTAATTTTCTTACCAGCTTTGAAAGGCATTCCTTGCATCCAAATATGTTAGGCTATTAAAAAGCAAATGATCTTGACATTTTATTTTAATAGCCTGACTTTGCTTTGGCCAAACATGAAACACTGAACTTCCAGGGTATGACCTTTCCCCACCAGTGTATGTTTTGGGAACACTGGGCTGAAGAGCAAAAGAGAGGGGAAAGAAACTGTTGAATCAACACCAGAGTAATCACCCCTTACTGAATTAATCATATGCTTTCTTAGATGGAAGAAGGGAATAAAAACCTTACCTGCTCTATTCTATATTCTAATATTTGTAATCATATAAATTATTCACAGATTAATCTGGGCCTCTTTCTTGTCCAGACAATAAACTTAGAGATTCCTGACTTCAGGATACTCACACTTTGTGAACACAGTGGTGCATTACCCAAAGCTATGTAAGAGAAGAGAATGCATTTAGCTTGACGAAAGAACATACTGCACATGCGATTTTTGTAAAATCCTAGATTCCCATGTCAGCTCCTTATAGCTCAGAAACCATATTAATGTGTCCCCTCCTATGGAGCCAAGTAAAAATATTCCAGAAGGGTGATCCACTGAGTAAGAAATTGTGCTTCTAAGTGAGATTGAAGGAATTAACATTTTTGTCTAAAGGAAAATATGAAGATGAGCATTTGTCCAGGTGGAACCTCCAGCACATGAGGTGGTTGTAATATGAGTTGCTAGAGACTGAGAGGTTGTGTGTACCTCAAGAGCTGTATGTGTCCCACCTCCCTACTCATCTTGTAGTGGCCACTGTCAAAGGCAAGATGTTTGACTAGATGTATATAGCCAAGAAAAGAGGAAATCTTTTGTTCTTACAGGAGATAGAGTAGAATTTGCCCTTGCACATCGTGCTTGTGTTTTTATAACCTTACAGTTCACAACTTATGATGCATTTCAGAAAAACTGGTTATTGAAAGAGGGAATGGTGTAGCAGGAGGCTGGGAGAACTGAGAGGGGATTCTTATCAGCACCATTGCCAGTAGGATGGAAACAACAATATTATAGACCAAAGGCTTGTGTTTTGTGTTTATACACCTGAGATTTGCAGTCAAAGTACAGGCTGTTGCCCATAGTTTTATAAGGCCTCTATTGCTAGAGGGTTAGATTGTTCATTTTTCTAGCAGGCTATTTCAGATAGTTGTTTGAAACATTCTTCATACATTTTTGGGTGTTGAGACAAAAGCAAAGCACCACATTTAGTAGGATCTGTATAGATTATACAGACAATTGAATTACTTCTAAATTAATTTTAATTAATGAAATGGCTAATATTTCTGGGGGTTTTTTGGGTTTTTTTTGGCCAATAATACACAAGTGTGATGAAGAAGAATGTCTAAAAGTTCATAATTTTGCAAAAACTCCAGAATTCCACCTGGAAGTATGGGTTTCAACTAAAGCAAACCTGAAGCAATTTGCTCTGTACTTTTAGAATAGATTTTTCAATTGAAATGTAATATCATATGCTAGGAAATGACTGGAGAAGAATATTTACCTCTGCATAGACCAACACAGAAAAATCTCGTGTACAAGAGGAAGTGCAAATTGTTAACATTATAAAAATACGGGCATGTATTTAGTACAAGTGCTGACCTCCCTACATCAGCTCAAGGTAATTTTATAAAATCGTGTTCTTACGCTGCATGGGCAAGTGGAGTCAGGAAATCTTCATACAATGTGTTTCTTCAGCGAGCGAGTACAGTAGTGCAATCAGGGTTCTCAGTGAAGAGGCAACAATTCGGTTTTGTGGTTTCAGTGTGCTGCTCTGTGGGAAATGTAAAAACTCTGCTTTAAAAGTATGAAATAAAGACCTGAGAATTATATCCCCTTAGCCAAGCTGCCAAAAATATTTATGGAACTAAAAATCTCCAGAGTATAAAATAGTTCATAGTATGTAGATGTTTGTACTGGGAACTTTCTATTATGTTAGTAAACATATGAGAGAGAATAACCATATCCAACTATCTGCTTAGTGGCTGTTCAACCTTGGAAGCTGCTACATGCCAATTATTAACCCCCTGGGGACAGAAAAATGTTTTTTCTGGAGGGCTGGCTTTCTGGTTCTGTTCAGTTTGGGTGTGGTTTTTTTGTTGTTGTTTTAGGGGGTTTTGTTGTAGATTTTTTTTCCCCCTGCTATTTAAAAATTGTCTTTTTCTTACAAATTTCTTACAGCTATTGACAGATACATTTTCTCCTCAGTAACATGTTCCTTTTTCATGCAGCTCTGCTATCAATGACATTGACTTTTTTTAACAGGAAGATAAAGATACATGAACCAAATATTTTTCATCTTATTCAAGCTCTTTTGAGCCTCTTACTTCAATGCTTTTGTTGCAATGATGGATGTTCCAGTTATAGTCATTAAGACATTAGAACAGCCACGCTGCTTCTATTTTCGTTGATCAGGTAGTGATCTTTCCAGTTTCTAGCACAGCAACAGACAAGAATACAAGGAAACTAGCTATAACATAAAAATCAGAAGTGTCTAATTTAGATTAAAAAAAAAAGAAAAAAGTGACCACAGATGCCGGTACTGTTACTTAAAAGCTAATCAAGCAAGTGATGTTTAACATCAAAGAGAAATTAACTTCAGTGAAAGAGGGTCATTTTCTGATGTTAGCCACAAGGAGAAATCATTGATTTCAGTTGGAATCAAAAAGGTCACTTAGTCTTTTGTTGTTGTATGGTGCTGCTTTTTACCAGTTGTTTTGTGCCAGGTTCATCTTCCTTACTAATGTAATAGCATGGGACAGTAAGTACATAGCATCAAAGAAAATCTTTGCAAAAAAACAGGTACTAATTCATCTTACTGATCAGAACTGTCACAGAGTAAAAGCTAATTTAATCATGCCAATCAGTGAACATGACTCATCATGAGCAACTAACATTTGCAAATTAATGAATAAACAGACAAAAAACAGAAAGCTTCATACAATACAGGTAGAAAATACTTTGTTAAAGTTATTTCAGAAAAAAATGAGGAAAACATCAATAATAAGATTACAAATTTTCATTTCAGTTGAGCTATGAAGTCTGTGATTAATGCCACTAAGCAGTGTCCTCTTGTCCTTTCCAGGTGGAAAAGGACAGATCCCAGATTTCTGCTGAAGCAAGTGAAAACTGTGAAAACTGGACATATGGCTTGATTTATTACAGAATATTAACAGATTTCTTGGTTTAAGGAAATTATAAACTTACAGTACCAGAAAATTCCCACAAATATATTGTGTTACATATTAATAATTGTGATATATCATAATTCCAAAGCTATAAAAGTTCTCACAAAAGCTTATACAGCGTCTGCTTTGCATTTCTTTCAGGCTCAAACCCCGTAGAACCTCTGAATAAAATTCAGAAAGAACACGAGGCTTCACCTGCTTCCATGTCAAAAGCAAAGAAATAAAATGCAAATGCATGGCAATTTCAAAGCACAATCACAAATCAGTCCCCCACAGAGCAGTTGCCATTGAAAAATTGACCAGGCATTGAGAATCTTTTCAGATATGAACTACATGTCAATTCTGCAATGAAAACCAAAACCTGACAGATTGTGCCAGGTTTTGGACTGATAACATTCACACGACTTTGATCACTATATATCTTGGATCTGAGTGCTCCTGGTGCTGAAGGAACCAGTTACTTCTAACCCTGCTCCCTCTGCTCTCTCTGAAGGTAGGAAAGATTCTTTGGGCTTTTTCCTCTGCATTTCATTGAGCACCAGCTGTAAAACAGTGATCCAAATCCTGATTCAGACTTAGAAGTTTTGGATCTACAGCTTCAAACTGAGCACATTTGTCCTTTCAAATGCTCTGACACATCAGATAAGTATTTTCCTAAACGCAGATGCCTGCGAACAAATCACATACTGACTGCTCGTGCTGAAAGCCACTCACTGCTTCACAGTGCACAAATTCTGCAGCCCCTCAGCTGTAATGAAGAAAACCAAGATAATAATGATACTTGTATGCCTGTTCCAATACCTTTATACTTCTTACAATTTCCATGTTTATTAGAGGATAATTTTAGTATACACCTGATAAAATTTATTACTTATCACTTCACAATTAGGGTGCAGTTTTTGCTTTGAAAGATGTACTAAGCAGAAAACATGAAGAAATAACAAGGAAAGCTCTATGCAGTTTTGAGCTGGCAGATAGTATAAGTCTGAAAAACTGCACGTTTGCAATTTTTTTGTACTGAAAAGCTTTCTTCAGTCTTTATGATTTTTCAAAAGCCTGTCCTGCCTACCTGATGGGGAACTGTAGGATGGTGCCTTCATGAAATAACATTTTAGTCTAAACTAACTTGATTTTCTGGCTCTCTTGTGCTGTATCCATCTGAGAGTTATTCAGAGAGGTATTTGATAGGGCCCTTTTGGTGCTTCATGCCTCACCTCAGCCATTTTTGACCCTAACATGTTTGTTCCATTTCTACAAATTAAATAAGCAGAACCTTATCCTACCCTGCTAGGAATGGGCCTTTTATTTGCCATTGCAAAGTCATAATAACAATTTTGCAGAGACAGAGTAATAATTAAAAACATTGTGAAATCTGGACATTGCATAACACATTCTGCCTCCGGATGATGAAACTAAGTTGTCTGTAAACACTTTCCAGTATTGCTGGGCGAAGGGGCATGGTGAAGAACAGCAAGGGCTGTGGGTATGATTTGGAATTTAAACCTTTCCTTACCCTTCACTTCACAGGAGCAATCTTCTCATTGATCATTTCCAGGTCCATCATTTATGACTTACCATACAAGATAGGATATAAAATTTTGCAGTGTTCAACTCCAGAATTAGTTTTTTCACAAGACACCTCTTGCTACTGTGGCACTTGGAGGATCCTATCTTGTGCTGCAGAACACATCCTTCACTACACAGCAAGGCAAAACAGGTCAGAAACTGTCTCTAGAGGATATGGATACATCTAAGTTTCTACTTCTGAAAAGTTAAGGTGTATAGTGAAAATCTGACTCGGTTACCAGTCAGGGAAATACTTTTTGTTTTTTCTTTATTTTGTGGCTTTTCTATGTCTATGGAATAAATTTTGATCTCATATTCTGAGCCTAGAAAAGCTGCAAATACTCTACACAGTTCTGAACAACGTAGGTTAAATTAAAGGACTTTGTTTTCCTGTGAGCTAATGTCACCCTAGACAATAGCATCATTTTTCTCCTCCACTGCTTTGTAATGTTGATGTCTTTAGACCAGCTAAACCTAGCTGTGGATAAGTATTAGTTAATGACAGCAGATTAATTACTGTCATCCAACATGTAGGTGCAAAAGAAGCACACAAGAGCCAGAAGAAAAAGATCCATTCTCTGTGAGTGCCACCCGAAATCGTGTTTCTTCTCTCACAGTCCCCTCTCCTCAATGCTCCTGAACTGCTGCTGCTAAGTAAGATATTCCAACAAATCTTTTCAGTTAGTCATTTCTCTAAAGTACTCATCATGTTGTCAGGAGCTGAACTAGTCTGATTATTTGCTGTGATAGATGAGCATTCTTGCATGGTGTAAGGGAGGTGAGAGAAAAAGGAGGCACTGAGTTATCTGCTTGATCCTGGTAGAATTGAGGTCCAGAAACTTCTGCACCTTGTCCAGTGGAGAAGTGAACAGGAACCTCAGGGCAGCAATAGCTCCAAACCTGCTTCTGCCTTTTAGTAGAAAACACATTCAGCATGAATTTGTGCCTGTTGGTCATTTATTATGATCACTGATGTATTATTTCATGTTTACTGTTAAATAGAGATCCCACCCCAAGCAAAGTGATGATGCAGCAAGAAAGGAAAAAACATATTTTTTAAATCTCTCTCTTATTAGTAGTTTCTCTAGCAAGTCTGATGCCAGAAGTGTGCTTACCCTCAAAGTGTTGCTTTTAAATCAACCCTCGTCATGAGTGGCAGCTCTACAGTCCTGTTTCTGCTGCTGTGACTGCACTTCACTTTATCTGTGGAAGTCTCTGGCATTTACATTAGGAGGTACCTGACCTGACTCTCAATCCCCTGCAAGTTACCATTGTGCATTAAATCCAGTGGCTGAGACTCCACCAAAATTCTCACACCTAATAAGCTTTAACAGTATTGCTGTTCACCATCATAGGATGGCAATGTCATCTAAACATAAGTAATGTAAAACAAACTCTCTAATGTAAGAGGAACAGTTTTGGGAGACTTGCTTAGCTGCTGCTTTCGTGTTTCTAATACTTATGTCTGCATAAAGTAGTGAGAGGAATAAAAGATCAGGGACTGAGTCAATACAGTTTTACCAGCCTTGTCAAAAGCTCCTTGTCCAAACTTTTTTCTTCTAAAAGCAAACTCCTCTCTCTGCAGCTGCCTTCAGCATGATGTGCTCCGTGACACTGTGGCTTTTCCCTGCCAGCACTATTTCTAGGAGGGTCATGGGCCAGGGGGCTTGATGTGCATGTGAATGGTGAGTCACATTTTTGCAGTAACTGTAGATACTTGCACTCTCACCACCACCCCTGATTTTGATGCAGGGTGTGCTTCACGAGAGGTTCCAGTGGATAAAGTTCCCAGCATGGAGCAACCAGCCAGCATCAAGATCCGGCCACAGCACCAGCAACATCCCAGTGCCAGCGTCTCGGTACTAGCACAGTGGAATACGCTGCACGGAATTGGCCTGCCCAGTTTCTGATGGAATAGCCCACATGATTTCTTGTAATAGTAAGTGTTACAGTATCACAGTATGTTTGGGATTGGAAGGGACCTCAAAAGATCATTAGTCCAATCCCCCTGCTGGAGCAGGAACGCCTAGGTGAGGTCACACAGGAACATGTCCAGGTGGGTTTTGAATGTCTCCAGAGAAGGAGACTCCACAACCTCCCTGGGCAGCCTGTTCCAGTGCTCTGTCACCCTCACTGAGAAGAAGTTTTTTCTCAAATTTAAGTGGAACCTCTTGTGTTCCAGCTTGATCCCATTACCCCTTGTCCTATCATTGTTTGCCACCAAGAAGAGCCTGGCTCCATCCTCGTGGCACTCACCCTTTATATATTTATAAACAGTAATAAGGTCACCCCTCAGTCTCCTCCAAACTAAAGTGTTTATGCATACTATGATAAAATGCTTGGTAAAAGCTGCTTTTCAGTGCATTTCTGAAATTTCCTGCTGAAAGACAACACATTTTGAAAATATTTCCTCTTAGAAGGCAGGAGAAAAGTTCAAATAAAGTTGTTTGAGGAGAAGAGCATGGGAGCAAGTTCAGAGCCACAACACCCTCTCACAGCAGCTACCGCTCACAGTGGGCACCATTTCCCCTTCTGCATTAGGACTCTCAGGTTCAGCACGAGAAGACCATCTGAATGAAGATGCTTGGTTGGTACGAGGCAGACCTGCACCACCCCTCTTCTGTCCAGCTGTGACTCTTCTCTAGGTCTTCCAACAGTGCAGGTCAAGACTAGGCTGAAGAACCCTCCAGATCAGTCTACTGTAAAAATCATACTGATTTTCCTTTTTTTGGCAGAGCTCATATAGTATTTGCAGATAGCCTCCAGTGAATTACTCTCTATTATTTCTGTCTTGAAAAGTTTGAATTTATCTATAATAGAGTGTTGCTGAAAGCTGACCTCTCCCATTGCTCCATTTTCTCTGCCACATTCTTTTAACTGATGCCAAAGCACTAAACCTAAGACATGGTCTTCATATAACATGGTGAAGAAAGAAGAGAAGAGCACAGCCTTATTGGATGGGGCAAGCTCTAGGGAAATTCAGGGAATGAAAGCTGTGAAATTAAATGCACCTCTGACTTGGAAGGAAGCAATTTAGGAGAGACGGCAAGTCACGAAAGGGAAACATCACTTAACTATAATTAAGCAGCAAAAGAAAACAGGATAGAAAATCCTGCTTAGATATCTCATTTATAGACAAAAAAATATGCTAACAATAGAAATAAATAACAATGACTATAATGAGAAGTGTATTTTCTTGAAATATAAGGAGGAAAATAATAATACCAATTTAATACTGAGTTAAGGGGGATCAGCAAACCTCCAGTATCTTTTAAAATATATTACTGATAACAACAAAAAGAGAGAAACCTAAATGAGGCCTTTCACAGACCAATGCACTAAACTACATGAATTTATATTTAAGGAGAGTCTCAAGGTGTGTTTCTTCTTTACTGGTATTTATTCTCAGATTTAATAGCAGTATAGCCTTCTTCCAGCCCAGTTCCTTGGCTGCAGTTCATTTTGGATAATTATACTCTGCCTTACTAAATGCATTCCGTTCTTTTGCGGCTCCATGGGTATTTTGTCTCTTGGATGAGGCTGAGGGTAGGTCTGCACAGGAGCACAGACCTACCATATTTGTACCTTGCTTCCTCTGTCCACCTTCTTGGGGTCACCGGGCATCTCTGTAGGCATCTCTGATTTTCAGTTCATCAGTTAACAATTGGCTGATATACATTCTAATCATATTTAATTTATTATGAGATGCTGCAACAGGGATATGTGTTTATAGATGCATACTATACACATAGCCCAAAGGCTGGACTTTCTTAGGAAAACAACAGTATTATAGTTTTCGTAGTCATTACCAAGGAGCTATCTCTTTTCAATAAAATATGCTGCAGAAAACCATGGAGGAGGAACTGCGATCTTCACTATATGTGTCACTTGGGTGCATCTGGGACTATTATGATATAAAAATAAGTCTATAGATGCTGTTGACAAATAGTGCGTTTGTTGTGACAAGTTAAATGAGTTCTGGAAGAAATGAACTGGCCATGTATGATACCAGTGACGATCTACAGTGTAGTGTTGACCCTTCAGAAGCCACAGGCTCTTTCAAATATGAATGAAAATGTGAACAATCTGCTGGCATATTTGATCTCAAAGTTACTGTATTCCCAGTGGGGAAATGAAGTAGAGCTTTCCTTTCCAATTCTAATGCCTCATCTGAGATCACAGATGGGAAGTGCAGGAACCAGTTATGTATTCATACACATCGTACAAAAGATTAAAGTGCCTTTTGATTGACCTTGTGGTACTCCTGCCATGTTGGACCCATTTTACTAATTTAGCAAGATTATTGGGGATTTATTCAGTGCTTATAACAATATGACAGAGCACTGAGGAACTTTGCAGGAGCACAAATGGGTAAAACATGAAATCAGTAAAGATCTGTTACAGAAACTCAATGAGGATCCTGCTATTATTTCTTGTCTTTGATGTTTTCAAGATGGCATGAAATTATCTATTGAGCCTTTGTCATATCTACTCTCCAACATCTCTCTGTATAATCAAACCAACTGAATAACCAAGTCAAGAGTTTTTTAGGGGAAGTAGAAAGCAGGCAATTAACACTTAAACCATCATTTACAACACGAGGAAATGCAATTTAAAAATTTGCTCCAGGTTCTGTGGTGCAGGAATATAATTATCTCTGAGATACAAAGGCAGTTTTTACAAGAACAGAGACATCTGTCCAGCACCCTAGTGAAAGCCTTTTCTATTTAAGTCCTCTTTCAGGATCTGAACTACTCACCCAGCTTCTGCATGCTACAGTGAATCTGCCCATATAAGTCCCAGAGCAACTACTTTACAGTGGTGGATGAAAAGACCTCCTACATGCAGCCTATGAAAAATATTTAGTAACCTTTTAAATGTGAGATTTAGTATTAAATAGTTATGAAGGTATTGTGAGGAATTGCAAGTCTTGCGAAGAACGCTGTATTTTTCACGGTTCAGGAAAATTGTGTTTCTATGGCATCCACGCACCCCTTTTGCTGATTGCTTTTGTACTGTCCAGAGGTGCTGCATCACAATTAGAAATAATCAGCTCTCAATTCTGTTGCTGAACCATAAAGGCAGGGAAAACAATTTTTTTTTAAGAAACATAGGGATGAGCAATTGAAACTCATGGAAACGTGTAAGATATGATCATGTGCTTCAACAAACAAAAATATGAAAAAATATCAAGTAAAATATTTTTTTCAGGTTGACTCAAAATATGTTGTTCATCTTAAAAGGAAACAATTTGTTTCATTCTGAACAGATTGGTTTTACTTTTGGTTGCATATTTTTCTATTTTGTACCTTCATATTTTTGTATTTTTTAGCTTCATTTCAAGATAATACATGAAATTTCTGAAGTGAAAATTTTTTTTTAAATAAACTTGAAACAAAAAGTCCCAAGACATTTAAAAAAAAATCATTCTCTGTGGTCAGAAATGTTTATTAAATTTACTCTAAATTCACAAAAGATTTTGTCACCTGAAATGACTTTTTCCTCTAAGTTTCCTAATCAGTGAAAAGTACTTTCCAGATCTTCCATGCCTTTAATTTTTAGTGGATTTATTTTTTTAGTCAAAATGTGTGCTCCAACAAGTAACACAATGTGGTAAATACCCTTTAAAATGTCTGAGATATCATAGCAGTTTCTTTGCTGCCATACAGTTGTCATGGTTCAACTAACTGTGGTTCTACAACCCCTTATCACATGAGAAACTATAAATATGTTTGCAGAAGCATCTTCAAAGTAGGCAATGTACAGTTTAAACAAGGAATTCGGAAGAGGTACTGAAATATATGTTTAAGACAGAACAGGTGCTTAAAAATAAGTGCAACCTGCGTAGCATATCCCAGCCATCACTGTGGTTGTTTTGACAAAGCACTGAAGTCATTTGCCATTTGAATCTCTCTGAAATCAACCAGAGATTCTCCCTTGACTTCATGAGACTCAGTTCTTTGCCTCCTGTATAAGATAAAGTCACAGGATCACATAGCAAGGGAGGGATTTCACCTGCCATGATTTCATCTACAATGCTAGGGATTTCACCTACAACAGAAAAGTGGGGCCATCTGACAGAAAATGATGATATCATACAAGGAGCAGTAACAGAACAATCTACTCAGTAAATCCAGGTAGAAAGAATACTAATGGCTCAGAAACATGAAAGGTCAAAAATATTTATTCAAATATAAATTGTCATTCCAATAGTTACTCTTGAATTTTTATGTTTGCTTAGCATGTACGCTTTTCTCTTGGCTTTGGTAAGCATAATGCTGTATTAGTATTCCTGCAATGACTTATGTATGTGCATATAGTTGAAGTAATCTCATCAAACTGATGCTCAAAACAGCTTTGCAATACAACTTCATGACTTATTCATGAGGTGTGCTGTTTGCAAATGAGGCCACAAATAACACACACCAAAGGAACTTTCTTCTGAATCACTTCTAGTGGTGCCTAATAACTTATACACAAAGCTGCATATAAACATATGTTTTATATTATAATTGGTTTTGAACCAAACTGTTTTGAGGTGAGTCAGATAATGAGCAATAGCAAAATACTTATCCCTAGCTTCACATTTTGCTACTGTGTGCTCCTGGAGATATATTAACTATGGTTTTGCTCTAGGGATCTCTTTCTTTCCTCAGAGATGGACTGTGATGTTTTTTATGGGGAAGATAGTCTTCAAGTTTCCATCCTTATTCCAAATTTCTATCCAAATTGTTTACAGAATAGGGTTACACAGTGCTTGGACAGATTTTATGTATAAAACATACATATTTTTTACATTTATCTGTCAAATACAGGATTACAAATGTAGTGCCAAAAAAAGACAAAGATTCATTGTCAGCTGCTTCTCTGTGGATCAAGGCATTTCTATTATGGTGACAACTGAGAATTCCTGTTACAATGATTTTTCAGAAAATCATTTTTCTTTAAGAGTATGCCCATAATTGCAGTTTTTCAAAGTCAGGCAGCATTAGTGTTTTATCTGCATTAAAAAAAAAAAAAAAAAAGCCTCATAGGAAAGCAAAGCAAAGACTCACCAAGGATTGTTCTTAAAAAACTAGTGATTTCTTACATACGCATTTTTTAAAACACCTCCTCTGTTTAAGTTACTTATTAACTTCCAGTTTGAGGTTGCAAATAGTAGTGGGTGTTGATAAGCTGGATTCTTTGCAATAGCAGCAAATTAAAGATAAATAATTTTGCTTTTATGCAAATACACTTTTTCTATGTTTTATCCAAAATAACTTTCAAATAGTTGTTCCATGTGCAAAATGATTCAGAAGTTACTTTCCTGTGTCTGTTTACCATGTATGACCATATTCAGATAGCTTCTAGTCGCAATAGTTGTTTTTGCCTTCCTGCATCTGTTATGTCAGTAATCACTATTACCATCTGTTATCATACCATGTCATAAAGATAGAAAATGTTTTCTCAGGAAGGTATTCCTCCTTGAAGAGGGAGAGTCTAAATTCAAAGAGACATTAGCATTGCTCCATGTGTCTTCCATGTCCCCTTTCCCCTGGAACAGACATGTATCATGTTCTCCAGCTTGCTGCATGATGTTGGAAGAGGTTTGGGCTCCTAAGAACTGGGGTCATGGAAGCTCAGATAGGCCTCAGGAGGTAAGCAGGTACAGGAACATAAAGAGAGGGAAGCACCTGGTGACATTTCTTGACCACAAATTGTGGCATGAGAGGACACATCACAGGCTTTCATTCAGGAAATTAGAGACACTGATTAAGATAATCTTTTTGGAGACGGAAGGAATCCTCTCAGCCCTTACTTTGTTTAAGTTAGGCTCAAGACGAGCCATAGGTCCCCCATGTACCAGCAGAACGTCTTTACATCTACGCTCTTGGGGTACTAGGAGTAAATGCTCTCAATTGTTTTTGTTGAGTTGTTTACTTTGTGCAAAACATTGGAAATTCATTTAGTCAGAGGCTTGAACATGAATCTCTGGTCTACAGAATCAATCTCTTCCTTCCAGACTCGCTTCTCACTCAGTGCATATTCAGTCACTAACGGAAAGTTAACCATCTCCAGCAGAAAAGATTGTGATTGCCTCCTCTTAGCACAACAGTCCCTGGTGATTGCAGGATTTTGTTCATATCTAAGAAACCTGTATCCAGCTCCTTATTTTATATCAAACAAAATGGAGCTGTAAAAATGAGATTTTTTACCTCCTGGATCCTCTAGCCACTGAGGGCTAGCAAAAACACAGTATATGCATGAAGAAAAACTTGACCCTGATGTATTTTGTGTGAATCACAGCCTAGTCTGAGAACATCTGGCAAACCTGACTACTAGAATTGAGACAGGTCAAAGCTTCTTGGCCTAAGTCACTCAAATATATACTTCTGATCTGTCTGGTTTTTAAAACATAAAAGCAGTGACTGCTACTGAAGAGAAGCCATCAGTTCTTGAAGACAGTTAGTATGGGATGATATCCCCAGCCTTTGTCACCCAAGAAATGTCATGATCAAGAGACAAGCTGGAATAAAGGATAACAATGAAAATCTTGGCTCAAGATCAAAATGGGAAAGGCTTTTGGTACTTGTGCGTAATATAGTGGAAAAAGATTCAAACCATTGTAAGCATAAGATGGAATTTTTACATCTAATTTGTTATTAAATGTTAACTAATCTTTCAGGTAGTGAAAAGAAAAATATCTCAGTCTGGATGATTTTAATATCATTCAGCACTGAGTTATCTTTTTTTCATTTATCGTTTTTCGACATTCTCAAGCATTTTCAATGTTTACAAATAATATTTACTTTCTGCTGCTTTTGTTTTCCTTTACTATGGTTGTTCTTGTTGCCTCTGTAGTTGAAAGGTCAGTGCAAATTATTATTAAATTATTTGCACTTCCAACAAGCTAAAACCATGCTGTACATAAAATCTTCTCTTCTAGGCTTATATGGTATATGACTTGGGGTATAAAAGTCATTCATTTTGAACTTCTATCAAGTGATAGAGTCAACCTAGAAGGGGATATTTGTGTTTAGCAACAGGAAAGGGAGGTGGTCTGCACAGCATCACATGAATTTATTTAGATTGAGAGAACTCACTTCACCTTTGCCTTTGTGAAGGACAATTTCCTCTGTCAGCACAGGACTGCTTCAGTGCTACTGAGCAACACTGGATAAGTTTTACCTTCCATGACAGCCTCCAACAGTAATAACTCAGCAGGAGGAATCCAATTATACATAGAAATATAGTGCATTTGTAACAGAACATAACAAGACTGTTTCTTGATTGACACTTCAGTATTTGCTGAGATAGTGATTAAATGTAGATGAAGTTCTTTTGGTAAAGTACATGTTTTGTTGTCAGAAAATTTAACTCAGCACAGTTGTTTGTTCCAGTTGATTGGTTGATTTTCTGCTCAAATCCAGATGCATCTTTTAACAGAATTTTAATTAAGCCAGCATGACAGAATCAAAGGGCAAATGGTCATTTTTTGGCAATTAAATCACCCAGAGAAAATACCCAGAATATAAATATTCAGAATGTAGATATTGTGAATGACATTTTTAAATAACAGGCAGTGATTTTGATATCAACACCGGGCTATCTTTAAAAAAAAGAGAGCAGGTCAGAGCTGCACAGAGCTGCCCTAGCAACACAAAGCATTGCTGATTCCTGTCAGCAGCCAAATACCTTTCCATGCATAAAGTGGGATAGCTAGTCAGGGAAATGGGCAGTAAACAGGTGATTGAAAGGAACTCAGTATATGAGATTTTTTTCTGATTCTACTGCCATTAAATGAGTTGTAAGAAGTGCATATAGGAAAAAAAAAAAAAAAAATGGTTGCCTAAAGCAGGAAAATTACCAAGTACCTCCTAATTTCTTCCTATGCTTTTTCTTCCTTGGTAAAGCATTACAGCCACAATGCCTGCAGTACCACCTACCTAGATATGACTTAACGTGGAAAATATTTAAGGAAAGGCAAGTTTTATTGAAGTATTTTGGTTAATACCACCAATGCATCCAGGGTGTCATGGTTGTCAGTGTGTTCTGCACAAGGTCAATTGGAACTGCAGGTATTTGTTTGGGTATAACAGCAGCTACATTTCATTTCACATACCAGGTTTAGCATTCATTTTTCATCACATATTAACAGCGGCAAAGTCTCCACTTGGAGTCTATTGCAAATCTACGCGCTGAAATGAAACAATATAATTTTTGCAGTAAGCTCCAGAAACCCAAATTGAACTCTAAAACCCTTGCTGCTCTTTCTCCAACATGTGACAAGTATTTACTTAACAGGTAACTTGGGTCCTGACTGGCTAGAGCAATTCTCTAATATTCATGATGCTGGGGAGCAGGAGGAATACAGATGTACGCAGCAATGTTGTGTGAAGCTACTCACAATAATGGACTCCAGTAACTTGCTGGGCAAGGGCAAAGATGGCAAAGCTGAGCCCTAGAACCAGCTAAAAACCAGAGTATACGATGACTGGAGGAGATATAGGAATTCTGCTCATGCATTCATAGGTCACTGGTAGAGAGAGGCAGGACTTGGCTTGATACATGAGCTACCTTCAAAATGTTCTGATTTAGCTCAGAACCCAGACTCTATTAGCTTTAAGAAGTAAATGTAATTTTAAATGTAAGAGGTAAATGTAATTTTAATTTAAAAGATGCCTCTTGTAACTGGTAACCTGTATACTAAGTCAAAGAAGATATTTATTTTAAAACAGGAAATGCATAACAGATGGTGGCTCCATGAGCAACTACATTATTATTGAATAATTTTATTAAGGGACAAGCCCAGGAACATTAGCCCTTGCAAGAAGTAAAGATGGGTCACATCTAATTCATCATCTCAAAAACAACTAGGACAGTATGTTAGCAATTAAAAATTAATGCAATCTACAGATAAAATTAAAAGGGAAAATTAATGAGTGGAGACTGGATCCTCAGATGATTTCTTTCAGTAGACTTTTCCTGCAGTAAGCAGGACTTCTACCAATGGTCCTCACCTGAGAACAAAGGCCTTCAAACACGTTTTCAGCCATGTTTTGTAGATAAGTTATCGTTCACTCCTGTTATACACCTCTAATTTTAATAACCTCAGTTAGCTTGGAAGGCAACCTGATCGCTGGCAGAGGGTAATGCTCATAGATCAGCAGACACAGTTACTATCTCTGCCATAGCCACCGATTTGCTGGGTGGCCATGGGCAGAGTAACCTTGTCTCCCCCTGCCTGGATTTTATCAGCTGTCTTGCGAGGATAATAAAATCATTGTGAGCTGTGAATAAAGTGTTATCATATGCATTATATTACCTATTATAAACAGGAGGGCTGTCACAAACTACGAGGCATTTAAATGCAAGAGAAGTATTTTGCTGGGTCCTTCCTCTCTCTCTCTCTCTCTCAGCATGGAATGTTTTCCCCAGGCTGCTTCAGCAGAGCTCCAGAACTGCTGCTTCAGCTGCCTTGCCCAGCCCTGGGTTCTGGATGCAGGCACAGCTGCAATTACATCCTCAGGTCTCTGCCATGTGCATGGAGCAGATCCTCTTGTAGCTGATCCTACAGGAGTTTCCAGACAAAAGGCATGAACTTTTAGCTCTATTAGCTTTTTACAAGGGGCAGATATATTCCCACCAGGTACAAGTTTCGTGAATATTCTCACTCACCACCCCCAATTTAAAGACCATAACTATCTTTGCAGTGAAATACAGTGCAGATATACCTGAATCAGTCACCCCAGACTTCCAGCCAGCATGGTTCAGTGCAGTGCTGTATCTGCTGAGATACAGGAGCAGTTTAATGTTAGGTCTAAACTGCTATGGCTGTAACCCCACTGTCTCTGCTCTCGAGTTTCAAGTTTGGCTTGCAGATAGCCAGTTTTAGGGACACATGTCAAACACACTCATAGCTTGAGACCTCCCACAATTCAGTTCCAGACACCTTCTTTTATGCAACCAACACCAAACAGCAACTGAACTAAGGGCATCTGTAACTGAAAGCACAGGGAACGTTGCCAACTCCTGTGAAATTTTCCAGAGGGAGAGGGTGTCAGCTGGAGCTGCTGATGTGATGAGGAGATATGCAAATGCACTCAGAGATTTTTAAGGTCCACATGGAGGAAGAGTCTCATGTCTGCCTGCTTGACCATATCTCCAGAGTTGCAGGCTCTCAGTTGCAGCTGCTCTGGAAAGCAGCTCTTCAGCACCCTAATTAGCCTTACCCTAATGAATGATAAGGGGAAAGGCAGACAACTTTTTCTTTGCTTTTTCTGGGGCAGAAAGCTGTGGTGTTCTTGCTCGTCTTTATACCCTTTGTCTGTGAAAATAAAATGAAAAATCTGGGAGATGAGGCTGGTTTCATGTGTTGACCTGACTAAGGCAACTTTTATCAAGTAGTAGGTACATGTAGGACCTGTGTGTGACTGATATGTGGGTGAGAAGCCACAACTGTGCTAACTGCTGCAAGTGGACGTGTGGACAAGAGGTGAGTGCTCCTGCTTTGACATAGGTTTGAAATTCTTTTCCTCAATTAATTCAGGATTTGCTGTGGCACTGGACCCCTTTCTTCAAAGTGTGTTTGGGCAAAAGTTTCCTTTAAAAACTGTAAGATGGACTGAAGCGTGCCACTGGTCTTGAGGAGTGTCTGTGTGCTGCCTCTTCTCATGCTCAAGGTTCATGACTCTGCTGGAGATGTGCTGCCTTGGTGTAGGGTATCGAGCCCAAGTAGTTGGCTGCTGTGATAAGTTCTTTTCTCTCAGATGTCTGTGGCACCCACAGCAGTCTGGGGTACCAGAGTGCTGTGGGAGGGGTGCCCAGGAGACCCTGCTGGGATGCAGATGGAAGAGAAGACAGTCACTTGCAGTAGGACTGGATGTGGTTTTAGATGTAGGAGCTGTAACAAATCCAGGTAGCTGGGAAAGGTATGTTCCTGAAACTGCTGTGAATAGCTCATGATTAAACATTCTTAGAAAGCTTACAACGTGAAATGCTTTTTCCTGTGATTAATTCAGAGCCTGCAAAGAACTGGAGGCTTAATCGGAACTGGTTAGTGCCCCTTCTCTCTTGATTGATGCTGAAGTTAAAGAAAGGACTTTTCCATCTCCAGTAAAAATATGCTTTTAGTTCATGTCCTCCTCCCTGGAGTCTGTTCCAGGAGTGGAGAAGGAGCAGTCTCTTCCATGTTAATAATTTTGTAAGTTTTCTTTTGGGGCTAAATTATCTTCTCTCAAGTGAACCAGAGGCAGTCAGTAGCACTCAGAACAGGAAGGGAACAGAACCTTTCTACTGGGGAAAATTTAGGGTATATAACAGCTTTTCCTATAATCATTTTGTAAATAGTTTTGGTGTGCTAATAGATCATGTTAAAGCAGAAAGAGCTGCTTATATGCCTGCTGACTAAATAATTTTAGGTTAAAACAATCCTGTGAAATGAGAGGAAGGAAGCTGTATGCCTTAAAGACTTACTACATGCTTCTGAAGTAACAAACACCCCCACTTATGTATATTACTGACAACAACCTGTAGCAGCAGTTAAACAAAAGAGGATCTTCCAGTTACAGTGGGAAATAATGGAAAATATTTCTGATAAATGAGCCCCTTCTTTTTATTGATGAATGTAAATTTTACTTGCAAAAATGACATTAAGTAACTTTTTTTAAAAAGAAAAGAGGCAAGTTTCAAGAAAGGAGCAAAAATTGAATTTTCACTGCTGACTTGCTACTTTAGCAAGCCTTGAACAAAACTTCTACTTCTTTGCACCCACTATTTCTTTACTTTGCATGTTGCAAGGAATTGTGTAATGCCAAAAATGTAAAGGATTTGCCTAAAGTGGCTTCTATTGTATATTACCCTCATTGGAGAGGGTAATATACAAAAAAGCAAGTTCACAGGTGAACAAAAGTTTGATTTCTGCCTTTGTCTGGGAGCAGGCAAGCTCACAGAGTCAAAATTGTGTCTTGGTACAAGAGGTATCCCACTGAATTCAACAGAACTGATTTCATTGAGAACAGTGGAGTAATTTGATTCACAAGCGTACGAGAATTTGTATGAGAAATCGAGGACATGGTGTAGGCTGATGGAAATCCGAGCAGTTTTGGATTGATGTAGATACCTCTGTGCTTTAAAGGCTTTAAATGATGAGGTAGCCAATACAAATGAAACAAACAATGGTGTGCTTTAATGTCATTACCTTTCTGACCATTTTTTGCCTGAACCAAGGCCCTTCTCCTTTTTGGGGATCAAAGCATGAACCAAGTGTGCCATATTCTTATTTGTCTGAGAGGGATGTAGACTCTGATAGCTTGGCTTTCTGGTGAAATGCTCAGGTTGTTTCAGTGTCACTGTTTTCTGAATCCTGAAGGCTACTGTTAATAACTTATGGTATATAATTGGTGTTAACTGTGTGAGTCTTAATCAGATGCTTCTCATTCAGTGCTTGGACATGATTTGTTTAGTGAAGCAAAAATAAGCTGTGCATGTGAACTAGGTTATATTCTTGGTCCTGTTGACAATAAAACAGATTAAATAAAATGAAGAAAAAGCAACCAGATGTGATGTGGAAAAGGAAAAAGTTTTTTTTGGGAGACTTGCCAGGGTGATAAGGGTAAGGAAGAAAATCTGCTTTCTGACTGGCCTGCAATGGCAATGTATGTAATCATAAGAGAGCACGTTCAGAGCCATTCTGTTTATCCACATTATCTCATCCAACTGATTGAGAATTTGAGTTCTCTGATCAAATGTGTGCAGTCTATACTGCAACCTGCTCTTCACTTCTGGGTCCTAGTCTGTTTAGTCGTGCTTCATACGGAGTCCCTGCCTAATGTCCCAGTTTACTAGTGCTATGGTTTTATTTGCATACAGGAAGATTTAATTCAGTGAGATGAATATTTTCTGTATACAATTTCTCTATTCTTTATTCAAGATTAAGTTCCACTGAAGGTTAAAGGAAATGGAGGAATTAATCCTATATATCTGTATACATTGTTCCGATCCTAATTTCTAGCCCACAATAATACCTTGGGGACTGGAAGGATTTCTGATGTATCTTCCTAGAAACCAGCTCTGCATCCTTAAAATGTTAAATCCTTTTTTCTTTTTTTTTCTTTTCATTTTTTCCAGTCATTGATCTGCCTGAATAATGGCAGCTAAACCATAAAACGTTGGGTTTTTTGGAGTTATTGTACCATGAAATGTCAGCCCATACAGTTTCAAAACAATGTGTGGGGGATTAAACAATGTTAGTTCTGATAGATTTCACAGTGAAAACCTCACACAGCACTCTGAAAATATGTAGCAAATTCTAAAGAGTTTAGTATTAAAACCTAGTAGATGTCTAGAAACAGTAATGCCTGTAAGGTTTAAATTAGAAAAGTGCTTTGTCAAATTGTTTGTGATTTTTCTGACATCAGAATTAAATGACTGGCTAAACTGATGTACCCAGTGACATTTTAGACTCCCTTGAGAGTCTAAGACATCTGCAAGGAGCTGGCAGATGACATAAAACATATGGAAGGCCTGCACCCTTCTGCAGTGGCAGCCATATGCCAGGTATGATACCCTGGGCATTTAAAGTGGCATGGGATGCCTGCTTGGGAAGCTACGTCCTGCCCCTTATATTCTATATTTTTTCCACTGATTCATTTACCATTAGCTGTGATTCAGAGGTGTTAGAACAGAGGGTAATCAGCTGAGAATTATTGTCTTTCAAAGGTGGGAGATGGCGCAAATACATTGTGTACCGAAGTGTGATAGACACCTGATTTAATTCAGCCTTTGAAAAGTGACACTGAATGTTATCAAAAAGCTGAAAGGGTGTGTCGTTGGCTATGTTGAGGGTGTGGAGCCTAGTTACTTGGGTTTATTGGGTACGCATATTACCGATAGGATGTTCAAGACAAACTAACAGAGCTTTCTGAGGAGGGGGGTGAATAGATACAGTTGATTTACTGCACTGTACTGTGGGCTGGATCTCAAGGCTGACTTGCCACAGAGGCATTTTGATAAGAAGTCTGCAAGGTTAGACTGTACCAACAGAACTGCTTTAATCATCTTAATGTAGAAGTTATGTAAATGGGTATTTAGCCAACTAAAATGTAGTTAGCACATAGTTAACAAAATTTTTGAAAAGTAAATGAAGTGGGAGTACAGACCAACATTCTTAAGGGGTAGTTCTTTGGGGTGATTTTACCTGGACAACATCTTCAGCAGCTATTGATTAGAAAAGAGTAACCATCTGATTAATATTTTTGCTTGTTTGTGCTCCTTTGGCTGAATTAATCATTAATTTTATGCCTTATTTGGTTGTTTTGTTATTTGCGGTTTGTCTTTTTGTTTTGGTATTTTTTGTTTCCTTGTTTTTTTTCTCTCCCAGTTGTACAAAACCCACAGTAATAGCTTTCAGGTGGATACCCACATACGTAAATGAAATAGCTGAACAAATTCCCCTGGCTTGATATCCAAATATTTCCCATTCAAAAGAATCTTCAATTTGGTAAAACAGAACATTAATTTAAAAATTGGTCAATTTTCAAATATAGGAGAGGGTTCATTTATCTAATTTAAGCTTCCAGTCTCTTTGGTAATATTTTTCTACTCATGATTCAAGTTAATTTATCATTATACTATCTAGAGAACTGTTAGATTGTTAAATTAGATTCTGACCTAGAGGCTGTGAAAGTCAGTAAAGTCTCTTGTGTTACTTCAGTGGGCAATATGTCACACTATGATTTACTTAGCATTAAGTAAGGATACTATCTGTTATCAGATCTTTTGGATAGGATAGGGCTTTGACAGCAATGATGTGTAGAAATATATCTGTTTTCCTTTTGTTTATGGGCTGACTCTCCACAAGTTACTAGGGCTTAAACTTCCCTGTGTAAGATGAGCTTCAGTAACTGTTATTCAAGGGTATATAGACACTTTCCACAGTAAGGGTAAAGACCACTGGAATTAAGACGTTTTTTAAAGTTAAATTGCTAGGCAGTATCTGTTTGGTCATGATAAATCTGTTAAGCTGCCACAATCAAACATAATGACTCTGTAACTAAGCGAAACTTCTCTAGGAGTCTTAAATTCTTCCAGCTTTGGTGTTTTGTTTTTCTTTTTTTTTTTTTTTTTTTTTTTTCCAAACAGCACTATGAAGACCTCACAAATCCTGAATCTGTGGATTCAATGAGTGTTTCAGATTGAAAGAGAATCAGCTTTTTTGTATTACTTTTCTGACTGTTTATCAAAATTCAAGCCAAAGTAAATCTTCCTCTACAGCAATTTCATTTATTCTTGCAAGCTCGCACTCTTCTGCTGCAATTTGAAATGAAGCATGAGGATTGCTGGAGTTATCAAGTCTCTTTCATTGAAACAGCTGCTACCAGAACAGCTTGCAGCTCTTCGAATCATTTTACATATAGCATTAATGGCATTAGCTATAGCTGTACAGGTCACTCATCAGTTCCTTCCATGATTTCTCTAGAGCCACTAGATGGTTAATGATACTCAGAATAAGGGAGTTACCTGAGTTACTAAATAGCTACAAGACGTTCACAAATCTGCCAGGGACGGGGACACTTTTATGAGCTTTATAGGTCACAGCTTGCTTTTCCAAGTATAATAGCAGATGGACTGAGTCTGCCATTACTGCGAACAGAACCTGACAGTGCATTTTACAGAATAGTCAACAATTTCCAGCCTAAGTGACAGAAGAATTAAGTTTCAGGGATGTTTGGATCTTGTATAAAAAGATCAAGTCTCCTGTAACTGTACATATTAAAATGGCTACTATAAACACCTTTGGAAATAACATCATTTAAAGCACCAGCTGCATCCTTCTTGGCAGTCATCTATGGCATGTGAAACACAGATTAGGCACAATAAGAAAAATTGATGGTAGAGCTCATGAGTAGTACTGGTCACTACATACATAACTGTAACATTTTGAAAATAGTTCATTTTTTCATATCACTGCTTTTGGACATGTGTTTAACAATCATCATTTTTCAATATGTGCTGGTATTTAACATTTTGTGTTTCCCAAGGGTTTTACATACCTAAGTTAGCATGGCTCCTCAGAGAGCGTTTTAGAAAGAAGTAGAGCAGCAATGGTGCTAAAGTCTGCAAACAAGTTGTCTTCTGTCCCTAAGGGCTGATTCCTCAAAGTCCGTTGTGAGTGTTTTGTACAGTGCTTCTCTGGACCCTGACGGTTCCGAGAATATTAAGTGTGTCGTCACCTATTTCATGAGCATAAATCCAAGCAAGTATACTAGAGATAATACAATGCTTTTTTGTGTGTGTTTAAACAGCTATCAAATATCCAATAATCGGCTTTCATATCTTCAACCTAATTTGAAGGGACCCTTAGTGACACCATGGGAAGGCTCAGGTCTCTTTCCATTAAAACATTATCTGTAACATAGATTATGTTCAGGTTGCTTTTGGTTTAACTTCAAAAATGAGGGGGCAAAACCAGCTTTTCAGGTTTTCTAAAAGAAAGATATGACCGGAACTTTAAAACTTTACTCTTTTCTAATTCTATTTAACAGTTATTTTTTCTTGTTGCTGTTTGAAGATGAGGCAATGAATCTTATTTGATAAATAATGAATGTGCAGTAATGGAAGATATTCCAAAAGTTCCAACAGTTCATTCACAGCTAATGGCGGAGAAAGTGCAAGGAGAGAGAAATTCATCTGTCAAGATGTAATTTTGAAATAATACATTATCATTATAGATTATAATATTAAAATAATAGATTATTATCAAACATCTCATACCAGTTAAGTATCTCATAACTTTACTGCAGCTGAGACCATAAGCACTCTAATCACAGCAGAGGAGTTGTTACCTGCAATTTGTAACAGTGAAACCCTGTTCCCACCAGCAAGCAATTGTAGGAAATACTTCAGGATGGAGAGATCCATGATACACAATACTGCTATTCTTTGCCATAGGCTATGTCTAATCTGAAGGATTAGGAATACCATTTGTGGGTTCAGGTGCTTATTTTGGCTGCATAACAGCTCTGCGTTGACCCAAAGTCCACCATACCCCCCTGCTGCACTTTCAGATAGGCTGAGCAGGACTATTATGCATGCTGAGAGTTTTCATGTCCCTACAGACCTCCTTCCTTGGCCCGTTATATTCAAACACCTTGGGCTCTCACAGAAGTATTCTGCAGGTAGGACATATACAGCACACAGTAATTATTTATTAGCAAATGTGAACAAAAGACAGCTGAGTTTGAATGAGCTACTTGGCTAAGCATTAGTATGTTCACCACCTACAACAGGACTCCCAGGGGCTTTCTTCTGGTCAGGCTGCCATTCTCCCTGCAACAAATTATTGACTTTACTGAGTCGCCATTCTGTTTTCTCTTCTTTAGTTTTTCTATTTCAGTAGATTTTCTCTTGAATTCTTGAGATACTCACAACCATCTTTTACCAACCCTTCTTGTTTGAACTTTTACCTTTGTTATGGCTCTGCAGAGAGTCACACAGTTCCCTCATGTCTTAATAATTTCCTTAGAAGTTGGAGCCAAGGTTACACAGTCGGGCTCCATTGGAGCGAGGGCCACAATCCCTGAAACCCATCAAATCTTTGGCTTATTTTTTAGAAGTGTCAGAATTTCACCTGTGGAACAGAGCAGTGTATTGCCAGATCTTTGTTTTCACTCTTGACCGAAGGACCTTAATATAAATAGGCATGGGAGATCAAAGACAAAACACTTAAATATCTCTGCCACTGTAAACACACAGCATACATTTCTAATCTTGAATGGTGATACATTCTGAGAAATTTTGACTTCAAATCATTTTTTTAAATATCCAAAATACATCTTAATTTCAGAATGCTTTCTTTTCAGTTGCACATTTAAATAACCTCTGTTTCTTTCACGTACTTTACTGTAGCTAGTGCAGATTGTTTTCTGAAGAGATTAGCAAACAATTATTGTAATCTGTATGCCTCAGTGCACAGAACAAAAGAAAGAACATGCAAATTTGAGGGCGGGGGAGGACCTAAAAGAAAAAACTACGTTATTTTCTTCTTCCATGTTACTTAGCTATAATGCACTATTCACCAGTTCTCAGGCTAGATCAGCTCCTGTATTTGTAAAGTATTGAGTAGTTTACTAAATAGATTATGTATGAAGACATCTGGAATATTGAGATCTTTCTTGTGGTTTAAGAAAACTGCAGGCTCTATCTTCATAGATACTTCTCCAGAAAATTTAATTAGAAATGCAAATCGTTGTTTCTTGGCAAAATGTGTGCCATGTTTCCATACATCTAAATGCACAGTGGAAACAACAGCATGGTGATCTAGCAACAGTGATTGTCCGAGTAGCACTAATACAGACAGAAAAACAGAAATTTATTTACCTGGAAGATCCCTCTCGTAGCCTGCTCGCCTATGTGGACCTGTCTTTCCCTTTCCCTGAATTTGTGAGAGTTATCTAAGCTCTGAATTTGTGAGAGTTATCTAAGCACACAAGCTACTGCAGGACTTACTTTCTGTACTACTATCTTTCAAGGCTTGTGCTTATACATAAGGAAATATTATGTATGTTTTTTGACAGAACTTGAACCTACAGTACACTGGGAGCTAGAAAGGAGGAATTGGGGTTTTCGTTGTGGTTTTGGGTTTTTTAACCTTTTAAAACATTAAAATATCAGAAATTCTGTGATGTTCTCAAGTATGAAGGAGGAACACCTTGTGTTGTACAGTGTCCAGTTCAAACATTTCATCATTAATGTGCTTTTCTTTCAGTATCCGTAGTTCAGCATGAATTTTTAATTTGCAAGTTTTGGTTGATCTATGGTTGACCATTTGACCATTTGGTTGACCATGCAGCACTGCAGAGACACCACCAACAATTCAAATAGGGGGATAGCTTTTTTTTTCCCCCCTCCTGTTTTTCTAAGTTGCAGAAAATGCTACTGAGTTTGCAAAAATCCTGTTGGAGACAGTGCATTGTCCTATGCTCCATAAATAAGATCACCTTCTTTTACCTACTTTTTCTCAAGGAAATACTCTCTTCTAATGTTCACTAAGAACATTAATTTTTTTCTTTCAGTGTGATTTATTTTTTACATAACCTTCTCCCTGCCCCCAATCCTGCCTACCCTACCATTTAAAAAACCCAGGACTCTGACAGAAATATTCCCTCCAACACAAAGCTTTGAGGATGAACCTTGCCTCATGTGGGGCAACTGGTTGTCATCAATGCAAATACTCATAGAAAGCTCTCCCTTTGTAAGAGCAACAAAACTATTTTCATTAGCCTCAACAAGAATTAGGTCATGCCTGTTGTCTTTACCAGAATTTAAAAAAAAAAAAAAAAAAATTCCCTATGTTAGGAAACTTTTCCTTTTTATCACAAATTACATGACTTTCAACATCCCTAAATGACAAAGGAATATCTGAGGTAAGAGCAAGTGAAATGTTGAAAAGAAATGCAGACAGCTGCCCTAGCAGCTCTCTCGTACATATTTGATAATACTTCATATCTGATAATATTTCTGTCTCCTGTCAAGTGCTTAAGTCTCTGGACTCAAAGTGGAAAAAAAAAATAAAGTACATTTTATTAAACGGCTGTGATAGAGTGTGGAGCATCACTGATCTAAGTAATATAATCAGATGCATGTGTTTATAAGGATATAGTGTTGCGTTCTAGTAGCTGCTGGGGTGTTTTCACAATGATCTTCAATAGGAAAGACATTAGTTTTATACCCGTCTTTTTAAAAGGACAGAAGAACTGCCCAGGGAGCTATAGGGCACTCAAACTCATTTCAGTCTTGGAGAGATCACCTATAGTCCGTGCTCAGTGGTGGGTTCAAGAAGGTTGTTGAGAAATCGGAGCGTGTCCAGCAGAGTTCTGTGTGAGGCCCTGGGGCACCTGACCAGAGAGGAGGGCTTGAGGGAGCTTTTCATTTGAAGTCAAGGAGACCAAGGCAGAAAGGAAGTGCAGTGGTGTCCCTAGTTGCCTGGGGGGACCATCACACAGAAAATGGATCCTAGTATTGGCAAAATCAGCAGTGCCCATAAGTATCAATTTGAGAGATGCAGGTTTGATGTTATTAAAACCTTCATTGCAGCACCGGAACAGGCTGTTGATGTGGCTGTAAAATCTGTCCTTAGAGATTTTTCAGACATGGCTGGAAGAAGCCACACCTGACCTTACCTAGACTGGGACTAGTCCTTCTTAGAGTAGGAAGTGGATTTGATGACCCCCAGAAGTCCCTTCCATACAGTATTTGTGTGAGGACAAAAGCGTAAGAAAGTGCAATACATCTGATATGCTCCCAAGTTTTATAAAAAGCATCTGATATGACTCATGATATTTTCTACAAGCCTTGGTATAAATTCTGCTTCAAACACTCTGTAACCACATCAGAAGATGGTGTCTAACCTAGTCAGAGTGAGGAAGCATGCCAAGATCAAAAGACCAGAATACTTTTGGCTTTTTCTCTAAGGATTCTGCTTTGGAAGACCATTTCCTTTAAACAGATATCCAGCCTGGATGGCATCATATATTATAACTAACCAGCTTGGATTTATAGTGCAGCAAGGAAGGGAGCTTTGAAAGGTTTCCACTCTCTGACTCTGAGAACTGACCTCCAAGGAACAGAGCTCAATGTAACTTGGCCTTTCCCTTTATGATGGATGACTTTCTAACTGTAAGAGAAATCTATAGTCATTAGAAAGACTGTCATGACTGCTTCTAAAGATCAGTTGCTCTGTTCACTGAACCATACTTTTTTTTTCTTTTTAATTCACAGGGGCTATTTTGTGAATAAGAAATTAGCAGCATAATAAATTAACTGCACCATTTCTCTTTCTGACTGCTATGGTGTTGTCACATGTGTTTCAAATCAGGTTCTCCAAGCTATAAAGTATTTTCTGTCCTGCTGAAAAGCCCAGCTTCAACATAGACAAAGGAGAAAGTAGCAAAGAACATGGTTATGACTTATTTTCAGCATACTAATCGAGACTTCACAACTATTCAAAACTCATTAGAATAAGATGACAATGGTAAGAGCCACCTAACAATACCACTTGGTCCATTTGCAAGTACAAGTTTTAAAGAACAGTAAAAAAAGAGAAAAGTGCAGATTAAAATGCTTGGCAGATGGATGTATATGGTTATCTTATTTCAGACATTCTTAGTCATGGCAAAACTATGGAAATGCAGCCTCACTCCACTTTTCAGGGCTTGAATATAAAACGGTCTTCAGAGCAAGTCTCTTTCCATTTTGAGGAGATGAACAAATTATTTGTAGCACCATCAGCAATCTAAAATAAAATTAAACTCTATATTTTCACAATGGAATAGATAATTTCAGAAGCATACCTAATAAGTAGAAGACCATGCCAGTTTCTGACAAGTGAATTTATTTTCTCTGCCCAAATAGTAATGCCACCTATCTTTGCCATCTTTGGTTCACTCCTTCATCTTAGTCACAGGTTTAAAAATTTACCTTCTCACAGTTCCTATCGCTGGTGTCCTGTTCTATCTCCTTACTGTTTTTCTTGTTGTTTTCAGTATTCTCTCAGTACCCATCTCCTTTTATTTAGCAATTGTCACTATATATCTGACATACCGTAGTTTCTCCTCTTAAAAAGACCTGGATCACGTTTTCTCTCCAGGCACCTCTACTGCTTATGTCCACTTGTGGTTTTGCTGGCTGCAGCATTTCCTCCCTCTGGAGCCCACGACCTCTCCAGCTGCCTTCCCTCTGCTGGAACTCACCTCACACATGCTCTGACACCTTCTTCCCAGCCAAGGCTCACAACTGGCCATCTACCTGTACCTTCTTTGTGTCTCAGTGTCTGGAAGACTGCTGACACCTTAGCTTCTCTGAGCCTGTCTGCTCCTCATTCTCCTCTTGCTGCTCTTTCAGTGCGTATGCCAAAGGATGCTTTTCCACTGACCAACAGGATGGTAACTTCTGTTACAAGCAGGCACAGGGTTTTACGTATTCTTTTAAACAAGGACTTTTGCTAAATTCCTAATTTTCCACTTCTATTTTCTTAATATTGTAGAGTTGTTTCTAACTGATTAATCTAGATTGTCTGTTATTATGAATGTCAGATGGGAAAACTGTAGACTGTGACAACAGCGGTAATTTTGCAATCAATAAAATGCATGTTTTGCCTCAGCCACTAATTTTATCTTTCGTAATTTACCTTCTGCCTCAGAAAAATGTTCAGCCAGTAGCTTTCATGCAGTTTTCATTGTTTGCTGTTTAATATTCTCTGCATTATAAGCAGCATCTCTGAGGTTATTCATCTCTCTACCTGCTTCCTGGCCATGATCAGAAGTCATGCACTTATCTGAACTTGACAGAGACAGACATTTATTTCTTTCCTTAAGAACTTTTCTCTGTTCTCTGGTATATAGATGGGGCCAGCAGTATGTACAGATGTCACCACTGATATGGTGGGAGAGTGCAAGGAAGGAGATACTGTTGTACACATATTCACAGAGCCATATGTTGTTCTATCACACAAGCCAGTGACCCACTCCTGATGATTTTTGGAATGTGTGAGATGTGAGACCTCTCTGATGTCCCTCAGTAAGTGTTACAGGACAGCACAGTCCAGCTGGCAGACACCAGGCTGGATTCTGACTGCAGTGAGTACATGGAAGGGATGCAGCCATGTGGACTGTCCTTTGCACACACCTTGTTACTGCTCTTGAAGCAGTGACTGAGTGTCCAGAAGCTTATTCTTCCTGTTAAAGGAATAGCCTTCTGTAGATGTGGATTTAAACTGGCCCAGACCCTGGTAAGGATTAAAGAGGTCTCTGGGATGGTCCATATAGTTTAGTGTTTGATTTTCATTCTGGCCACTTTCACAGGAAATGGGATGGGGAGAGATTTTTTTTTGCCTTAGAGCCAGAAGAGGTCATTTTGCTTTTGATGAGGAATACTCAGTTCAAGGTATGCAATGCACCTTGTGCCACATCTACTTATTCTCCCAGCAGGCATCCTCAGGCTGGGACTCAGCCCCTAGCGTCAAGCTCTCACCGTGGCAGACAGGAGGAGGCTCACCAGGGTTGTGGCAGTGGAGCTATGCCAACCTCCATCAAGATGAATGTGGCCCTGCAGATGTGTAGGGACTGATAAGTATAGAATGAGGAAACATCAGTGCATGAAGGGTAAATAAGCGAAATAACAGTTCAGTGCAGAGTAATAAGGACAAACTGTATTCCATTTTTTTCTGCATTTTTGGATTTGTTTTTTTATGGTTTGTTTGCTGTTTAGTAATTTTATGAGCAGCTGTCAAAGGTTTATAGTACTTTTTTTTGCAGTGTGGGTGGTTCTATTTCCATTTCATTTTTAATGTTGCCTTTTAAGCACAAATGCCATTCAACTGTGCATGGAGTTTAAGCTCTGTGCAAATCCCTCAGATACACCAGAAAAACTTGGTTTTTGAAAGTGAAATCCCTGAGAACTCTGCGAGGTGAAAATCTCTGTGGAATGAGATCTTTACTTTGAATTTCATATAGTGCTGGGGAAAACACTCCAAGCTCTGACTAGCAAACAGCAAATATGGAATGAATGACCTGGTACTCTTATCTTTCAAACCCTGGCAGCTCATGCTGGTCATAAAGACACCTTGGACTGGTCTCTAGAAGGAGAGTTGCCACAGGTGGAGGGAAAACAGAAAAGATGAGCACTACAAACTGTTTGTCATTCAATGTCAACTTTATATTTCTACCTAGCACATAACACCCTAGAGTTACACAGAAGTTGTTTCCAGCTGATTCCAGACTTGCCTTGTTCTTGTAGACCAGTCTGAGGGCTGATGCAGATAATGTGGCTGGAAAGTTGCAGTTGCAAAAGCCAGGAGATGCCATGCACAGAGACCACACATGTAAACTCTATTCATTGGTGTTTGTGTTGACCTTGCAATAAAATAAAAGATACTGAGATAAAATTGAATGGAAAAGGACCTTTGCTGTTGCTTTCAATACAGTCAGGATTTCAATAGTTCTGAACTGGTCATCTGTGCATTAGAGGAAAAGCACCAAAAATATATATACACAGCAACTGAGCTTTCTGTTTATTGTTAGGCTGCCAATATACACCTCAAAGTACAGGAGGGATACAAATCCACATATTACACCCAATAGCATCAACGACAATGGATTGGGTGGGGCATAGTTTGGTATCACTGAGTCCCTAATATTACATGCAATTGAGTCAGACAGTGTTCCCCTACCTCCACCTTCAGGAAGCTTTTTCTGGGAAGCTTCCAGTTCTGATAGCTACGCTTCCTTCTGTATTTTCCCCACTTTTGTTTGAGACTAGTTTATACCCATCTGTTCTTATGTCAAGATCACCTTTCTGTTTAAGTAATTCTTCTCCCTGTGGTGTGGCAGACATTTCTCATGCTTGTCAGTCTCATGACCTGGCTTTTATATCTTTCTGGTCGTCCTGCCTTCTGTTCCATTCAGAGCTGCTTACTTTTGAATGTGCTGTCAAGAGTTATATGCATTTCCCTTGTGCTTTCTATCATGGTCCAAATACCTGCACATACATCTAGCCTTCATGCACTAGATCCCGTGCAAACAAAATAGCCCCCAAAGTTACTCCTCTCCAGTAATTTATCCCTTGCCCTGTAACACTCATTTACATGCACATCATGGAAATCTTAAGTGAGTAGTGCTGACTGCAGAGGGCTAGAGCAAGCTGGAACAAGTTGGGAGAGAGGTGCAGCAAGGCTCATTATACCAGAGCAACAGTGCTGATGATTGCCAGGTTGTCAGTTCATACCCAGCTGCCCCTTTCATTTGGTGGGAGTGCTGATACATCCTGGAACTGCATCGCACACACCACCCCAGTTTCTCATGGTCAGCCTGTGATTACTTGCCTTTTCCTTTCCAGTGTTTCCAACAGGTAAGAGTGTACATATAGCATTTTTTTTTCAGTTTCATTACACTTAAATAAGAATGTTTCCGAAAACTTTATCTTTCTCCCCTGCCCCCTGCTTCTTGTCTGACAACCCATTTTCCAGCTCTTCTAATGTCCAGGATCCAAAACTCTGTAGAGTTCAATCAATGTAACACCCTTGCATCTTACTGGCTTTTCTCTGTGAACATCCATGTGCCTTTCATGTATGTTTTAGAAGAATGAATAATATTATTTTTCCAACTAGTCAAAATATTGAAGCCTTAAGACTTCTGCTTCTAAAGTCACAGATGTGTAGCAGCTGATCCATAAAGCAATGCTTGCCATTTTCCCTCTTGGCTCTTGCTGTTTTCTGTTGCTGGCAGGTTTTCTAAATCAATTTTGAAGTGAAGACAGGACATATTAGAAGAAAATATTAAATAAACCTTACTTTAGTTTTGATAATCTTTCAGAGGGAAGAAAAATAATAACTAGGTTCCTTTGCTTGGGGCCAGATCTGTTTTCCTTGCCTGGGATTTCTGAAGGAAGAGACAATCAAGCCTTAATTTTGCACCTATGTCAGTTGACTGGAAATTTGACAGTGGCATCAATTGCAAGGAGAGAAAGTGAGAATGCAAACTTGTATGCTTCAGCAGCTGTCTAATTTCTGGATCTTCTCCTTGAGGAACTTACTCTGTATTGGCAAGAAGTTGTGAGATCTTAACACTGGAGCCATAAAGATAACATGAGCTAGAAAGGATGGGCTGAATTAGATAGGATCAAACTAGCTAGGATCAAATAAACAGACCAAGGTAGATCAAATTGTATAAGCAAGAAGAGATTAGGTTAGGAGTACTGAATTAGGTGGAGTAGATAGCTCTGAGGGAGCCTACTCCTGAGTAATTAGAGGGACATTTGATAGTTCTTTAAAAAGTTAACAAAAAGAAATCCTTCACTCTGAGTTGCTAAGGTGGTACAGCAATGACAAAGACTAATGAAATCCTAGAATATGCAAGAGAAGTCCTTTTCAGTAAAGGGAGGCCTTTAAAGACATGATAGGAAGCTCTAGTGAAACCTTATCTGAAATATGGGTACTGTACTTGTCATTCAATAAATCAATTCAGTCTGGAAAAAAAAAAATGCAGAGAAAAATAAGCATGGAGAGAAAGGAAATTCCAAGTCTCATTTATTAGAAGCTAGAACTGCCTTTCATTCACAATAGTAGGCAAAATAAGTATCAATGAACAGAATAATGGAGGAGGATCTTTTAAGAAAAAGATATATCTTGCATATGACAGCAACACAGACACTGTCTTGGGTCACCTGGGAGAGTCAGCCTAATATTCTGGATAATTACATTTGTTTAAAAAAAAATGCTTGTTTTTCCATAGAGATGACTATTTTCAACGATCATGAAGTTTGAAATAGCTGTATGCTCAAATATAATGAAAACTTTGTAGAGGAGTGAGTCGGGATTTGGCACAGGTTGAACAGGAGGTACTCACAGAGTGAGACACGTCATCACAATCTAACATGGGTCACAGCTAGGTTCTTTTCCTAACCTTTTTGTCAGAATTTCAAAGGTTTATTTGGACATTTTGATCAGTCATTTTTTATGTCCTGTATCTGAACTTTTCCCTGCAGTTAGTTTCCCTGGTTCAGCAATTTTAATAATTTTTTCTAATGGAGAAAATTAAAGAATGAAGCTGGCAGAGATAAGGTCAATAATATTTTATACCATCCATGAGTGCCCGTATTTTTTTATCAGCTTCATTATGCAGAAGGGTTAACACACGAAGCTCAGTGCAGCATGTGTTCACCAAAATTTAAATAATCCTCAGAAGATGGCACTTCCACAGCTGCTGATGTTGGCACTAACCTACTTTGCATTAGTTCCCCACAGCTGGAGATTTTGATTCACAGACACAAAAAGAATCAAATTGATTTCCCTCCCTTCCCTTTCTTCCTTCCTTCTTTCCTTCCTTCCTACTTATAAGCCCATTTGAATCACAGTGTAAAATTGTGAACCAGCAGAAAAATGTTGGCTGTGGAATAAGACATACAGACCATTGCACAGAAAACTAGACAATCAATCTATTGTCAATATGGTCTCCAGGTTGAAACATGAGTCTCAGAGTTACTGAGAGAAAACACATCCAAGAGTCTCCAGAGGTGATACCAAAATGTCTGACTTCTTGGCATCTGAATACCAGAACTCAAAAAAACATTTAAGCTTTAAGTTTTTCCTGAAATAAGTTAGGCACTTAAAGACTGCAGATGTTGTACTGAATCTGGGCCATAGTGTACATTTTTCCTTTATCCTTGGTATTGCTGATGGTGACAGAGCAGAAGGCTCTCGCTGAGATCTTTTCCAGTCCCATCAAATGCTTGAAGAAGCATTGAAAACTACTGTGCAGTAGAAAACTACTCTAAATCAGTTCTCTGTTGGAGGCTAAAATAAAGGAAGGACAGATAGGGGAGGATGAAAGAGAAAAATAACAAACACGGGGCTGGTGTATTTGCAGGTTGAATGCAATGGATGTATGGAAGGATGCTTGTGATACCTGTAATCAAACTAAATACAAAATGGCAGAGGAAAAGACATCTGCTATGCTAGAGATAAAAAGAGTTTTCTCTTTTATTCAGTTGTATGTAATGACAGTAATAATAATAATTTAAAACATTATGGCAAGGACAGCTTCTGTACTGTGTCCCTGTTACTTTATTCACATCAGATCTGTTGCCACCCAAATAAATCAGCGACCCTATCCTATAGTTCCAGCTCCTGTTGGCACTATGCAGAAGACATCTCCAGAGCAGAAAATCTGTGTTTCCCTCACTGCCGCCTTCCTGGCAGGAATCCCTTCACCCTTCTGCAGGGGCCAGAGGCGGGGAAGCTGTGAGCACCCTCTGACAGCCCGTCTGATGGAGGGAATGAGAAACCACACTCCTAAGAACCAACACCAAGATTTGTTTAGCATCTCTCTGGCAGACACAACTCCTGCACATGAAACTGACAGTTTTGCCCATTCTAAGGAATATTCAACACTTGCAAGGACCTGTCCCCAAGCTTGTAACTTTTGCTTTAAAGATCCCACAGTTTACAGACATTACAACTTCTGTTCTGTTAATGATATGGATATTTGTCATACTGATGTGGCAGACAAGTGTGGGTTCTTTCTGCCTCAGTCAGGTAAAGATTTATCTTAGACTTATGAGAAGGCCATAGTGTAACGATACATCCTAAATCTATTCCTCAGCTTTATCTTGTCCCAGCATATGGCAGTGTACTTTTAGATTGGTTAATCAGAATTCCTCAGGCATTTCATCCTGTCTAATACCAAAATCATGAATCTTATGTCTGTAAGAAACTCTGCAGATCTGTTGTCACTCGGCACACATTAGCTATATGACTGCCTGCACTTCATGAGCAACAAGAGTGCATTGATTTAATTTGCAATATTTTTTTATAGACATGCATTCATCTTGATCTAAGTTACTTGCTGAGCTTTTTTAATGCCAGGAATTTAATAGATAATAGCTATAATATATCTCCTTTATTTTGTGGGAAAATTTAAAGTGTGAATATTAAAATCCAAATTATGCTAGAGACTGGGATCACAGTTACACTTGGAAAAAAAAATCAAAATAAAGCTTCATCTCTCTGCCAAGAAAACAGATGTTTCCGTAGCTTATTTAATTAGAAGTTACTAAGCTATTTGATTATGGATTAATTTGCATGTATGTTCCCCTTGCCAAACTAGTATATGCATAGCTACATACATTTTCACATACCTATACGAACCATGCACCTGCATGAGGATGCAGATGTGTAAAATTGGTAGAATCTGGACACATCATCTGACATTTTAAGCTGAACAGAAGCAAACTTTCCACCTTGGAAATGTCTTAAAATTTGTATTCCATAAGCATTGCATCAATCAACCAGTCTGCAAATATTTCTCTTCTACTTTTCCACAGAACCCTTGAGTACCCTCCAGCAGTGTCGTGTCAGGTTCAAAAATCAGATTTGTGGCTCACTGCTAAGCTGTGAATTGTGCGCCCTGAAGCTCTTCCCTGGGCTCAGGGCTTCCTGATCACAGAGAGCTTGCTCGATGGAGAGGAAGAGGGTAACAACACACACATGCTCATAGTTGTTCATATTAAGTTGTTATTCCTCTCGATTTATTGATTTCAGGCTAACTTCTAAGCCAAGAAGCAGAATTAAGTATTTCTGTAACATCTTAGCTAAAATCTGGCCAAACACAGGATAAAAAATCAAAATTTGCTGAGATCAGCCTAATATGTTAAATTATGTTGTATAAGCTTATGTATCTTCCTGCTTGCAGAAAGTCTATTACAACACTGGTTGGCAGGGCCAGATCAGAACTGTTATAATCCCTTCTACATCAGGTAGAGATGAGGCCGAGGAATTGTATTTCTGCACAGAGGGCTGGCGGGACACTTGAGTGAATAAGATTACTGAGTGAAAAGGAGGGGTGGCCTTTATACCTCCTTTTATCCAAGACATGCTGTAAGTGCACATCTCAAGACACTTTCTAAAATATTGTGGCCCTTTACCACAAATAGCTTATGAATATGCTTCTAGTGTCTGAATTTCAGAGGCAGTCCAGCTCCATGATATCCAGTTCCTCTGAAAGTCTGGGCATAATTTTCAAAGGTACTTTGTAGAAAGGGAAGATTGAAAAACAAGTATGAATATTGTATTTATTATAATTGTGCATACAAATCCACATCTACACATCCAGGTACATTCCTTTATATATTCCAGAATGCTCAAATTTTAAAATTAAAAAAATGGATTTCCTTTAAAAGACTGGCATTCTTTCTTCAGCCAGCTTGCTAAATTAAACCCAGTCTACTAAGAGCAAGGCAATTTTGCTATCAAAAGTCATTACATTTAAAAATAACTAAATCAGACACCCTTAGATTAATGTCGAAATGCAATAGGAGCTTATAATCTTTGTTCAAACATAAGGCCAAAATAAAAAGAGCCCCTTTGTTGTTCATTCCTCAAAGTAAATCTGTCACAATTGAAAAGCAAAGAATAGCTGTGATCTGAACCACTTTGTATCATGTAGTTACCATCTATCATTTGACAAATAGTTTTGCAATTTAACCATCATATATTGATCCCAAAGAAATAGCTAAATGGGGAAAAATATGTCTTTTCAAGGAATCCTGCAATGAACTTCAGCGAAATGATTGTTTAGTCCTTTGTTGAAATGTATCTTGCAAAAAAACAATTCAAGCATAGATTTTTTATGTATTTTTTTCTAATGCCAAGTAACCAATTTTAGTAGCTTCATTTCAAAAATATCTGTTTTGCTAAATACAAGTTCATGATTAAGATAAAAAGATCAGGAGGGAAATCATCACACCAGAGGAGCTACATGTATAAAATATGGTAGGTATGTCAATGTGTGGTTTATTACATGACAACATAACGTTACATTATTTACCACAATACTTACATTTCTACAATAAATTTAAGATTCTTATTATCCTATTAAGTAAATCACTTTCTAAAACCCTGACAGATGAGTCACATTAGTATTTTGATTATATTGTAATCAGCCTAATGATATTTCCTTTTCACATCGTCAAGCAATAATTCATGGGGCAGTGCAAATAATTTACATAAATTCTAAGAACATCAAAATCATTTACCTATTTTGAACATGATACATGTTCCTGTGTCCTGGAAGCAGTGAAGTGAGTTCCTGTCTGATCTCTTAAACATAATTTTTAATCTGATTTTAGCTTCTACCTCCCTGAGTATTCCCCACACACCTCCTCCAGACAAGAAGATTGCTGAGAATTCACCTTTCTAAAGGAGAGATAATGGCATGTGCTACCATGAAAACTGGATGGAAACAGATACTATTAGGAAACTGATCTTTACTTACAGACAGTGGACTGGAAACACAAAAGGTTTCTATCACACAATGGAACACAATATGTGGAGACTGAACACTGTGAAGGAATTGGGACTAATAGCTGTACATGCAGCCCTGGCTGGACTGTTTGAAAAACTCAGGCTGAGGAATGGTCACTTATGGAAACTGATGTTACTTAAGGGATAGTATTCAGGGAAAACGTCAATATACACAGGGTGAAAAATGCAAAGAAGAGTCTGAAAGACCTGCAGTCCGTGCAATTTATAATTTTAATGTTCAATCAGGGAGATTTTTCAAGGGTGGAAGTAATGCCTGGAAACATCTTGACCATGTAAGGAAAAATCACTGAAGCTGTTGCAAGCAAAAAAAAGATACAACATTCAGCAAGTGCAGCTCACTTTCTCTTGGCAGGAGTGTGGGTTGCCCCCTTTGTTCCCCATGGGATGTCAACCCTGCATTATGCTGTTTCAGTAAGCACAGTGAATCAGCAATCAAGGCATATGTGCTGGTGCGAGCTGCTGTGCTCTTTTTGAGAGATATAGTTGGCTACTCCTGGAAACCCTCTTCAGTGCAGAATGGCTGCAATCAGCTGAGACCTCCAGAGATGGTCTGGTCCAGCTCCCCTTTTGACTGTGCATTTTTAACAGCCATGATACAGACTACTTGTATCTGTAGCACACTTCTAGAACCTGCTACTAATTTATCTATCTTTTATAAACTATTTATAAATCAAGTCCCCATACAAAGTGTAGCCAAAAATCCAGTGTCTTCCTCACTAGAAAAAGAACATGGCCCCAGAGGTAGGTACAGAGCACCTGGGTCATGGGCTCAAGCCAAGGGCAGGTGAAAGACCCTTCAACTTGACCCTGGAAGACTCAACCTATGGATCTCAGCAGGGTGAAAGCCTGGCAACGGAGCGCATCCACTGCACGGTCTAACTTACCCACAGTGCAAGATTTATACTCTACTACTGAATTTAACTGAATATTTATACTTAATTGACTTTACAGAAACACATTAGGGTGGTGCTTTGTGTGCACAGTTAAAATAAAAGCTATTCCTAGATTGCCTATTTTGTGCCCCTGATGCATTAGTTAAAATTTTAGCTGATTTTGCCAGAATGAGTCAAAGCAATACCAAATATCTAGTAATTCATTAAATTTCTTTTTGTATCAGAGAGCCCGTCTGTTACACTGCCTGTTTTTAAACCTCCTGCACCTGAAGTGCAGAGGGGCAGAGTTTCCTGCAGTTTTGTAGGGTTACATATTTTCTGCTTCTTACACTCTATGGCATCTCTCCAGGAACGGTGCAGTGGACACTGCTTCCCTAAAGGAAGTACTGCAGCTGGATATTTGTACCTCATTCTGCTGGAATAATAGTTGCTATTTGTTCAAAATATAACATTTCCTTTATTTTGATTACTATTGAAGGGTACTTTAGTGGGTTACTGACCCTTTTAACAGGCAAGAATTCTTTTAGCAAGGAAGGAAGCCTGGCATTTGTTCAAAGGTGAGTGTACACTGGTGCATGTAATAAAACAAGACCCCATCACTCTCAACTTCTATTCCTGTTTAATCGTTGTTCCACACAAGCAGTGCTGGGGTAGGATTAGCTTCAAAAATTATCAAAAAGAGAGAAAATTCACAGCAGGCATGTTTGCTATGTTTATTTGGATTTATGCAGCTGTATCTGAAAATCCTATCGCTTAGTGATTTCATTTTTGCTAGAGACATAAATCCCTTTTGAATTAATCTTCTATACCTTTCATGGAATGGGAAAAGAAAAGCATACACTTTTTTTTTTCAACTACACCAAACATTGCATTTACTTGAATTGCACATTGTAAGTACCTCCTCTGTTCAGTGTCGACAGTTCCCTGGCATCCTTTGTTCACCTTCTCTTTCAGATATCTCCTATGCAACACATCACAAGGACAGAAATATCTCCCAGGCTTTGGGCTGATACACGCAGTCGTTACTTTTGGGTGGGTGTCGGTTTAGAGTGATAGTCTTTGTATCCTAAGGGAGAGCATGCCAGAATATCACAGGTGCTCTGGACATCTTAAGTTGCTCTTCTGCTTGAAGTTGAACAAAATTATTATGAGAGACAGAGAGTAACCATTATTTTTCCCTCTGTACCCACTTTTCCCCAGATGACAGTTATTCCATGGGAGAGAGAGGTCAGTTAGATGAAAACAGGGAAAATTCAGTGGGACAAGCCAAAGACCTACCCTAAGTGGTAGCATCAGTATTAGTAGGAATATAGATCTGTGGAATGATAATGCCCATAAACTAACCTAGAACATGAACCCCCATGCCAATAACATCAAAACACACAGTAGAGACGGGCCATCCCTCAGAGCTTCAACTCGCCATAGCAGATAGGTGCAATGGGAGTATTATTGGGTGGGGAAGAAAGCTAAGAGTTGGAACAAGCCTAATATCTTTGTTCATTATGACCAAAAGATCCTCATGCTTTTTTTCAAGAAAATAACTGCTTTTAGCATGGGAACTCTTCAGAAAGAGGTGAAGGGTTTGAAAAACATGAAATAAGAGTATTATTATTTTTTTCTTAACTGAGCGTCAGTGTTGAGGCTGTGATTCTTATATTCAGTTGTGCAAGAGTTTTGCAAGGGGCCTGTGGTAACAGAAGAGGTGTATTACATCTTAGGATTGAAAAAAACAACTGCCATTTGCAATGATATATTTCTGCGGGTCTGGGGTTTTTTTTGCATGCCTTAAATGTTAAGTTTAAAAATTTGTAGAGAACCTAGAACAGCTCAGATTGTTTGTACTTTGTATAAGCAATAGACAGTAATTATTTCAGCCATAGTTTCTTCTCAATTTAACTAAATTAATAACTTAGTACAAATAATTCTCCCTATATATTTCTGTTCAGCATCTTTTCTTTTAAAGGCTGATTATTGCAGTTCCTGCATATGTAGGGGATGTAAGGGAGACTTCTAATATTTTATGTCTTCCAAACTTAGTTGTTAGTTTCTAATTGGCTTACAGTAAAGCACTGGAGAGGTCATTTAAAGCAACACTAAAGAGATTCTTTAAATTGATGTAGTAATCAGCTGATAATTTCTTTTGCACTTTAATTTCCTCTAGATTTAATTTCACTTGACACTGCTGAAGAGAACAACTGGCTTCTTATAAACTAACTCTGTAAATATTTTCTACATCTACTAAGAAAACACCCTTGAAGCTGCTCTGCTTTGCATATAATATTTAAATATTCCCCAAATAAGAATTTGGACCTAAGCCTTCATGGTCAATATGCTAACCATTGGATCAAAGAGTCATTCTGGTGCTCTCCTGCCAAGTAAAAATGTATAAACTTAAACAAACTGGCACAGCTTTGACAAAATAAACTGAATCCCAACTAGGAATACCCAGTAGTTCAATGGTCTAGGAATACCCAGTAGTTCAATGGTTAAGCACCGTCCTGAGAGGCAAGAAACCGCACGTAGACCTTGCTTCAGATACAGAGAGATTCGAACCCTGGTGATCAGGTGTATAATCAGCTCAGTCCTATGAGTACATGGCTTGTTCTACAGCTCTCTAGGGGCAAAATTTTAGGTGCAGATGGTTTATGGTACTGAGGATTTAATTTTGTACTTGAATGCCTATCATTAATGCCACCTATTAGAAATTTAAGTCTATTTGTGAATTGATATTTCTTGTCTCAATCCTTTATACAGTATGTGTTCTTCAGTACTTTTAATGTTTAAAACTGAAGTCACCCACCATTAGATTCCTGATTCTGTTACTGGTCTACTTTCTAATCTTGAGTTAGCCACTCACTTTTTCAGACAGCCAAATAGATATGACGCTATTTTTCAGATTAATCCATTTCTGAAGGCTAAAGCACATCTATACCCTAAGGTGGTGTTTATAAACTACAAACCCTTAGGGTTTTAATAAATCCTGAAGTTTCTGAGAGATGTTTTGAGAATATAAAGTACAAGTTCAGCTTCAATAAACACAGAATTACTACTAAAAATCTGCAGAGAGTAAACTTTTTACATCTATTCTCTAATCTGCCTTGTTCTAAAGGCAAATACATAGAATACACTGAGCACCGTGCCAAAATAATTTGTCTTGAACAAAATAGAAGCACATTGCTTTGGGGGAAATTTTCATTAAAGTTGTTTCCATAATACCTGTTTCCTCAGGTACTTCCTACATAATCCAACTTGTATTTGCAATTAAGTCAAGTTCTTTAATGCAGTAACTTTCCTTTCTCCTCCTGCCAGTCAAATCATGTTACAAAAGCTTCTTCTACACTCAGCCAGACAGCTTGCTGTAAAGTGCACACTCCTCTCTTAGAAAATAGACATGACACGCAACCCACTGCTCTGTACAGTCTGTCATCAAATCATCTGTGTGGCATAATCCCCACCCTGCTATGTCAGAAAGGTAGCATGTATTCAGCTGTCTATCACTTCTTTATGCTCGTTAAACCTTTGATGAAGTCACTGAGCCAAAATAGAATGTGAAAAATAGATGATCCTTTGAAAGCTTTATGAAAACGGTACTCAGACATGCAGTCATTTAAAGAAAAGTATAGTATGTAAGTATGAAAGGAAAAACAGATATCACAGAAGGGTATGCTATTTTTAGCTTCAATTCCCATTAAAATAATCTGCATTTTGGGTTGTATGTTAAAGTAAATAATGAAGCTTAATGGCAACTTTACGGTAAGCTTTGCGCAGATGAATGAACTTTAAACAACTAAAACATTGTTATTCTACTAATTCATTTAAGACTTACCATGTAAGACAAACTCTACCCTTCTTACCAGCAGGAGTAAGACAGTAAAATGCCATCTGGGCTTTCTTCATTACATTATATACATATATCATCTGTTGATTGCATATAGAATTTTATATGTCTGTATAAATGCACTCCTTAGATCTATGTCTACAGTTATTACATACATTACAAAAACACAAACCCAATGTCATAACAAAGACTGTTTTTCACTATTTAAGAGGTACAGCATGGCACATTTGTAAAAATTGTTACTTAATGTCACTGAGGGAAGTCTGATATTCCCAAGTGCTGAAGTAAAATCCCCAAATCATGAGATTTCTTAAACATTCAGGGTATTTTTGCCTTAATGAAAAATACATATATCATGTGCTTCTTGATTTGCATCTCTAGATACACTTTTTACACGGCTTCAGCCATCTTTCTCTGCAACCCTGAGGACCAGAATGTTTGCCTTCTTATAATCTGAGACACATTAATTTTGTGACTGCAGTAGTTATAAATGTACATATGTTGCAAAGCTGCTAGCAAGTATTTAAGAACTGGGCATACTGGCAGAAGCCAGTTTGCTCAGAGCAGACTAATGGACTAGCAGTGAGTATCCTAGATGTTCACAGGCAGAAACAGCAAAACCTTCCTTACAACTAATTATCTCCCTTGGATTTTGTTTGCTTTCATTCCTCCAGTCTACTTGTTAACTGGTGATTGTTACCTACAGAGTGAGTCCCCAGTAGGAAGCAGTACCTTGAGATATGCAGCAGCAAAAACTTTAAAAATGTTTGGCATGGATGCATCAATACATGGATGCTGTCAATAAAAAATGAGCACGGTGTGTTCTCCTAATACCCACTGAAGGTCAGCATTTTAAGAAGCAATAATTGTAAGCCACTAGGAAATTGAGGTATTACACCTTATCTATGATTATGTTTAGGACACAGAAAAGAAGATGCAATTAAGAGAGTCATCCTCTACCCCTCCTTCATAAAGAGCCTTGGCTAGTTGAGGGGAGAGTTGTCACCTTTTGAATTAAACATGCTTTTACCCCCCCACCCCAAAAAATGCATATAGATTAGTGTCCATCAAAATACAAATCACAGAATGACATGATGTTAGGGATTGGAAGGGACCTCAAAAGATTACCTAGTCCAATCCACCTGCTGGAGCAGAAACACCTAGATGAGGTTACACAGGAATGTGTCCAGGTGGGTTTTGAATGTCTCCAGAGTAGAAGACTCTAGAACCCCCCTGGGCAGCCTGTTCCAGTGTTCTGTTACCCTTACTGAGAAGAAGTTTCTTCTCAAGTTTAAGTGGAACCACCTGTGTTCCAGTCTGTACCCCTTACCCCTTGTCCTATAATTGGTTGTCACCGAGAAGATCCTGGCTCCATCCTCGTGACATTCACCCTTTACATAGTTATAAACATTAATGAGGTCACCCCTCAGTCTCCTCTTCTCCAAGATCAAGAGACTCAGCTCCCTCAGCCTTTCCTCACAAGGGAGATGCTCCACTCCCTCAATCATCTTTGTTGCCCTGCGCTGGACTCTCTCCAGCAGTTCCCTGTCCTTCTTGAGCTGAGGGGCCCAGAACTGGACACAGTATTCCAGGTGTGGTCTCACCAGGGCAGAGTAGAGGGGAAGGAGAACCTCTCTCAACCTACTAACCACCCCCCTTCTAATACAGATAAACACTTGTGATTTGAGTATAACATACAGAGTTTAAAGATGACAGCTACTGTCATCTTTATTGTAGAATTGAAGCTGACTTAGAGGACCCGTGAACACATGCACAGTTAAACCTGTGTACAGCCTTTGACTATGTGTTTGTGTTTGCAAGCAGTGCTGAAAAGCAAGACCAAATCTCTGTGATGCAAAGCAGTGTGCAATGAGTGGGGAGACTGGAGATTTGCCTCAGAAGCACGCTTCTGATCTGAAGTGCTGGAGGAGAAACTCCCTTTGAGTTCTTTGCAAAAAGACCTCAGCGGTCCTTATTGTAAAGGTTAGAGGAGGTGATCAGAGTATTAGAGAAAGAAGAAAAAAGAGGTTGCATTTGTTGCTTCCCCTACTGGCTACCTTCAGGCAAGTAACAAACCACATGAGAAAAATAGTTTTGAAGATAGATGACTGTTTCTCTGAATTTTTTGTGCAGTCAGCATTATTGCAGCATATTTTTTATTTCTTCATTTGTTGGCACAAAGATTTGAATAGGAGACGTGAGTATTTAGTACCTAAAACAGCATGATGGTGTGTGTGGGCAAATGCATAATATAACTGGAGTATCCTTTCACACAACGTAAAGTTTGGTGGGCAAACTGACACATACAAAGTAGGTAGAAAAAATAAGGAAACAGGGTTTGAGCTAAAAGAGAAAGGCCACTCGTGTTACATTTTGGAGAGGAGAGGGAGCAGACCACATAACGGGAGAAAGTAAGAACGTGGAGGATGTGGCAGTTAGGTGGTCACATGCGTGACATCTACCAAGAAGCAGGTCTGATGGCCCATGTTCAAACAAGTAGATTTGCTTGCCATTAAGAATATATAACAGAACTACTTTTGCATTGGGATTTGTTGGGTTTTTTTTTTTTCCAGTTCTCCATGCACAGTGCAGTAAATACCATGTGAAAATGTGTGCAGCTACACTTCTCCTCAAAAACTTTGCTGTTCACTGGTAATTAGTTCAACTTTTTAATTACAGCAAAAAACATTCTAAGCATTTTAATGTATTCTGATACTGACTTTCAGACCCAAAAGCATCAGCTTTTCATAGAAAAGGGTAAACTTATCTTGATTTATCCAACACTGAAATATTTAGTCGCTCAGAAAACTACCTTCCTCCAGCAATGGTTGCATTCTCATAGAAAGCATTTTGTCACTGGGCATCTCCCACATCAGTCACAGATTGTTGCTCTGCAGAAATCATGTTCTGTAGATATTAACAGCAGCCAAAATATCTAATTATTTCATGTGTATTATATCTTTTTTAGGCAGCAGGAAGAAGACAAAAATAGCTCATTTTATGCTGCTAATTATATACATATATGCAGACAGGAACAGGCAGTCGAGCATGAGGAAGACATAAAGGCATGTGCCTAGTATTCCTGTCCCTCTGATGTGAGTTTTGTATGCAAGCAAGAATTGCGTAGTCTGATATGTCCTCTGTGAAAGTCATCACTATTGTATGATTCAGATAAATATAATTAATTGCTTTAGGCTTTAATTGCTTTTTTACGTCTGTATTGCTACCACCTAACACAACCAGAGTGATGGTTACAGACTCACAGATCTAGAAGATCCACCACTGCCTCAGAGCCAGGGTGATCTGTCCTTTTAATACTTGTAGCACGTTTCCCTGCTGAGTACTTCTCACGGTGGGAATTCCTCCACCTTCCCAGGCTACGTACTCAAACACTTGGCTATCCTTGCTAGCAGAAAGGTTTAATGTGTAAGCCAAGTCTTCTTCATTGCAATTTAAGACCATCATTATTTGTGCTCTCCTTAGCAGACACAATAAACAGTTATTCATTACTGCAGCCCCTTATATCACAGAATCACAGGATGTTAGGGATTGGAAGGGACCTCAAAAGATTACCTAGTCCAATCCACCTGCTGGAGCAGAAACACCTAGATCAGGAACGTGTCCAGGTGGGTTTTGAATGTCTCCAGAGTAGGAGACTCCACAGTTCCCCCTGGGCAGCCTGTTCCAGTGCTCTGTTACCCTCACTGAGAAGAAGTTTCTTCTCAAGTTTAAGTGGAACCACCTGTGTTCCAGCCTGTACCCATTACCCCTTGTCTTACCGTTGGTTGTCACCGAGAAAAGCCTGGCTCCATCCTCGTGACATTCACCCTTTACATACTTATACACATTAATGAGGTCACCCCTCAGTCTCCTCTTCTCCAAGCTAAAGAGACCCATCTCCCTCAGCCTTTCCTCATAAGGGAGATGCTCCACTCCCTCAATCATCTTCGTGGCTCTGCGCTGGACTCTCTCCAGCAGTTCCCTGTCCTTCTTGAACTGAGGGGCGCAGAACTGGACACAATATTCCAGATGTGGTCTCACTAGGGCAGAGTAGAGGGGAAGGAGAACCTCTCTCGACCTACTAACCACCCCGCTTCTAATACACCCCAGGATGTCATTGGCCCTCTTGGCCACAAGGGCTCATGGTCATCCTGCTGTGCGTCAGGACCCCCAGGCCCCTTTCCCCTACACTGCTCTCTAATAGGTCATTCCCCAACTTATACTGGAACCTGGGGTTGTTCCTGCCCAGATGCAATACTCTACACATGCCCTTGTTATATTTTATTAAATTTTTCCCTGCCTAACTCTCCAGCCTGTCCAGGTCCCGCTGGATGGCAGCACAGCCTTCTGGCGTGTCAGCCACTCCTCCCAGCTTGGTGTCATCAGCAGACTTGCTGATAGTACAATCTATTCCCTCATCCAAGTCATTGATGAACATACTGAATAATACTGGTCCCAGTACTGACCCTTGAGGTACTCCACTAGATACAGGCCTCCAACCAGACTCTGCCTCATTGACTGCCACTCTCTGGCTTCTCTCCTTCAGCCAGTTCCCAGTCCACCTCACTACCCGATCATCCAGACCACACTTCCTCAGTTTAGCTGTGAGGATGCTGTGGTAGACTACGCCAAATGCTTTACTGAAATCAAGATAGACCACAGCCACTTCTTTGCCATCATCCATCCACCTGGTTATGTCATCATAAAAGGCTATGAGGTTGGTCAGGCATGATTTCCCCTTGGTGAAGCCATGTTGACTGCCCCTAATGACCGTCTTATCCTTTATATGCCTTGAGATGGCACCAAGAATAAGTTGTTCCATCACCTTTCCAGGGATGGAGGTGAGGCTGACCAGTCTATAGTTACCTGGGTCCTCCTTCTTGCCCTTTTTGAAGACTGGAGTGTCATTTGCTTTCCTCCAGTCCTCAGGTACCTCTCCCTTTTCCCACGACTTGGCAAAGATGATGGAGACTGGCCCAGCAATGACCTCAGCCAGCTCCCTCAGCACCCGCGGGTGCATCCCATCTGGACCCATGGATTTATGGATGTCCAGATTGCTTAATTGCACCCTAACCCAGTCCTCATCAACCAAGGCAAACTCCTCCATTGTCCTGCCTTCCTCTGGGGCCTCAGGGGTACAGGGCTCCCCAGGACAGCCTCCGGCAGAGTAGACAAAGACAAAGAAGGCATTCAGTAACTCTGCCTTCTTTGTATCTTCTGTCACCAGGGCACCCACCCCATTCATCAGTGAGCCTGCATTGCCTCTGGTGTTAGTTTTATCTGCCATGTATTTGAAGAAGCTCCTTCTGTTGTCCTTGACAACAGCCTTATGTTCTTTCCAAGTGGCCAGCCCCTCCTTCCCTGATCTGTAAACTTTCTTCTTCCACTTGAGCTTACCCAACAGTTCCCTGTTTAACCACACAGGTCTCCTGGCTCCCTTCCTTGACTTCCTATGTGTCAGGATGCTCTGATCTTGAGCTTGGTAGAAGCAGTCCCTGAATGCTAACCAACTATCTTGGGCCCCTTTACTTTCACGTACCCTTTCCCATGGGATTTCCCCAAGCAATTGCTTGAAAAGGCCAAAGTTGGCCCTACAGAAGTATTTAAAGATTGGTCTCACACCCTTTCCTCTATTTTCATTTCCATTCAATCACTCCTGCCAAAAATACATTCTCTAAGCCTCTGATTAGCTTCTCATAAAGATATTGCTTGGACTTTGTACAACTAGCCCATGTCTTTCTTGAAATCTGGACACTCAGCAATGGGTACTGTTGTTCACTAGAAGACCAGCATGTGCTGAGTAGAGTAGGATTTGTTCACATGCTACATAGACTATAACTCTATCTATTCATCACCTTCCAGCGTTTGCCTCACTCACTACAACATGATACTTGTGACCCATAGTTCACCCAGGAGTCAGAATAAGCTTTAGATATTTTCTCTACAAAAATGTCATTTAGTTAAACTACTGAATGAAATGCCCTTTCACGGCGAAACTTCAAGTAATTATAAACCTAACATGACCTCTGCGTGGATCTAAAAATTTGCACCTGGAATTTTGTATGCAGAGCACTTACATGTTTCTATTGACTTTTGAATGACAGTACTTTTGAACAAATACAAGTGCTTGACATTTTACTGCTACAGACCTAGAATCTGTGTTAAGGCCTTCTTGAAAACCTGAATTTCAACACTGAAAATCCTGTATGGCAAATAGCAAGACACAAACCTGGGCCTGTGAAAGCAGACATTTCAAAGCTGCTGCATAAGCAATGAAGCTGATACAGGAGGAATGACACAAAGGCAGAGAGATAAAGGCAGGCAATTAGAAATTATAAACGAGTTCAGTTTAAATTATATTCTTACTAAAATGAAACCAAAATTAAACATGCTGAAGGCTGAGAAAAGGATCATGTGCTGCTCTTCAGTTCATCACTCTTCAGTCAGCAGTTTTATCTTTTAGAGAGTTCTGCTCTTCTGGCTGCCAGCAGGTGCTTTGTAGATACTGCAGAGATGTGGAAATCACTCCAAGCAACTAGAGAACAAGCATTCAGACAGCCCCACAGATTTGGCAAGAGGGCTCATCAGGGGGATGCATGAGGGCTTCTGCTCTCTGTTGCAAACACACTTTGCTTACAAGGTAAGTGCTGGTGACATATTTGGGCCCAAATAAATTCCCCATTGACTGTCTGGTGGCAATTAAAACCAACTTGCAAATTTTTCTGTGGATCTTCACTTCCATGGTGTTATTAGTTCAGTGTAATCCTAGGGTCACCTAGGCAAAAAGTGTCTGGGCTAGATCCTAGAATCTGCAACTATTTTTTCATTCACTTGTAGCACTTTTGTAGGAATAAAAGACTGAAAACAAACTTATATAAATTGAATAAGAAATTTAGTATGTAGCTTCTTGTTAGAGAATTTTATATCATAGAGATTCATGAAGTTATATTTCTATAAATATTTGGTCATTAGAACGATAAGGGACAAATACATTACTCCATTGCAAATGAGGAACTTTCTGCACAGTAGATTTCATTGACAATATATGCTTTTTCTCCTGTTCTAAGTCACCACCAGTTAAAGCTAAGATACAATTATCAAAAAATATGAGATTATTTTTCCCTGCATTTATGGCTACATTTATGGAAAGAGAACTTCAGCAGCTGATAGAAACAATTCCTGAGCAATAAAATAATTGATTGTGTTTCAAAAAAAAAGAAGTGTTGTTTTTTCTTGTGCTTGTAGAAATCACAAATAAGTAATCCAAGGATTAAAGTCTGCAGAAAACTGAGCTGTTTATTTGAGCAATGAGAGCAGCACTGGGAATTAAGTGAATAATTCTAAGACAACCCCTGACTGAAGAACTGTTGTCATAGTGCTCTATGGATATAACTTCTCTGCAAAAATACTGAATTTCTACTCTGTAAAAGTTCCTCATGAATGGCCCATTCTACTAAAAGCTTCCCTAGCCTCAGCCACACACCCTTTTGTGGGATTTACCAAGGGGCATATAGCCCTCTAATTGAGTTCAGGCGTTGCCAAAAGCTGGCATGCTAAACCTTGAAGTTGATAAGTGTGTTTAATCATCACACTTTCAGGGCCGAGCTGTGCAGAGCCAGAGGAAGATAAGTCCCTGGCAGCTTTAGGGGATACAAGGAACTAAAATTTCTGGAAGAGATCCACGTCAGGGCAGGCATTCTGGACAACGTGGGGCAGCTGGGCTGCAGGAGCAAGCCAGTGGTCTGCCTCCCGTAAGCTCTGGCTGTCAGGCAGCCGTCAGCCCTGGCTCTGCTCCATGCCAGCTCTGCTCCCTGCGGCTGCTCATGCCAGCGGGTGCGTGCTGCAAGCGCCAGCCTACAGACACCCACAGGCACCCACAGGCATGGGGCCACGTGTGTGAAAACACCTAGCACGTGCCTAAATCTGTCTTTGCGGTCAAAATAAAGGTCACAAGGTTTTACATATTGCCAGGTTGCAGCAGCCCTAGGCATATGAGGCCATGCTGTATATTGTATTACTGATTAAATACAGATTTTCTTTCCCATGTCCATCTGGTTCTTCTTCCAGATTAGTAATAATAATAATAGTGATAAGAATTATTATATCATTACTAGAAAGAGGATGAGCAGCCTGCCCACTTGTGATCAAGACATGAACAGTCAACATGAAGGAAAAGTTTATAAAACATTTCCTGGTGTTATTACATCCACTCAAGCTCCAAGGAAAATTATTATCAATATTTTGTACTGAACTCTTATCAGTTATCACAGTATCACAGTATGTTTGGGATTGGAAGGGACCTCAAAAGATCATCTAGTCCAATCCCCCTGCTGGAGCAGGAACGCCTAGGTGAGGTCGCACAGGAACATGTCCAGGCGGGTTTTGAATGTCTACAGAGAAGGAGACTCCACAACCTCCCTGGGCAGCCTGTTCCAGTGCTCTGTCACCCTCACCAAGAAGAAGTTTTTTCTCAAATTTAAGCAGAACCTCTTGTGTTCCAGCTTGATCCCATTACCCCTTGTCCTATCATTGTTTGCCACCGAGAAGAGCCTGGCTCCATCCTCATGGCAGTCACCCTTTATATATTTATAAACATTAATGAGGTCCCCCCTTAGTCTCCTCTTCTCCAAACTAAAGAGACCCAGCTCCCTCAGCCTTTCTTCATGAGGGAGGTGCTCCATTCCCTTAATCATCTTCGTTGCCCTACGCTGGACCCTCTCCAGCAGTTCCCTGTCCTTCTGGAAGTGAGGGGCCCAGAACTGGACACAATATTCCAGATGTGGTCTCACCAGGGCAGAGTAGAGGGGAAGGAGGACCTCTCTCATCCTACTAGCCACCCCCCTGTCTCGAGGACTTTGCTTTTATGCAAAATTAAAAGTAATTTAATATCAAAAGAACTATGTTAGGATGTAAAATTTGTCTTTCTGATAAAAATAATAATAACAAAGATAATTGACCTGCTTATGAACGACAGTTGTCTCTGAAGAATAGTTAGTGTTATATTTATTAAGTAGGGAGGGCAAGGACACATAAGGATTAGCAATGTAATAAGGCATATATGAACTGGTACTATGAGAAAGTAATGTAAACATGCTATGTTCCTATTTAGATTTTATTTTTAAGATTTCTAGATTTCTGTAATCAATAAAATTAAAATTAATATTCATATAATAATTTGGGCATATTTTATTGGATCTTTTATATTTGTAAAATACTTTTATATATTAATAGTAGTTTTTAACAATCTGTTTTAAAATTTGAGTTGTGCCTTCATCAGAGAAGTTAAATTATCTCCCATTCGATCATCCATTATCTTGCTAAAGAGAAGGAAAATTAGTTCTTCTGAAAAAATGCTTGATTTAATAAGTCAACAAATGCAATCCATTGCATTAAAAGAACCAACCAAACAAACAAACAAAACCAGAAACAAACAACAACAACCACAAACACAAACCAACTAGCAGTGTGCACCCTGCAGGACAGAAAATAAAGCCTACTATTCTAACTAGAAGGAAGAAAAAATTTACCAAGTGACTATTCTTCAAAAGTTTGTTTCTTACCTTGCCAAGTTCTACATCATGACTGTAACTCTCTGACCTTAGGTAGCATGCATAATTGCTAGGAGAATGGCAGTGTACAACGGGAATAAATGGCTGAAATGCAGCCTTTTGTGCAACATTGGAAGGAGTTTTCTTCCAGCAGCCGTTTACAACATACGGGGCTGGGAACTGGCAGAAAGAAGGTGCTTTTGGGTGAAGAGGAATTTATAAAGTGCTGCCATTCAGCTAAGGGCGAAAGAACATCTGGTGCCAGGTGGAACACGGAGTTAACAGGATAGTCACCATCTTGCAACATGACATACCAAAGCAGCTAAAAAATACAAATTTTGAGGGCTTGAGACAGAGCTGTCTGTGGGGACTGTGCCCGGATGTGGGGTGCCAGAGAAAGCAAGCTGCATCCCTGACCCCTGTGCCTGCGCTTGGGCTTCCTCACCAGAAACCTAATTTGGTTTCTGTCAGCTTGTCTACACAGGCAAAAAGTAAAAGGCTTCTTCCATCAAAGGACAGAACTTGTGAAGTACGGTTATTTGGATGTAGAGGGTTACAGCTGTACCTATACAGAGTACCTTGTTTTCCAGCAGAAAGCACAAGCTTTCTGGAGCCAAAAGCGGCTCCTGAATGGGAGCTCAGTCTATAATGGAGCTCATGCGTGGCCACTTGCACTTGACACTGGAGATGTCTTGCTCCACTGTTATGTATAGTTTTCTAAAAAGAATTGTCCAGGTATGGCATACTTTGCAGTATAAGATGCACTCAGCAAAAGGGAACTGCCAAGCACACTGATTTTCTTGGTTCCCAAATGTCCTGTGACTTCCTCTGTCACGCTCGCAGTCCAACATAGCACAGCTCACCAGGTGAGGTAAGAACAAGGTCTTACTCTCAGTTTCCTGGTGTCTCACTCCAGCCCTTTGACCTTGTGTTCAAATTTCTCCATGGATTACTTAAAATATAATCTACTTCACCCTCGCAATACCTTTCAGATCTCGTTCCCATCCAACATCACACTCCTCCTTTATTTCTGACTCCTGCCTCTGACCAGCCCCTGACATGATTGCCATCTCCATCTCTTGTTAACGTTTCCATAAAACGTTTTCACGCCTTTCTCCGTGCTGCTTCTCACTTTTGCAAGGCTTTCCCCATAACCACAAACGCAGCTATGCCATTCTTCCCCTTTATCTCCCTATGTAAATTTTTTCTTTGTCTAGATGCCAACAATACAATCAGCAGCAGTTAGGCTCAATTAGCAGCAGTTAGGCTACGAGCATGCTGGTGACTAGCAGGACAGCTGATCTGATAACATTTTTTATTATATCGCTTATCTTATTTTTTTCTCCTCAATCTGCCCTGGCACATCATGCCTTATCTGCTGCTGTAGCTCTCAGTCATAAGCAGCTGGGGATAAGGAGCCCATCCCCCCTTTTTCTTTAGGTTTTTCTCTATGACTAAAACAGTTGGGTCTCATATTACTATATTTGGAGAATCCTTAAAAAATGCGCCTAATATTGAAATAAGACATTCCTTTGCAGCAGTAAGGAAATTAGCAGATCTACTCCTTTCAGATTATTTCTCAGGAGCTTCATAAGAGATGCTGGTAAGGTACAAATGAAGGTAAAACCATCAATATTTAGCCCACACAACCACACCGTAAGGGAGACTTGTCACAGTACTGAATAGTTCTGTGTTATAGGAATTTAATTATGTCTTGCCTGTTTCATGGAAACTGTAACCTAGATACAGAGCCACCACCACACTGATAAACATAACTCAATATTTGGCATGTTATGAACAACCATATTTCAGAGGAAATTATTTGAATTCATTTCTATAGATCACAAGACTGAAACTAAATTACAGCCATGAATTTTGGCTCCGCAGAGTTCTCTGAACTGTAATAGCAAAGTCTGAGATAAGGTCTGGGGTTTTTAGACTTCCAGAAAACAGAGTGAAACTTCTCTTTCTTCTTATGATGTCAACCCTACCACTGCATATTTACGCCTACAGTAACATTTTTAATTATAAACTTCATTTTTCTGTAGAGTTTGACTAAGTGAAAAACAAAAGTGTTTCAGGGTCAAAGGAATTGCCACAGCAATGCCACAAGCAAATGATAAACAGTTTTGTTCAGTTATTTTATTCATGTGCAAGAAAAACAACAGATTAAGACTGACTTGGGAATGTCGTTGCTTTTATATAAAATTAAAATGTGACTGTTTCACCCTTTTTTTCAACCACTCAAGGTATTTTCTTATGAAGTACATCAAACTCCAATTTTCATAAACAAACACAACTGGTAACTCTAACTGTAGAAAGTTCAGCTTTCTTTTTTCCAGCATCCTTAAAAGGAAGATACCTTGAGTCTCTCTGGTTGATAAATGAATAATTAATTCAGCTCACTGTGCCTCAGCAGAGGAAAATACATGATGTGAAAATCTCAAAAACAGCACCATTTTTTCGAATAAAACATAACTGTAAGAGTTTCCCACCTATAGATGCCATAGACTAACATTTCAATCCTATGTTGATCTTGAATATTTACAACCTCACAAGTGAAATAATAAAAGCCCAAACTCTACTGGAAACTGTTGTTTTTATGAAACATTTAACTTATTAACATGCAGCATTAGAGCACCACAGGAAAAACGGGCTGCACGTAAACTAGTGCAGAAAATCAGTGCTGCTTTGCTGAAAGTTTGTGATAGTGTCACCAAGGAACTTATCATGCCCTTCAGTCTGACCCAATCTTATTTTAATTCTAAATACTTGTGGATTTCTGCATACCTCTGTACAAATAACAATTATGTTATTCTTGAATATCAGATGATATTTAAATTATTTTAAAAATTAAAAAAAAAAAAATGATGGATCAATTCAGCCGAGCTACATTTGACACTGACCTTGCAAGGAAACAGAAGATAAAAGTCACTTTTGTCGTCTTCACCTTCTTGCCTTTGTCATGTCTCTGGTAGTTGCAGGAGTGTCTTTTGAAAGCCTCTTCATTTCAAGGTGCTTCAGACTTCATCGGTAACATCTCTGTTTATCTCCAGCAATTATACACTTATCAGGCTGACTAAAAAATAAATCAAAAGAAGACTTTGTTCCACTCTATTAAGGAGTTTTCAGCATATCTGATACAAGCTCTGTAGTGATAAAAGCTGTATAATCATGCAATTAATTATTCTATTTCCTTGTGTAAATGATGCGTAAAGTTTTGTTACCAAGAGAAAGGGATGGTCCTCTATTCACTTAGACATTAGAATTATTAGGCTCTTATATGTGAAAATGTATACTGAATTAGTGTTACCACTTGGACGTCTGAAAGTCAAGATATTCAAATAGTTGATATCCAGTCTACCCCACCTGCTGGTCTTTACTTGTCTAATCAAGCCCCAAATAATACTATTATTAATTTTTCATTTCTGCCCTTCATTGTTTTCTCATCTCCCTGAAAACGTGATACTCCCTGTTTAGCTTTAGAATTAAATTGTACATAGTCACTTGTCATCTTCCTCCACATTTTCACTTTGTTTCACATAATAGGTCTTAAAACTGCCAGACCTACACTTGGGAGAGAGTGGTGAGTGTCTGAATGCTGAAACTTTGTAGAGCTGGTTTACCCAAGGCCATCCAGACTGATCGGACACAGTGACTGCGATTGCAAGGTAGAAAGCTATTCGTGACAGTGAGACTGCAGAGTTGTAACATAGGCTAGAAATCAAATCTTGTGTTGGCAGCTACTCACCAAAGTTCACCTTCTCTTAGAGAATCCTCCATTTTAGTGTTTAACTATCTTGAGACCGTGTTTTAGAAGTTCCTGTGAATCCTTGTCCCACTGCCTTACCTGAGAGAAACCTGAAAAAATGCAGATGGAAAGAAAAATAGCTGGAAGGAACTGCTCAGATTCCTGTCAAGAGCACACAAGTATACTTTATTTTCTACTCCACAAGACACCGCAGTGCTTTTACATACAGCAGAATCTCATTATTTTGTACTTCATTATTCATATCTTGGGTAAGCCACACAATCCAAGCAGAAGCTAACAAGTTCTTCCCACATCCAGGATGCTTTGTTTCCAGTAAACTTTTGGTTTTACAGAAATAAAATTTGCTGCTTTCACTTGTCTGCAAATAATTAAAACTAAAACTGAATTGCCAGTATTAACTAAAGCGAACTCCCAGATTCCACTGTTCTTCAAGATAACTATACTGTTACATTCCTCAAGAATGCACTTTCTTTTCAGAGAAAGAGATATAAGGCTGCCAACAAAATTTCTCTGAAGCTTTGAATCTTCCCCTTCCAGGGGGAAGTATGTAAACAAAAGAGTGAAATAGAAATTGTTATGTAAAAAACTGAATCATCCAGAAAAAAATAAATTACTTTAAAAAACAAAGATCATCATCATGAGATGATACTAATATGGAATCTAATCTAGTCTGTGCTATAAGCAGAACTAAGGATCAACACAATTTCTCCTTCAGGATGGACTTATTTTCAGTGCTTTCAGTTTAAAGAATTTTTTGTTCCATTCGTATGGAGTACAAGGTTAGTATAAACCAACCTTTCTGAGTAATAACTAAGTGGAAACAAATAATGTATGGCAGATAAAGAAAAAACATTTAATTAAAGATTTGAACATTTTTCTTATATTTAATTAAGGTTCTGAAGAACTGCTTTGTGTTTGCTCTTGTTAATTCATTTATAACCCATAGCAGCTTGGGCCTAGCCTAAGAATGCCAAAAACTGAAAATTAAACTGAGTACCATTATGTAAAGTAACAGATGGGAAAAGAAGTGGTTTATACACAAAGCTAAATCCCACTCCTGGAAATTAAGCACAGGCAAGGAACAAAAAACAATTTATTCAAAGGACTAAGTCTAGCAACTGAAAGGCAAGAAACTCATGAATATCCTTCTGTACAACATTAAAAATAAGAACATCTGTTTCACGACAATTGTTACAAACCTCCAGGTTTAGTGCAAAGTCAATATTTTCATGTATAAGGCCATCATCCTAATCAACAAAGGAACAGCATTGCAGAAGTGGGATCCAGCCCAAAGGTTTAGTGCAGTTTGAAATCTTGCAGGCTTTTTGCATCTTTGGAGTTTAATTATTAATGAACATTCTGGCTGTTGCTTTTCATCCAACTTTTGTCTGTCGTCATACTTGTGCCAAAGTCCTGCAACAAACCCAGACAAAGATGGAGATGGACAGAAGATACACTTTATTTGAGAAAAATATTTTATGGTTTTTTTTTGTTTAAGTGAATCTGTTGTTAAGGGTATATTACAGGAGATACTGACCTCTATTTTTTCATGTGATCCCTTCATTTTTTTCTTGATCTGGTGCTTTCTTCCAGTGTGGACTCCACTCAGGCAGGAGATGGTAAATGGCCGACCTGCAGCCACTCAGGAGAAAACCAGATGTTTTCCTGAAGAGAGGAACTCCCATCTGCATGGTTTGCCCCATGACACCTGCCCTGAGAAAGGGGAGCAGAAGTCATGATAGAGCAGATTGCTGCTACATGAATTCCTAATTCAGGTCCTCAAGACTGAACACCTGACTACTGGATCCCCCTGACCCAGGTGTCCAGTTTTTCTCTCCAGATACCCAAGTATGGTAAGGATAGGACATGCCTGGGCCATGCCCTGATGTGTAGTTGAAACATGCACTCTGATCAAAGATCCCAAAAGCACTTCTAGGTAGCACAGTGCAGGCTTTAAGTCATGGTGTCTGCTCCAATGGTCTCTTGGCTGTTCTAGCGAACACCAAAAAGAAACACGTAACACAGCTTTTAGCTCCAAGTGCTGTTTTCTCCCCCAGCATTGAGCAGAACTCCTGTACTGCAAGAATCCAGTTTAATAAAGTGTAGAGATATAAAAATGGACTCCCACGAGTCATTATTCCTGAATGGTTTATGGGTGATTTCACTTTTCTGTCCTTATTTTGATATATATCAATTACAGTATCATAAAATAAATTGGAAGTAAAGTGGAAAGCATAAGTTATTCTCTTGCCTACAACCGGGTAAGTCAGGGAACATGAACTGAACAAGCTGCATAGAGGAAGTTAAGGGAAAACTGACAATTCAGAGTGAGCCTAATTCATCACAGGCACATGTGGAATTGTCTGCTATTCTAGCATTTAATTAGGACTCTTGTGTGTAAGAAAACAAATTTTAAAATCTTCTTAAACCAATCCTTCAGGAGACAGGAAGATCAATGTAAAAGCACCTTTAAATGTTTTAACATTTAATTTTCATGTGTAATTCAGTAGACAAAATTAAGCAATTTACACTGAAATTTCCCAACAGTTACACATATTATTTCAAAAAATAATTATGACATTAACTTTCTGGTTTTGACTAAAGTTACAATGTAGTTAGCAACCACCAGACAGCTTTAAAGAAGGATTGATTTGAAAGTGTCCTTGTTTTAACCTATTTGCCTAAATCAAACTGAATACCTTTTCAGCTGCCTTAAAACTCTCAAGCCCCTCTGTGAACCTCTTCACTTGGCTTTCTTTCATCTGCCACATTAGATTCTGTCTTTGTGGATGAAATCCTACTCCCTACACACACCTCCAAGTGCTCTCTTCGGTGAGGACAAGAACCCACCTTTAACCCTGACTGCATGGTCTAATCCTTTCCACAGACCATTTACTACGCAACTTATTGACCCAGCTTGTGCCCCTCTGTATGTGCTGACCATACTCCTCTTTCCAGTTTATTGTTTCTCCAACAGATGCTCTCTTCTTCACATCTGTCCAAAGAAGTGCTAATCTAATAAAACAGAGCAGGATTATGATAATTGCTTTTATTAGAATGATTTATATGGTTACATCTGCTCCTTACATGTCATATTTTTAGACTGTAAAAACCCTAAATCTCTTTGTCCACAAAGCTCCTAAGACCCATGGGTCAGACAGGAGCAATTGGATGCATTTATCATGCTATGAGACGGCTTTGGGCACTGCTGAGCCAGTCATCCATCAAATGTCTCAATTCCTGTGGGCATCAGCCACAACTTTGTGGTCTTGCACAGTGGCACAGTGGATTTACATTGAAGGATCACCTGTAAATTAATGCTTCACATTTTCTAAGGCAGAAACTTGCTGAAGTAATCTTTTGACATGGAAAACAGATCCTGGATCTCACTGAAAACAGTCATTGCATTTTAGGATCTCGTGGAAGTGCCATACCTGCCCAAACCCAAACAGGTTTATTGAACACTGTTAGCACCCCTAACTTCTGATGCAGGAAAAAACAACCAACCAACCAACCACAAACAAACAACAAAACCCCAAACAACAAATAAACCAAACCAAAACAAGAAAACCACATACACAACATTCTTACACTCCAAACAATTGTGTGAGTCAGACAGAAGTCTTCAAGCATCATTCTGACAGGCACTGCCTCTTTATCAACATATGCGAATTTTCCTCAGTACTCTGCTCCAATTTTCTGATGTGCTATGCAAGGTGCATCAACACTCCCTGTTCCCTGCTTACTCTTCACAACATTAACTAATGTCTTTTCAGGTTTTGATCCAAAGAGTTGAGGCTGAGCAGCAACTCCATTTATTGCCAACACCATTCCAGGCAAGGCCAGTTGCATGAGGGCAAATGTTCTCAGCACCATGTCTTGCCCCGAGGCTGATACTTGTTCCTGGAGGCAAAGGACCATATCTCTTTTTCTTGTTATTTTAGCAGGTAGAGAGTCTGCCAGTCTGTCCTGGTATTCAAAGCAATTTGAGTTTGTGTGCTGATAACTTCACAGTTAATTTCAGAAAATTTGTGCTGGTAGATGATTTATGATTTATTTTTGCATGTGATTGAATAACCTAACCCTTCACTTGAAAGAGTTTGTAGATCGTTCATAGAAAATACATTTCCTCTGTCATCAGAAATAACACCTTTTTTCTCCTCCATACTTAGGCTTCAGCTTACAGTGGATGTGTTTCTTGATTACATCTTTTGTTTGTTGATCTCTGTGAGACTTCACAGATGAAACAAGTCTCGCTGTGAGGTGAGTCACTGCTGTCATTTCAATTACTAAACAATTGCTTTTCTAAATAATAAGAGCATTTCTATTTAAAAATAGTTAAAATCTACATCCAAACATCACAATTCTCTGTATTATTTTTGTTCTCCTCATACTTAATGCACAACTAGTAACACTTTTAGTGATTAACATCTTCCACAGCCACAAACTCTTTGCTCACACTGGTTGAGATGCTGCTGTCTTTCTTTGTTAGGGCACTGTAGAATGGTGTAGCAGCATGCAGCACATCACACCTGTCCAGCTTTCCAGAAAAGCTTTGTCCTTTTAAGAGTTTGCATGTACCCCTCTGAAGCTACACCTCATAACCAATATCCCTCAGGAAGCTGCTGCAGGGATTCACAGAAGTTTCTCCCTTCGTGGACACCTTGTCACCCACTTCTTTTCATAGTGTGACCTCCAGAAGTTTTCCATTACCCATGACATTGAAACTGCATCAGGTTAAGCCAAATTTCTGTAACAACCAAATTGGATGTAGTTTAGATTCTGGACAACATTTAAAGGGATGGGTCGGGGCGGAGGGGCCAGGGGCAGGAACACCAACCTTATCTAACAGTTTTTATTTGCTATTCAGAGTGTCTTTTTAAGGATTCTTTAATACCGTCAATCAGTTAGTTCTACTGGCGAGTACCATGCAAACATACATGCAGTACAAACTGTGAAAACAGCTAGTCCAGGTGACAGCTACTTCCCATTTTTGACAATTACCCAGCCTGGCAAATTCTGTAAAGGTCAAGGAGGCAGATCATGTTTAAGATTATGTTGTTTCTGTGTGTGCACAGATTTTCCTCTTTGGTCCCAATAGACTTCCTACAACTCTCAATTTTAAAACATTTCTGTTAATGAATCATACACTAAAATCCCCCTATCAATCTTACAGCTATGAAGCAGCAAACCCAGTCCAGCACAGTGAATCATAAAATTTAGCATCTGATGAGAGAACTCACAAAAAGAGAGATCTAAAATTCAGAATCACGGTTACAGAAGTAACATTTCTCCCTCCCACTTCTCTAACTGCACCAACTGCGAAATGATTTGAGGGTCAAGCCGTAGCTAGTCAAAGCTGTGTATGCTCAGTGTAGCGTGCAAACCACCACCTTTTTTTTTACAGAACCCATTTAATGTGGAAAAAAATGAAAAAAGTCAGTAAGACCAGAGAAAGAACAACTAACTCTAAAGAAGTTCAGTGCATAATAGTGCTATAATAAAGATGATAACATTTGCCTCGACAGAAGCAATGCCTTTCTGGATCAGTTAATTATTCCCCTTATCTGCTATTTCAAACCTCTTGTTAATTTGCCTTCAAATTTTACCATTTATTTTCAGAACTAGAAATGAACTTCAGACTAGTTGTTGCAGCCAGTAAATAAAAAATATTTGCCAATAGAAGTCTGAAAAACACGAAGGCCACCTTTATTCTGGAGGTTTACAAAGGAACCACTTTTGCTAATTTATTTTTACTGTGTTGTTAGCTAAGATAGTTTCACTGGAATTTTTCACTTCTGTGAACCCTGTGCCCTCTATTCTTTTGTGCTTCATGGGGTCTGAGTGGATGTGAAGAAAGTGCACAGCCCCTGGGTGAGCGCTTACGCACTCTAGTAGTACTTACGAGAGAAGCAATGAACTATGTCCAGCAGCTTCCCTAGAGTCTGTTACAGAAGTCATCGATTTCTTTACACCAGTAGTGAGTGGTGTTTTGGGTAGAGAAATAAATTCTTCAGCTTCATGACCTAGGAGTGAAACATGCTTTATGGAGAGCTTTGCCCATGCTTGAGATTTATCCTAAATTTTAATTCCACTCCTCATTTTCTGGAACTTCAGTAATTGCAAACAAAATTCTGTTCCCCGCCTGATCTGATGTGAATTATTCATAATTGGCTGGAGAGCTCCAGACAGGAGCTTGGGCATTTTTGCACCTCTGTCTCTGCCAAGAGCTGAGGAGAAGGGCTCCTGCTCTGACATTTCCTGGCAGTGGATGACAACCATCTCCCTGCTCCACCACCAGTTTGATATCTGCTGGAATGACCAAGCTCTATCCTCCCCCAGTCTGTTGGCTTGCCACCTCACACATGTCCTTGTTTTGTGTCATTTGGGATATTTTTATTCCGTTATCAATGAGTTTTACATATTAATTTTCTACCATATAATACTACTATCAAAAAAAGTTCCATGCTTTCTTGTTGCTCTTCTTTCTCTGTTCAAAAGTAAATATTTGTTTTCTGCCCCCTCTTTCATTTGTACTTTTATAGGAAAAAAAAAAAATCTGTGGTCAAAACACAAGCAGTGGATAAGTTATTTATAAGCAAAGTGCAACTACTGCCTAGGAAGCACACTTAAAATTCTTATTTTTGACCAAGATGGGTCTTCATCAAACAATCTGAAATACTGACTCGAAAGCAGGAGTTTCATGTCCTAAACACTCATTTTCTTAAAAGTGTGACATTTCAACACGCCTGTGGTCCAAAGAGAAGGTGTTCCGGGGAAGTCCTATCCAACCCCCAAGATCCTCTGTTTCACTGTGATTGGCACTGTCATTCAATCATCATACTGTGTCTTAGTAAAGGGAAAACACTGAACTCCACAAGAAATACAATAAAAGTCACTATGAAGAAATAATTTTTTTTATAGCAAAAGTGTGAAGATGTCTGGATTCATCAGAGGCTACTGCTCACATACAGTATACACCTGCACTGGAAATTGTTAATTGCCATCCTATCACCCATATATCCTCTTCTGCACTATTCCATATAGAAATTTTTCAAGGAGCAGGCTTTGATTTGAACTAACCACTGACATTTATGTAATATGTATGTATTATCTGTCATTTCCATTTGCAAGCCCAAAATGAAGAGTGAAAATAAATTCCTAAGTCTCCAGCATAAAGTTCTTACACAAACCTCCATGGATGCTGAAGTTCTGCTCCTTACAAAGAATATTTCAAAGAATACAGGAGATGTTTTACTTTATCAAAATTAGGCAGCAATAAGAAAAAAGTAAAATTATACAATTCACTAAACTTTTTTTTTTTCTAATGATCCTGATTCTTTTGTACTGTCACTAGCTTCACCTACCTTTGAGAGTCTGTGGATGCCATAGTACTTCATAGTACTTCATAGGTACTGATAATTTCTTTCAGAATTACACAGTAATCACAGTATCATTTTATTGCCTCAAAGACTTTTATCTGAATAATACTAATTCTTGCATAATGATTTTTTTATTGATGAAGTGTTTATGTAAGTAAGAATCAACACCATGTATTAGTAAGTAATTAGACTACTCAACTGCTAATTATAATACAGTATTGACTAAACTAACTCCTTGAGTTTTTCACTAAGAGTTCATATCTAGAATCTTTACCCTTTACATTATTTTCAATATTTTTTAAAAATTTACTAAACGACATACATGTATACGTATGTATGTATTTCTACCAGTAACAGTCAAGTGATCAGAATTGACACAGTTAAAAGGCAATCTTCAGTGATGGCACATACAAAGGAAACAAACACCATAAAAGCAGTCACTGGAAAAAATTTATGGCAATCGAAGGACAGATCAAACACGGACCAAATTAAGCCTCTTGGAATGATCAGTCCAGACAAACCTGTGACGTCAGCTATCCCCAATATGGTCTTGGGAGAAGTCAGACAAGCCAGAACAAAAGGTGTTACATTCCTGACAGCGGGAGAGGGATGTTAACAATATGTCACTCCCTCCACAGGAGTCACTGGATATGGATCTCTGTGGTTCATGCAGAGGCACCAGCAGCATCCACACGTCAACACGGACTTGGCAGGCACTTTCTGAACAACAGTCTGCAGGAGAAAAGCATGCAAACAGGGAAACAAGAACCGAGGAGGGCAGAAAAGAGGGTTTCAAGACTTTTTGTCCTAGAACAAAATCTACTTATTTGAAACATTTCATAAATACCTACACCAACTGCCTCAAGAAAAAAATAAGCAAGACAGCAACTGTCTGAACACTGGTCTTTCTAGAAGCAGCTTAATTACAGCAACTTTTTATTAATGTCATAAAAACACTGAGAGAATCAATAATTACTAGATTCTTTCCTATTTTACATAAAGATTAAGCTCTCTAACATGAACCTTACCCAGAACCTGTTAATCAAATCAACCTTTTCAGTTAAAGAAAATGTGAAGTCAGGTGTGAGAAGAGGAAAACAAAATGCTTACTGTACCCTTGTGTTTTCCCTGGTGGAGAAGCTCTTTACAGACTACAGCAGCAGGCAATTTCTGGCTGAGGACTTTTACTGACAGCCAGTATGTTTATCAATTCCTGGAAGCCCCCATGTGGAGACCAGCAAAAGACCTCATAGTAGAGTCCTCAATACAAAGCCTGGGGATCCATCTGGATGCTCAAAAATCTAGTGCAGATTTTTTGAAAGGATTTGTCAGGAGCCTTGGCTGCATCCGGTGCTGTGGGACTGTGCTCTGCCACGGCGGTACTGCCTCCCACTCCTGCCCAGGACTGGCCCTGCCTGCCCTTGCCGGCCCCTGCCTGCCCTGCCTGCTCAGGCCTGGCCATGTCTACCCTTGCCTTCCCTTGCCTGCCCCTGCCTGCTCAGGCCTGTCCCTGCCTGTCCCTGCCTGCCCCTGCCTGTCCCTGCCTGGCTTGCCATGTGGCTGCCTCCCAGCTCACCATCCCTTGGGGAGCAGCCCAGCTCTTGCTGATCCCCAACAGAATTGTGTATGAGATTATTTTAAAACTTTTCTCTAAACGTCAAAGCACTTTCCTCAGCTGAACATGTTACATGGCAACGCATGATTTCTTGGCCCTTGGTTCAAGGCCAGGCGCTATATTTTATGGTTAGTGTGGGAAAAGGAGCAAGAACCTTTTCCTGCTGTTTTCCTGCTCCGCTTTGCTCTGTAAGTAGAGCAATTACTGCCATGCACCAGAGGAGACTTTCTAGCCACAGGAAGTCCCACAGGAGAAATTTTGAGGAATAAAATCCCTCTAGAATAATCTGTTAGCAGGTTACTTGCTGCTCACTGCACTGTATGGCAGATAACTGATCCATTGTGAAAGAGCCCTACAACACTGAACGCCAGATGTGACAACTAGAAGATCATAGCAACTTCTGTGAGATTCACATGCTATCAGATAACTGACCCTCAGGAATCTCACCTGTTCCCGTATCTCCTCTCTGAAGGAGGTCCAAATATAGGAGGAGAAAAATAAAGCATAGTGCTAGCAAGCAGAAAAAGTCCTGAAGGTGTTGCCAGGAAATCCATGAAATGCTTAAGACATGTTAGGCTTCTGACAGTGGCTGTCTACATCCAGATGAAATAGAGATATGACTGCTGGAGTATCAGGATTGTGTTATTTACAAAATGTTTTCTGGGATGTTCCAGCCCTTGCTCAATATTGATTCACTGCCTATTTCCTGGCCAAAGAGCAGTGCTTAGAGCAATACTGATGTGCTTTTCTGAGCGCTTCTTACCACGGGACCATGACAACTCTTAATTAGGAGGTTTTCAGTGGGTTTTGCCTAAAGCCACTGTCTGAATATCTCAGCACTGCTCTCTTCAATGATTAGAGCTATTCTGAGTTTTTTCATTTGTATATAGACACATTCACAAATATAAATATATCATCCAAATTAGTGGTGTTCGTAGCTTTGGCATAGCTTGCAAAGCCTTGGAATAATATCAGATAGATATAATTTGTCACTCAACTTTTCAACCCATACTTGCATTTGTGTCCCTAACCTATCTGCCTAGGACACCACTAAGAATTTAAAACTGCTCAGCAAAGTTTTAGCTCCTATCCCCTCAAAAAGTAAAACAAAACAAAAACAAAAAAACAACCAACCAAACAAAAACACCCACCAAAAAACAACAGTCTTGCAGAATCCTGTTTTCTCCTTCCTCTCCAGCTGTGCAATTCACACACACACATGGATTCGCCTTCCCTCAAGACCTCCTGGCATGGAGGTTGGATACAGTCCAGAAGCAATGGGACAAGGAAGAGCTAGTGACCAAAGTGCAATTTTTCTCCAAGTTTTCCATGCCCCACAACTCCATGCTGAGACTGTGTGTCCTGTTATTTAGTAAAGGACTGCACTAGAGGCAGCGGAATATCAGCAAGAGGAGAGAAAGGTAGAGGAGGGCAATGGTGCAACTAGAACTGATGCTATGAAGAGTCTTAGCTCGTACCTTCCCTTTCGAGCTCCAGACACAACCTCAAAACCCCTGAGGCAGCAGGAAATAAGGAAGTCCAGCAGTAATTTGCAGGAGAAATACAATTAGTGCATTAAGGTTATTTCACTAAGTAATCCCTTTTGCTCCATCACGGTAGTGCCTTTCCTGACCTCTGCTGACAAGGACTGTGAACTCCACAGGAGACGGGCTGAAAACCCGCACTGAGAGTTACTCAATGGCTGTTTTTCTGCACAGAAGCTCTGCTGGAGTACTCTGCCTTTGGAGTAAAGGGGGTGCACAGCTACCACCCTTTTAACCTTTCAGAGAGGCTGTGGAGAACAAAGGGCTGCCCATAGGACGTCTGAGCACTTTTCTGGGGACATTTGCTGCTGTCGTTTTCTGGTTTTGTTTTGTTTTTCCCAAAATAAATTGTGTATTCTTTTTTTTTTTTAACTTTGAGCTGGTAGCATGATCACAGTTTACCTAACTTCGCCATCTAGTGCCCGAGTCCACAGCACTTGCTAACAGCAACAGAAGCCCAGGAAGACCCTAAGACATTTAAAAGAGTATTACATAAAATCTGTGTTGTTTTACACTGAAGATAAGCTTGTTCTTGGGTTCCTTGGCATAACTCCAGAGTTACTCCACTGGCTTTGTTGGACTACTTGTTCTAGAGGCAGTATTGATTTTGGAGAATTAAAATAATTGAATGTCATGTCTAGTGCAAAGCAAGTTTCAAACTTCATATGAGAATTCAAAATGTTTTAAGGGAATGTTTTAAGAAGTGTCATTCTTGCAAATGGCTTGATGATAATGGCTTTCTTCACAATACAGGTACCAAATATATTATTATTTTTGTGTTCATAATCCTTCTTCACAGAAACACTGGAAGAATCATAGAAGAAACTGTCTGAAGAACCACATTTGAAGATGCTGTCATTGTAAATACCACTTCAGCTGTCCTGTATCGGATGCTACATACTCCTTCTTTGACTGGCATCTGAATCTGAGTTTTCTCCAGCAGCACTGCACGTTCTCCAAGTGGCTTTTTCAATGATCAGTTTAGCTTACAAGAACTTTCAAAGTAAAATCTATTAAATCAGCTACAGGAGAAGTGATTTATCATAGCTACCTGCCATCTCTTCCTCTGCTGGAACAGTTAAATAGATGCACTTTAGAGGAAAAAAACAGATTACAAATCCCAGCAGAAAGAACATGAAAGCAGGAGACAAGCTGTCCTCAGACACGGGGTCCAACTCTGATTGACAAATACTTAGTGTTCTTTGTATTTACTTACATTTTCTATTTATATTTATTTAAACCTTAGTATTTTTAAGTTGTATGTTTATTTAACCTTATTGTTTAGTATATTTATTTATTTAGTATAAGGCACAAAACCTTAGTATTTCTGAGCTGCAATGAAAACTATTCCACTTCGTTAAATATTTTCCATCACAACTAAACTAAAACATGTCAGTGACCATGCAGTCCCTTCCTGCAACCAAACACCAAAGAATTTGTCCCACCATCCATCCATCCATCCATCCATCCATCCATCCATGCATCCATCCATCCATCCCTCCAAAAGTGAGTTAACCCTTTCACTGGTTTCATGTTATGAATCTGTTACCTGGAAGGGCTCAGATACACTAAACAACAGTTAACAATAAGACCTTAAGGGTGAAGAACATAAAGACATTGCTCACAAAATCGTTTGAGTTAAGACTGGAAACAGTGACTGCATGAATTCACCCATTCTTACCCTGCTGTAAATTTGAGATTCAGAAGAGGATGATGGAGAGCAAGAGAGGGTCAGGAGCAGGCTGCACACCTTGCATGGAAACATACTTGAGCAGTTACCAGGGAACCACTGGAGCACTACTGATCCACGTTTTAGCTTGGTTTATGGTTACCGCTCACGTAAGCCATGAGATAAGTGGAACTAGTGTGAAATAAATGAAAATTATTTGCAACTAATGAGAGGCAAACAAAGTGGCTTCGGCTTTGCCTGTACCTCAGACTAGGACTCTAAAGCCCTTTGCTTTCCTACAAAACATAGTATTAAAAGGCTGTCTGTAAGACAAGAAATTTGTAAGAGTTAACTACCATGGACCCAAAAAATGCTTGAAATAAAATCCTCTCACCAAAGATGGAGATGATGTGTCATTGGAATTGTTGATTAATTACTTGTTTCAATCAAATATTTAAGCCATTCTTGTCTAAACTACATGAAGACAGAAAAAGAAATATTTTTAAAGCTCTGTGTGTTTCTTGGCAACAGATTATTTAGATTGGCAAAGTGAAATGCATTTCCATAGGACCTCTGTTGGAGCTCAGCAGGAAGGTAATACACACAAAAGTCATTTGCCTTGGCAGTATGAACTAAATGGTTGCAGAGAGATGAATGATAGTATTACATCTATTTTTATATTTATACAGTATTTATATTATTTATACAGTACCTTTTAAAAATAATAGCGCTTTAAGATTTTCCACAACAGAATCCTAAGCACTTACAGGATCTGTGGAAACACAGCCCAATGCTGTACCAAACTGTTTAATGGAGACTTACACCTGAGAGGAGCCAGCCTTCCCACAAGCTGCAAAATACTCTGCTTTTTAATTCCATTAAATGCGAGGAGGCTACAGGCAACAAATGTGTGTTTCCTCTGTATTTCCTTCTCCCAGCTCTTGACTGAATAAATTGTAAATATTCTTCCAAATGCTACAAATACTAGAGTGCACTGCACTTACCATGGTAATGATATGGGTATGATATGGGTACGCTATGGCAATGAACACGACATGTAATTATGGCTGAAAACACTGTGTGATCACAGACACAGCTATACACACCACCAAAGCAGCAAATCTTTGAAAATGGATCATTAATTTATTAATATATACTCCAAATTAGTAACTCTAAGGTATCTGAATGTAAATGTTGGTGGTGTGATAAGGTTTAATGATCTCCCACGTTTATCAGCAGCACGTTCCAAGAGCACGGGACTTTCAAAGAAATCAAACCTTTCATTACAGCAGAGGATTCAGCACTAGAGGCTCCTTAGGTCTCCTCCAAGTATGTACCTTAACAAATAGACATCACCCATTAAGAGGACAGACAACAGCCACAACTATCTGCCATCTCAGTCTTTCAGATTGTATAAGGAATGACTGGAGATGTTCAGGAGAGCAACCTCTGTGCAGCAGTTGTTGAGAGCTGCACCAGTGAGAGGTGTAACAGAGGTGAGTAGATAAGAAAAAATGACACTAGAGATTAAAAAACAGAACAACAACAACAAAAATTAAAAATAATACCTCTTCTCTGAGTTTAGGAATTTGCTTATTAGTTCAGCTAGACAATTCTAGCAATGAAAAGCCAAAAACCATAAGCAGCTTCTCTGGTCACTGAAATTCCAGGGTCAGGTCTGTTGCTGAGGTGAATTTGCCTCATCTGGGTCAATCAAGGGAAGAACTGTCTCCTTGCACACAGCAGGTCTCTTCCACTTAATAACATCTCTGCTGCCAAAGCATTTTGTAATCTTTAACGAATCGGCAAATTTTACAGAGGGGATGTCAGAAGCCACTGAATTCCAGCAAACCCTCCTGTGACATTTTAACCACAGGCACACAGTGCCAGAGAGCAGCCCAAGGAGAGGGGTGGAAGTGGGGACCATGGCGTGACACACAGAACTGCGGCTCTTCAGCAGAGCTGTGGCACGGGAGGTTGATTTTGAGCCTCTGGGACAAATTTGAAATGGACATAAATGTATTTGGGCGTCAATCCTAATGTTTCCCTCAACCTGAAAATAAATATTTCACACCATCCTTTATACTTCAGGTTTCAGTATTTCTTCCCTCATTTGGCTTTATAGATTTGAATAAAGTAGGCAAATTTGGTCTCCAAACATTCTTTTTAATTGAAATTTTTGATAGATAAAACATCTAAAGAAATATTTTGATGAACGAAGCATTTTTGCCTTATTGCATATTAGTTTGAAGGAACCCAAAATTGCATTGAGATAAACTTTACATCTAAAACTTTTTCACCAAGCTTGTGAAAATTAGTCTAACTTGTGCACTAATGCTGATTTTCTGTAAACACATAATTCAATTTTTTTTTAATTATTTATTTTTATTTTTTTCTGCTATGTCAAAGGAGATAGTGACGCTTCCTCCTCCGGAGAAATCAAAATCTAGTTTGTGTATTATTTAAATGAATAACACATTACATAACTAGTTGGAATTGTATTATGCTGCAGTTTGGGAAGAAAGCAGGAAACTCTGAAGCCTCAGAGGAAATGTGGATAGTGAAATGTAATTAGTTGTATTAGTTTCTAGCCAACAGATTAGATTTTATATCTATACACTTATTAAAAGTTTTACTATGTGATGGCAACTGGCAAAGACTTTCTAATTGTATCCAAAAGGTAGCAATAAAGATATTTGGCTGTGGCACGATGTTTTATACAGGGAACTGCATTTTCTGAAACACTGAGGAGACTTCGTGATGGGTCAGGTCGCAGCAGACAAAGCATCTTTTGAAAATCCAGATTCCATTCTTGAGCCACTCAGTTCTCCACCTATAGCCTGACTGATTTATGATATCTGATGTGGATGTGTGACAAAGTCATGGCAATAAAAGGAGAGCCCTGTCCTAAACATAAATAAATAAATAGATAGATAGATAAATACACAAATAAATAGGCACAACACTCTACAGCAGGCATCATTCTACAATGTTTGAATGTTTGAATCAAATATTTATCATTAGCACCATTCACTGCTTATCCAACAACTTCATTCCTAGTGTAACCAACCACTGGAGAAAGACACCTTGCAGATTGTTCGTGGACAGGTTTCTGACATCACCTGATAGTGATTGTACCAAAGTGTGGCTTTAACTCTTCCTCAGACCTGTTCTACCAAAAAGAAGCTTTCACACCTGCAACTTTGCAGACCACAGTGTCTAACACACATTCATGGTCCAGGAGGAATTTCTCTGCTTGTGCTGGAAGGTCTTTCAGACACAATGCAGAGCTACCAAAACCCGTGAAGCCGCAACCGGAGATGTGACCGTCCTGGCATGTCTTGGACATGTTTCTCAGTCTGCTCCCCCCCCGCAGGGCTGGGGAGTTTGTGACAAAGCTGGCAAACAGCTGACACTCACAGAAGTTTTTTTAGAATTAATTTATTTCAGAATTTTAATTGATAGATTTCTCGATTTTTATTTATCCTAGCAGATCGAGACCCAGCCTTAAGCAAATGTTTTCTTCTAAAAAAGATGGGAGGAAGATGCACTCACTGTATGAGTGCTGGTAGGCATGTTCTGCACAGCAAAAGACCCTTATTTTTTCCTCATCCAAAGACCAGAGGTCTGAGTCTTCTTTTAGGTCTGGATTGTACTGTTTTATAGACTTTTATTTGTTTGGACACACAGGTGTTGATATGTCTTAGCAGCTTCATTTTTCTTCCTATATTTGCAGCTGATTCTTTTACAGACTTTACTTCAAACTAAAATAAAGGTACTGAATCCAAAGGTAACCTGTGCCACTGATGCAATTGCTATTTGTAGTTGTACTATGAAGAAATATACACTGTCAGTGTTGTCGTCAGTATTAAAAACATACATATGATAGTCACTATTGGAAAGAAATCAGATGCAAACATACTAATGGTGTTTTAAGTATCACAGGGCTTAACACCAAAATGTAGAAGACTAGTTTAGGCATTCAGACACTGATGCTTGTCTTTTTTTTTTTTTTTTTTTCCAGAAATACAACTTAAAAAAACAGCCTTAATAAATGCAATAACAAGTGTCGCACAAGAATTTCTTTAAAAGCTCTTGTCTAGAATAATCAGATTATAGATTAATATTATAGAAAATAGATAATTTGAATGAAGTAAAATTCCCCCCATGTAAGCAGAAGTTTAGGGGGTTTTTGTAGTCAGCATTAGAATTTCCAAACAAATTACCAAGAGCAGCTGTCCCCGCTGAATAACTCTCCAGTTTTTCCATGAACCTGGACCAAAATCCACAGTTAATAATCACCATTTCCTCAGCTCATAGCTCTGGGCAGCGGTACTAAATGTACTAATTTGAGCTAACTCTGCTGCAGTATTTCAAGAAGAAAGGTTATTTTTTTTCACTTCTTTGGCAGGTTATTTTAAGGTGTCAATTTAAAGTTTTGGCAAAGACGGCAAACTCTTCCACAGAAAAGCTGTTCCTATTCTCCGCAGGGCTGTTAAATGTAGAAGCAATAGACTTCATTCTCCACTAACTGTAATTTTTCCACTATCCTATTACTATAATTTTCCAGCATGCTCTTGACAGCCTTGTTGGCTCTCCCGTACTAGAAGAAAGGGTTCTATTTATTTATTTTGTCTTGACGGCATTTTTATCATGAAGGAGGAGGCGGGCTTCAGAACACACAGCATGCATTGGAGCAGAAAGAAGAGGAGCGGTAGCTGTGGCCATACTGTGAACATATATATAGCTCACAGCTGTGTATTTCACAGGAAAAATAAATCTGATAACACTAGTAATAATAATAATGACCATGATGTGTGTGGTGACATTTGACAATGCAGAAAATTTTTCAGACCAACCTTGACTCTAAGTATCCACATGTGACACTAAAAAATGTTCCTGAACAGCCTCTATCTGCAAATGTCCTACAAAGATGAATAAGGACCCAAGGACCCAGATCTCTTGTCACAAAGACTGCTGCCTTACTGCAACAAATTCCTCTATTTCAGTGTGTCTCTTTGTAAAATAAGGTGCTGCTAAATGGCAGTCACACTTCATAAGCTTAGAATAGTGAAAGTAGTAAGTAATATATTAAAATAGAGCAATTCACCAGGAAAATGCACAACACAACGAACCTCTTCTCCGTGCTTAAATGCCTCACTCCTCCTTACCGCCTTACCCCAAGGACTGAACTGAGTGGTACTTCAGGCAAGACTACCTGGAGCAAAGTACTCAGGGAAGGTCAAGGCTTCTGGCCCTGTGTCCAGCAGTATTTCCTACACAGTGTAAATAATTCCTCTTGTGTCAGCTCAGGATGTCAGAAGAGCAAAATATTTAGAAATGGGATGCTTGTCAAACTTACCAACATAAACATTTTGGAGGAGACAGCCAGCTGTTCTGCTTTCTCCATTTAGCCAGGAATGAACCTGCCATTTGGGATTTTAAAACCATCTAATCACGCCTCTGATCAGTTTTATCAGTAAGCAAACGCTTAATTCTATTTCATCATTTGTATTACTTTTTAAAAAGCAGGAAGCAGATTTTCAAGCTCATTTTTCTTGGTTGGATGTTTGGTTTCTGGAGCTATTGCCTTGCAGAGACAGCTTATGTTAGAGGTGTACGTGTGCTGACAAAGGCGAGCACAGTGAAACTCCCAAGCACTAAACTGCGGCATCTGTCCTGGGGAGGTGGTTGTTCTCCTAAAGGAGCAGAAGATCATCCTGCCATTGTTTTCCTCAGATTTCCAGTCTTACAGAAAGCTTCAACTGCAGTCCCAGAAGAGGGTCTCTCTCCTCAGAAGGCATTGAGAGATATTACAGGAGAGACTGGACTGTTTTAGCCTTATCTCCCTCAGCAAGTCAGTTTGATGGAGAGTTGCTGAACTTTCTACAACCAGGAGCCCATAGCTAGTTCTCCTTGTGCAAGGAAAAGGTTGTAAAGTCTTTTCTTGCCCCTGTATATGCACAAGATTCAGAACAGCTGATAGGATAAGACACTTACCATTCCTTTCCTGCAACACCAACAGATTTTGCCATCTCTATGTGAGCTGTCTTAGCTTTATAACATTCAGTATTATAATTCTCTGGCAGGTAAAAGATGAGTAAAATGTTAGCATTTATAAATGAGCATTTCCCAGATCACTGTGCCATGAAACAATTACTTAAGCTAACTGGAAAAAAAAATAATGGAAAAGATACCAGTTCAGGTGAACTTAAAAATGAAACAGCTAATGAGTGAAATACAGATCATACAATTATGCTGCAAATGTGTAGTTTTTTTCTCTTGAACCAGTACTTCAAGGGGACAAAAGGCCTTTAAAACTGTGCTAAAAAGCCTCAGAAGAAACTCAGATCTGTTCTAGAGTCAGTTTAGACTCATACTGAGCCTGATGTGAGTTCGCCTGAGCAATTAGCGCAAGACCTGGTTGAGTGGGCAGCTGCCTTGGAGGTCCTACAAGAGTGCAGGCCTGTTAGCGTGCCTTGAAATCAGCTGTCATTGAAATCAGCTGGGTGGAAAGGCCGGCAGATGATAGCTCCGCAGAAACATGCTTGCAGTGTTGGTGCAGAATGGGAGTACTCAGTTCTGACTTGCATTTACAGCCTGGCACCTCTGGCTTGAAGTCAAGCATTTCCCTAACACTTAAGGCCTTGAAATTACCATGCAAAATTGTAGGGCAGTTAGTAAAACTGCTGGAAGAAGTAATGCTGTCAGAACCTTTGAACAGGTTCATCTGTTCTTTTCTCACTCTTCTTCCCATTTTAAAAAGGTTTATGACAAGCAGAGGATGATACTCTTTTGCCTACTGAGTGATCCTACGTATTGAAGCTGTGACTCAATTATCTGTGAAGCTTTTCAGAAATCTTCAGCACTCCAGCAAAATTTAGTGTGGATTAGCTTCCAGCTGAGAAAATAATAGGTGGGAGCTTTGTTCCTTTATATATGGGAGAAAAAATACATCGATACATAAAATAGTAGCAATATTTTTCTGTGTATAAATAATTGCTGATAACAATGTAGAGGAAGAAGCTAATGATTTTGCAACTCAGCCCTGTACCTACAACACTGTGTGCCTAATTTTTTGGCCTTGTTCATATGTTTAGCTTTACTCCTTCAGCCTTGAACCCCTTCTGTTTGCTGAGAACATGGACTAGAAGAGTAGAGAAGGAACTACAGTGAGCATTTTCATCTGAAATCTCATTTCTAGGTTGCTGTAATATTTGCAGCACAGTGACGTTAGAAGGAAAAACAAAAGCCTGGGGTTAAATTCCACGCCATGTTTCAGTATTTTTAAATTACTGAAGATTGAACCCCTAATATAGCCACTGTGAATTACACTGGAAATGAGCAAAACCTGCTATTGCCTTCCCCAGGAATTCAAAGTAATGCCTGTAATGGTTTCACAGTTTTTTGGCTCAAGCTGAGCATGCTTAAAATGACAGTTATGCACCTAGACCTTCTGCAGCTCTAGCCCAGCAGCCCTCTTGCACAGAGCCCTTTGGGGAACTTTGTGGTTACCTCAGGGGTGCACTCCTTTTTTTCTAAGAGAACAGCACTGGGCCAGGTCCTCAGCACCAAAGAAATTGTACGTCCCTGAGGGACCTGCAGAACAAATTAGCCACTGTTGTCAGCTGTGGCTTGGGGCAGAGCAGGATCTGGGCAGGGACCTGGCATGTCCAACACCTCACAGCTGAGCTAAGGGGGAAGCAGAACCCTGTACTGAGCTGCTGTGTGCCTTGAAGAAAAGAAGTCACAAGAGCGTATTTTTTGCTTGCATTTTGGGGATGTATGATGGATATGTGCTGTTGAGAGCTCTGTCAGGTAAGGGAATACTGGTTTTATGTGACTTATTTTTTTTTGAGTAAGCTTTGATGCTTGGTCCTAGCCATATGCTAGTGTATGTTAGGTATCTTTGTTTCTTGTGAGGACTGGGTTTTACTAGTGCTCTAAATCCTATCTGTAGTGTTTACCAGCAAGTCAGTTCTCACTGTTATTGCCAGTGAAGAGCATTTTAAGTGATGTTCTGTCTCACGATATGGTCAAACTGGTGCTTAAATTCTGTTTGCAGAAATTGTGTTGATCAAGGTGATGGGGCAGAAAAATAGAGCTTGTTTGTAGCCAAGTGGTTTGACCACAAGGTACTGGCAGTTTACTTACTACATAAACTGAGAAATATGAATGCAGCTGAGAAAGATGAAATGACCATGTTCTGCCATTTCCTTCCATGGTTGCACTTTTTAAGCGGTTTTCCTAAGCTATTATGCTTGCACCTGAAAAGCTGTGCTCTGATGTGGGAGGTAGCTATATGAAGAGATAAGTCTGAAATGTAGTCCTAGAATATTCCCTTCCGTCAACATCTAGGGCTTCTTTCAGTAGGTGCAGAGAGCTCTGCTGGTGGGAAGGAGAGAAGAAGATAAAACGGTCTGCTCTAATATTTCATCTAACTGGGGGAAACACTGTGGAAAAATAAAGCACCTGTGTAGAGAGTGAAACAACTCACATATTTAGATTCTGAGATGAGGAAATGAATGATATTCATCAACACCCTAGCTGATACTAACACAGTGGGTAGCTGATTACAAGAGGAAGCATTTATGTTAATATCTTACTTTGTGATTCAATTTTCTTTCAGCTTCTACCATCTGTTTTAAAATACATGTTTCTGTTAGGATGCTAATAAGCACACGTGGTTTAATGCTGCATACTAGTCACCAGTAGCTCTCACTGATGTAAATTGTGTTTTGCCTGAAGCTGGTCTGCTAGATCTGGTCCCTGTTTGAATTACAGTTTCTGCTAAATGCTGAAGTGGGGGGAATGTTTACAGAAAGATATGTTCACGTGTCTCTTCTGCTTTATTTGGAAATGGTCCCTTAAAATGTAGCTAAACTTTGTAATGTTTGGAATTGCGTTTGGAGCCAGGGGAGCCCATTTATAGCAGGCACATGTCTGGTTTTCTTCATTACCTGCTGTGTGATAGTTTTCATGACTGAAGGTGGCACTGTTTGGGTATTTCCTTCAGTTATAAGTGGGGTTTATTTAGCTATAACTAAATAGAAGTGTTGCAAAATGGAAAGTTAATTTGTTGGTGTAATGTGAAGTTTCCTCCCAAGCAAGGAAGGAAGTTGGTGGTTTTGAAAAGTTTAATTAAGTGCTTCTGAAAGGGGAGATGGTGAATACTTTGCATTCAGGATTTGTGTGAAACTTTTAATACTTAGAACCTCTGAGAGCTGTGGCACAAAACTAGTCTGACAGTTTTCTGCTCCTCAATAAAAAAGCCTATGTGAACATATGTGTGCGTAAAACATTTATACAACTGTTCAGACCGACGGCATGGAATAGTCAGAGAAAATGAGTAAATGTGGCGTTCTCAGCTCAGCCATAAACCAAAGATTTTTCTTTTGTAGGCACATGGATCACCATGGTTTTCCTTCCAGAGCCCACAGGAAGCAAAGAATGCAGTCAAATGTTGAATTTGGCTGGTTCCTGGGGATCTGTATGACTCACCTCTGCCAAAATTAGCTAAGCTTAATTTGTAGCTTGTTGCTCAGTAAACAAAAGAAAACAAAGAAACAAACCCTAAAAGATCAATCAGGCACCAAGGGATGCTGTTGATTTTGTTTTCTTGATGACAAACTTGAAAATTAATACCACTTACTGATGTTTCTGATAATGTCATAAGATGACATGCAGATGAGCGAGCTGTAGTATTTTGTCTCTCTCCTTGGTCTTGCCTGAGCCTTGCTGCTGCTGAGCAACATGTGAGAACATACAAATCCTACATAGAAGTTAGTGCTGCAGGTTGGACTCCCATCAGAAAATGTGGGTTTGTTATGTAGCAGATGCTGGCCAGTGTAGAAATAGGACTTAAAGTTAACCTTGCCGTTTAAGCTCAGGCTTGGTGCCAAAGATACTATAATCATAGTTCATTTAACGAAATTTAACAAACTTCAATAAATATATATTTTTAATATTAAGATCTTCATTGTAGTTGTTTCCATGTGTAGCTTTTCTTTCTTTGAAGATGGATGTTGAGATATTTTTTTTCATTGAAATGACAGCTGCACTACCCAGGAGAGTTATAACTGGTTTTGTGCTACTGAAAAATAAACACATCTTCCCAAAATAGAGATTTGTTTTCCTAAAAGAGTGACCCTCAACTCAGTTTTAACTTATTTGATTTTGTGGATGGACATTAATACTAAGAAGATGATGAATCCCTCTGGATTTGCATTTTTACATATTTTTAGTACCAAAAAACTTAATCGTTACTAAGTTCATTTTCAGTGTGGTAATAAAACTTAATCAGAAATTACTGTCTTTCACTCTGAATGTTATAAATCACATACAAGTTTTATGTCTTAAACTTATTTGCACAGAGGATTAGACAGGATCTTCTAATCCTCATTCCTTTTCATCTGTTTTATTAATAAACTATAAATACTCATTCTAAGTATGTCATACTTGCCATGGGCTTGATTCCCAAGAGCTGCTGAGTATCTGGGACCACGTGGACCGTCATTCACATCCTGCTCCAGCATCACTCCTGCTTTCTCAGCAGCCTGCTTTAGCCAGGGCTGTTTTGTGCTCCCGTTGGTTATGTGCCATCAGTGTTTTTTCCAAGCAGGCTACCAGCATATGCAACACTTTAGATGTCCATGCTTGACAAGCACCGTGTAGCTGCAGCAGATCTCACAGGGCACCAAGGCTGCAGAGGCGTGCCTGTGCTTAAAATTCTACCTTGTGTGTGTTCCACCAGGCCTTACACATGTGCAAATAGCTGAATGGCTCAGGACGCATTATCTTTTACAATGTAAGATTAAAAAACTGCAAGTTTGTGTCTTGCTGTGTTTTTTAATGCCGGCAGTCTCAGGTAGAGAGGATGGAATGCTCGCATGCGCGAGTCAAGAATGTGGGATATTAACACCAGTATTGAGTGAGACTTGCAATGTAACTACAGCTGAAATTTGTCCACCTGAGGTGTCCCACCTGCCATTTAATAATATATAACGTTGATTAAATTTGAAAGGATCTTGCATTTGCCTTTGGCATAGTCAGGCTTTTGCAGATCATCACTAATAACGCTGCTATGAGGTGAGAGAGACTTTAAATGGATGTGGGTGGGGAAATAGAGGAAGGGGACAACATACTGTGGGCACCTAGTGCAAATGGGACAGTGACAGCGTAAAATTGCTACTGCTGCCTCTGCGATAAATTCATGCAGTCAAGAGGAGTACAGAAACAAGCTGAACAGCATATTTCAGGTAACTCCATCCAAGTAATTTTCCTTTTACGGCTTTTCACAGTCCTACAGTGCAGTGCTATGCCAATAAATGAGATTGATAGCAGGTCTCCTGGAACAAAGGTGCCTCAGCAATTATCCAGGACAGCTTGCCAGTTTTCCTGGGGCCTGCCAGGAGTGGGGTCTGAGCCAGGTGGGACTTCTTTGGTGTGTGCATATATAGATATACTCCAGACCTTGGGGGCTTCTGGCTGTGCAAAGGCAGGGGCATGTACAGTTATGGAGTGGGAAAGTTTGAGGAAGTCATGGAGGAAGAGGATGGCTGGAAGCTGTTTGCACCGATGTGCCATTATCTCCAGTCTGCTCTCGAGTTGTCCCTAAGAAACGGTGAGCCATTGCATGAGATGAGACTAGACAGATGGCATCGCATGAGAAGTTCTGATGGTGGCTGACTGCTCTTTCTTGGGAACAAACTGGAGGGAGTCATGGGCTCCATAAGTCTGAAGAAGAGACCTTGTTGACCAAGGCAGGTTGAGTGAGATGGGACAGGGATCTGTGCGTATGTGTCTCTGCTGCTACATTTGACAGATGGCTCTGCTCAGACAACTCATAAAGACAAAGAGAGATGGTCTTGGAAAGGTGGGAGGAAAACTAGACAGATGAAAACCACCCAGCAAGTTCCGCATTCATCAAACCATGCAATTTTTAACTTTTAGCAACCACCTGAAAGAAAACATTGAAACTCACAGTAACTCTCAAAATGCACTTACTGTGATATTACCTAACTCTTGAGACAGATCCCTCAAATAGTACTAAAATAATACAGAGTACGCTTTGTAGGTCTTGTTAAAAATTTATTATTTGTCTCCTGATTTTTGAGATGCCAAAGTTCCCTGGAGACATACCTACAAGTTTTTCTTTGTAACTAGTGTCAGTAGGAAAACATCACGTAATTGGTTAGTCTGCTGTCGTTTTTTTTTTCTTTTCCTGCTCCAGCAGCCAGAGCTCAAAGAGCATGACAAAAAATTTCAACAAATTAGTGAAAGCTGGTGATGTTGAGGCTTGTATCAGTGATTAATACATTACCAAATACAAAGGTTAGATCTTTCTTTTAGTAAAGCAAGGATGGGGGGTAGAAACTGTGACCTTCATAAACAGCTAAGTAAGTCTGAGACTGGCACTAGGAAAAAACACAGGAGTAAAACTGGCCACGAATAAACCCTGGTGGCAAAATGTGAAAAAGTCCTTACTTGGAAAAGCAAAGCTCTGAGACAAGCCCTTGTCATAGTAACAGGAGCAGCAGTGGTTGTATTCTAAGAGGTGACTTGGTTTGTGGAGGGAATGGAGTTGGGTGCTCTGCTTTCTTCATGAACATCCTAAGAGGGTTCCTGGTCTTCCTAAAAAGAGAAACTTGCACTATGGAAATTCGCAAGTGGTGCTTATTTGAAAACAGCAAAGCACTTCTAATGCAAGTCCAAAATGTTTCAACTATCTCATTTTAACTCCACAGTAAGGGACTGTGAAATTTTCTTTGAGACTTAAACCAATAATTATCCATACAGTACTTAATTATGTATCCAATAAAAAAACCTAATTATCTATGTTAGACTGAGAGTTTTGTAAGTGTCTCCCAGACCACGGCAAGCTGGCCATGCATGATTTCAGGAGATGTACAAAGGACCAAAGAAAAGTAATTTGAACTTGTTTCATTCTAGCTTGTGCCATTGTTGTTGTGTATTTAAAACATTAAATACGTCACAGTCTTTTTTCTTTTCTGGTCATCTGAAACAAAATTTCTTTCATATAACTTGTGAGAGAAGAAACAGGATTTGAACCATGCCCTCTAAATGAAGACTTGTACAATAGTTTCCTACAAATTATAGTGTAGTAAAATGCAATTAATATTTTGATGTGACTCAAAAGTGACCTTTCCCAGTCTCCAACAGCAAGTTTGCTCTCACAAATGTACTGCTCTGGAAAGCTGATGTGTGTGTTGGGCATACTAAAATGAAAAATATGAGCTGGTTTCTCCCCCATGCCCAGTTCTTACTGAACCATCACAAATTCTTACCAAAAAAATGGTGCAGGTCTTCAGGCCTACAGGGTTGAGGTGCACTGCTTGCTGGTGTGTCAGCCTACAAGGACACCCTTGCACCTTTCTGCACTACGTCCTTTGCTGGAAATTAGTCTCCTCCACACAGACACCAACACCACCACATTATCAGCTACTCACCCCAGAGCAGTTAGGTACGGATGCAATCCATAACTTTTTTGATACATTAGGAGGAGCGCACAGATGTGATTTTACATACTGTCCTGATTTTAAAGATTGTGAGACATCCCCCATCCAAGCAACTAAGGGATATTTTTTTTTTTTGGCTTACCTCATATACTTTCTAGTTTCATGGCCTCATTCAAGTTGGACAGGACCTCTGGAGGTCTTTAGTCCAACCCTTGTTCCAGCAAGACCAACAACTAAGCCAGATCAAGCATCAGGGATCTTGTCCAGAGTTTTGAGCATCTGCAAGGACAGAGATTTGATATCCTCTCCAGGCATCCTTGTGCAGGGTTTAAACACCTTCATTGGTGGGGGCAGGGGCGGGGGAGGGGGAGGAGGAGGAGAAGAAATTAATTTCCCTTGCTCCTACCTGTGACCATTGCTTCTAGTACTCTCACCATGTGCTTCTGAGAAGCACCTGACTGTCTTCTCTCCAGCCCCCCGCCATGCTAGACGTAGTGGCAGCCAGACATCAGGTCCTTTTGCAGGCTGAGGATGCTCCTCAGGCATTGTGTGCTCCAGCCCTTGACCTTCACAGTAGCCCTCTACTGAGCTCCCTGTCTTCTGTGCTGGGGGTCACACAGCGGGACACTGTTCCAGGTGCGGCTCTACATGATAAACAGCAGGTGAAAAACACTTTCCTTGACCTTTTGGCTAATTCTTGCCTAACTGCACACGTAGCTGGCCTTCATCATCACAAGGATGTTCTGCTGCCCTGTCTACCTGCCTGCATCCTCTGCAGAGCTGGTCTCCAGCAAATCCCAAGCTGTGCACATAGCCAGTGGTGCTGCAGCCACCCAGAAGGACAGCGGTTGCCTTCCAGGTTAGCATGGAATCCTTTCCCCTACATGCTGGATCGCATTTCGCGTGAGCCACATTTTCATCAGCCATGTGCTACATCACTGTGTAGATAAGATAATTGCGTAACTGTTGCTAAGGATGACACTTGGCAGTGAAGTAGTATTCCAGAGTGACACTGGGTGATTTGGGATGATCCTCTCGCTGGCGTGCTATGTGTAAATAATATGCATTTGACATAGTATTCTTGTATACAGTAATTTGACAGTGTTCCCTCAGTAGATCAAAAACCTGTGACTTAATCCTTTTCCTAACGTAGGAAACATTTGACAAGTTATTGCTAAAGCTGAGTACTATTCATAGGTTGTTTCAGTATTTAGTTCTGAACTCATGGTGACTAATGATGAAAATGATACTGTACAACCATCAGGTATTTTTAAATACTCTCTGGTAGGTCTCTCCTAATGCTTTACTGTGATTTTTTTTTCATGAAGTAAGGACGGGGGAAAGTTTCAAACAGTTTTTTCTTTCCCTTTTTTGGGACAAAAAGCCACCAAAGAGCGTAATTCTAATCCAGTGCCTCTTTAAAAAAAGTTGGATAACAAAATTTCAAAATTGAAATATCAGCTCACTGAAGTCAATGGGATTTTTGACAGCAATTCCTTTCCACCCTTTTTCTGCTGAGGGAAGGAGGTTGAATCACAAATGTGAGTGTGTTGCCCGTGGGGAATTCAGTTTGTTAAAATTCAGTGAAGATCTTCCCTGAGCCAGAACAAGTCCCCGTCTCTCGTTTCAAAGCCTATTTTTTAGCCTATTTTAATTGCATAAATAGATTTAAGTTGTGCAGGTGTGATACCAGACAAATGTCTCCACAGTGGCAATATTATTATACTTAGACTATAAGATGCTTTAACCAGTAACCTTGGCTGTCGCTGCTGCGATGCAGCCAGCAGGCTGGGAGGCCCTCTTCCAATTTCTTTAGCAAGTTAGTGGTTGGTGGGAGGTAGAGAAATACCACAGGACAGACTCTGCCACAGAAAGCAACATTGCTCCCATGTCTATGCCCTTTGCATCTCACGAGTAAACTCCTCCACGCTGCAGTGGCAGCATCTGTCCTCTCCCACAGCTGGAGGCACTTCAAGCTTGAGGAGGGTGGTGGACTGAGAAATGGAGAAGGGAAAAGAAGTGGGCATAGGCTTTGCCCTGCAGGGTACAGCAGCTTGGATAGGTCTCCAGTAATCCATTTATGTCAGACTAAATGAGTATGAAAGGAGGCAAGTTGTTAAAGGGGCACAGAGGTAGGAGTCACCAAGATTACTTGCATCAAAAGGCTGAATTTGCGGGACCTGTGTTACAACCTATAGATCAAATCTTTTTGGCTTGTGTAAGTATTCCTGATGGAATCTGAGGGGCAATAGATGTGGCAGCTGCTGGTGCTGTAGGGGCTGCCCCTTGGGAGCTGCTGCCTCCTCCCTGCCCAGCACAGGCCAGCAGCCTGAGCCCCCACCATGTGCCGCCTTCTTCACATCACAGGCTAATGCAGAATTATAGTTCATTTGTCTGGGCCAATTAAGTCGGATAATTAAAATGGCCTTTTCTTTTTGCCCTCTGTCAGATTAATCTCTTAGCCATGGTGTTGGAATTATGACTTCTTTTATTCATGTTTTAAAAATTCATCTTCTGTGCCTGTGTGCTGAGACCACGGTTCAAAATAACAGCAGTGTAACAAAACAAGCCAAGCTGTTCCTGCACAAGAGAAGCCAGGGGAGTTACTCAAAACGTAGTGAGAACTGATAGGATCTGGCTGCCTTTGTGCCATGAAAGGCATTCTTAATTTCTTTTAAAACTGGAAGTTAGCCAAGTCCCTAACTTTTGAGCATGCTGAAATTTACTGTATGGCTGGAAGGGGAATTTTTGCATGCTTACAGCCCTTTGCTGCCCCTGCGGTTCCCCAGGAAGGCAGGCAGGTGTGCCCGCAGAGCTGCCCGTGGCTGTCCCTGGGACCTGCCAACAGCAGCACCCCCAGCCCCTGCTCAGCAGGGCAGCAACATTCTCTATGGCCCAGGTGTCACCTGCGGTTAGGATGTCACCTGAGTTAGGATGTTGTTGCTGGCACTGTCCTGTCCCTCGGCTTTCCCTGTTGAACTTGTCTTCAACAGCAACAAAAACAAATTCTTCAAGCCAAGCCTTGCTTCTTCCCTCTTCATCTCTTCTCTACCCTGCCTGGATATTTCAGGATACAAAAATGTAAACATGTGTCTGAGGCTTATTAGGTGTGCACATCTTCCAAAACTGGCTGTTATTTTAAGCATTTGACACTGAGTTTTGGCTGTGGAGGTGTTATACTGAATGCAGGCTCTGGTCCATCACAGCTGAAAAAAGCCAAGCCAGACTCAAGACTGATCTTGTTGTCCTTCTGTGATACGCATTCACTTGTAAAAACTGATTAATTAGTTGCAGTACAGAGGCTTTGTTCAGTGAAAATCTATTCTGAAAATCTGTTATCGCAGTGACTGTCTTTGATTATGATGGCATGAATAACTGCTTTGGAAAAAAAAAATTAAGGAATATTAAATAAGAAGCTCATTCACGAGAACCTGTTTCTTGAAAACCTCTAAAATTCTTCACTTATTATCAGGTATTGCAAAGCTGGAGATGAAAGTAACCAACATTAAAGAAATTATAATATCTTTTCATAAAGCTGTAAGTTAATTTAATCAGAGCCTTCATTGTCTCAATAATTGAAACTACCATTAGTTGCCTGTTGTCATAGGCTGATATCAATGACTGTTAGATATTGGTCTCAGTCTGGTACCTTGCATGTACAAGGATTCATCCTGATACCACGTTTTATCTTTCACGTAACTGCTGCTATTAGAGCTATCACTGAGTTTGGCTGCCTTCAAAGCCTGACTTGAGCCGCTGACTTTATTCCCCTGATTTCTACCAGGATTTAGTCTGATAGGGAGAGCGTGGTCATATCAGAAATTCAGTTTAATGAGAACAAGGTTTTGAAAGCAGTGCTGATTGAAAAGGAGAAGTCGTTTTTTTTCCCTTGTCAGGCTTGTGCTCGAGTTCTTCCCAGCTGAGGTGCAGTGTCCCTTTCCAGCACAAGTCAGCACATGGTGTGAAACTTCCAGTACCAAAAGAAACAGGAGTACAAATTTCCAGAAGAACCTAACAGAGAAATCACAAGCAAGCCTCCACTTTTGTCTCCCCATATTAGTTTAATAGCTCAAGACTTTAAGATGTGATTTGGATAAGATTTGATTAAGAACTCGCCTTAATGTTTTGAAGGGATGTTTAAGAAAACCGTGTCTTCATGTTGCTCTCCAAAATATCCACTGGAAAATAAACTTCTCAGTGAGAATTTTTTTTTTAAGTCTGCTTCACCAATACCATTAACATTCTGTGAATTAAATAGTTGTAGATTTATCTCTTGATTACTTATTAAATTACTGCTTAGCCAAATATTCAAATATAGCTTTCATAATCTTTCCTCAAACATTTGTCCCTCCAGAACCACAGTCCCTTTGATGCTTTTCTCTGAGCTCCATGTGAATGTCTTTGTTTTGGATTATTTTTCCCCAGAGGTAATAGTTTTTGTATTTTTCAAGCCAAAAAATCGTGTTATTGTCTGTTCTGGAACTGTACATTTTTCTCATCGATGACTGGGATGTTTCCAGGTTGAGGACATTTTGTAACTCTAATTATGTATTTATTTTCTCATATAGGTCAGGTCTTAAGACACGTGTGCTGGCAAATACACGGATGAAGTATTTCTTCCTGGTTTGGGTTGGTGTTTACTTTAAATGTTAATTGTTTACAGCCCTTTTGTTTCTCCGCTTCCAATTTAGCAGAAAAATTGCAGAGGCTGATCTACCTTGAGGGCTGCTAAGGGCTTTGCTGGCCCTCTGTTATCTCCCTCAGCAGGGGATCTGGGATTATCCCAGCTCCTCCGCACCCTGCCTTTCCTGCAGTCGGATGTTTGAAACCTCTCTCTTCCCGTCTTTGAACTCAATGCCATGAGGGCCTGTGTCTAACAAGGCCCGGGTGGCCTCACCGAATGCCTCTGGGCATCAGGCAAGTCCAAAAAGATTGGAAACTACAAAGGAATGAAAATATAGAGGCAAACAAATACATGTCTTAATGTGTGTTGACATTAATTCGTACACTAAAGCTCTCAGTAATTGGACACGATGCAGGCATGTACATGAAACAGTTTGGAGATGGAGAGCGCTGCTGCCCTGGCCCAGGCAAAGCAAGAGAGTGGCAGAGGCATCGCCAGCATGGCGGGGACAGCTCGGGTGAAACTCAGCGGGATGGGAGGGAAAGCTGCAGGGAAGGAAACAAAATCACCGGTACGCTTCCCCTCTTCCATAATCAAGAAAGATCTTGCCCTAATGTCATAAAACTGTGTCCACTTTTGAAAACTTTGACTGAGTACCACTTAGCCACTGATTATACAAGAACAAAGTTTACAATACCAAAACTAAATAGCCACTTCTTTCTCTTACAAATTCTGTTAGTATGGATGGTCCTTCACAAAAACAGCTCTCTGGAGAAGGGATTCCCAATGTATTTGAAGAGGGCAGCTAATGTGAGCATTGTGGCAACCTGAGTGCCTCCTGGGTTAGGGAACACGTCCTGGGAGCGTCAGCAACGAGCTGGCCTTGTGCGGTCTGCGTCTCTCTGCATCCCGAGCTCAAAAACCTCCTTTCAGAAAGCTGTTCTTCACTTTAAGTTAATTTTAAGTTAATTTTCAGTAGAGATTTTGGCTGCCGTGGCCAGAGTTTGTTTTATACATCCTCCACTCCCTGTATCTCCCAGAACTGACCAGACAATGAACACTGAAAGCTGGTCAGGTGCTCAGTGAATTGTGTTTGCACACGTGAAATGATTCTTCAAAGCTACTGTACTACCACAGCACCTGTTTATTAGATATATTAATATATACTTAACGATCATGTGGAACTATTTTTCCACTGAGTAGGTACCTTCTTGCCAAAGAATTAAAGATGTGGTAGATGCATCAAACTCTCCCTTTGTAAAACAACACCTGTGAAAGATTACTGATCATGAAAAGAACTGAGATTCCATTTGGTACTTGGCAGAAGTCTGTAATGTAAGCTTCCATGACACTGTCACAGGCTCTGTTAAGGATATGAGAACACATAACCAGTGACAGACACAACTGAGCTGGCAGGAGCCTGCGTGCTAGTGATGCAGAATCCATAATCAAAGTAATATTCTGGCACCTTATCTCAAAGGCACCCTTAAATATAGGCATTTTTCTATTTGGAAGTAGTCTCGAAACACACAATAGGAGAATATTTTGATACCAAACAGTGTAACTGAGAGGACTCAGTACTATTTTAATTTAAAAAATCAGAAAATACATGCTTTGGGGGATGTTCTGGGTTTTGGATATTTTTTTTTAAAGACAAAACCATGAGCTGACAAGGAAAAAACAGAAAATAAGTTACCACTTAAATACAGTACTAGACTGAAGCTTATTGTGGAAAAATAATCAGTGACTGAGGTCAGGCTGGATGGGGCTCTGAGCCATCTGATCCAGCTGAAGATGTCCCTGCTCATTGCAGGTGGGGTGGACTAGATGACCTTTAAAGGTCCCTTCCAACCCAAACTATTCTATGATTCTATGACAGAAGAATTTTGAAGCGGAAAAATGCCAAGCAAGGCTCACAAAATTATGAGGTAGCAACGAAACAAGGAGAATCTAAAGAGAGCTGATGAGAAATGCAGTACAGTTTGAGCTATAGCTTGCTGAACTGCCTTGTAAATTAAGCCCAAAAGTGCAAACATACAATATAGGGAAAAAGTTGATCATAGTTCACTTTCAGGAGCTGTAATATATCTGAGTCTTACCCACACCGACTAAGATTGTTTGAATGTATTCTCATTTATAGTCAAACATCTGCTTATCCTAGCATCATGAATTGTAATAATCCAACAAGTTTTTTAAAAGTTATGAAACAGTCCTGCATGTAATGCAATTAAAAATTTCTACTGGTACTTAAGATTCTTATCATTACTCTTCTCATCATCTCTGCAACTTCCTCCCATGCAACAGTAATTAAATTGTTGGTGAGTTTGTATGTTTGGGTTTTTGGGTTTTTCTTGTGTGTGTGTTTTGTTTGTTTGTTTGTTTGTTTTATGAACTGCTAAACTGCCAAGAGCATACTATAATAAATTTCATTTAAAGTGGTATTTTTAAAATGTTTCCCAAAAGTCCTTCATAAACGCTTTCACCAACTTTCAAACAAGATACTGTCATAAAGCTTCCTTGAGTTATACTGTTCCTCCTCTTCAGGATGCTGGTACATTATTCCTTGGTTAGATGCCTCTCCTAGCTCTGCTGGCTCCTGTTTGACAAACAGTGCACAAGGACGTGAGCATAAAATACTGATCTCTTTACAGTGTCTGGAAAAAAAAAAAGCTTTTAAATTACTGCCAGCTGACTTGTAATAGTATAGAGCGAGGAAGGGATGCGGCTGGCTTAGCATCAAAAATGAGAACCTTCAAAATATGTAAAGTGGTTTTTTTTCCAGTTTTCTTCCCTTGGTACAGTATTCTCCATATCCCAGCGGATTGCTGAAAATTTAAAAGAGAATAGCTTAGAAAAAGTCAAGTCATACCTATACAGGAGAGCAGCTTGTTTCCATTATGAATATACTGGTATATCATGCAATAGAAATTGATTTAACAAGCACAAATCCAGTATGAAATGGAAAAACTGCCTTTCAGGCAAATAATTCTAGAGTAGGAGAGCTTACAGTTACTACAGTTCAGCAGACACAGCTTACAGGAGAGCTACAGTTACTACAGTTCAGCAGACACTCTACCACAGCAGGATGCTTGTGCCAGCCTTTCTCAGCCCTTGAAGTAGCTATGCCTGTTTGCTTTTACTGGGGTGTGAAGTTTAGGGGAGGAAAATGGGAAGCAGAGCTTCCGAAAGACTGCAGTGTTGTGCAGAAGCATTTGAGAGTTCAGGAACCTCCTGCCCCAACTGGTGCAGTGTGCACTAGACATCCCTTCCCCCAGCATCAGAAAAGCCTAGATAAGCAGTAGTAGAATTGTTTACAGAAATGACAGGATCTGATGCTCTTAAAAAATTCCTGTTCTACATTAGGATGAAAATATTTCATATTATTAAAATTTTAAATGCACATATTTGTTCAGATGATCCCTGAAAGACTTTGACAGACAGATGGATAAACCATCTTTCTGTGAATGCTTGCATCCACATTTGCCCCCAAACTCCCCAGTGAGAGCACCTTGCTCCAGCTCCTCTCAGAAACCCAAGACCTCTGCTTTGCCAGCAGCTTGGGTCCAGGGCCCCTGCGAATTGGGGGCTGTTGTCCCTCTTCCAGGTCAGATAAACCAACATCAGGGGAGTGAGCTCTGCTAGTGCACAGCTCTCACCAGTTCAGCTGTGGAACAGGACCAGCCAGTGAGCTCTGTTGTGCAGGTTCACCGGGGCTAAATACAGTTGATCTCCACATGCTTCACAGCTCACCGGAGCCCACCTATAGTATTATTCACACAGCTATTCAGTAGTTTCTGAAATATTAGACAAATTTCATGTGAGGTTGTGAAAGAGAAGCAGGAAACTACAGCTGACAGCTATTAATAGCGACAAGCTGTTACCAGTGTGCAGAGCTGGTAGGTAGCTTTGAAAATTTCCGAAGCTCAAAGCGAAAGGAGATATAGAGAGCTTAGGAAATAGCCTCTGCATGTGGATAGGAGAAATCAAGTATTTTTGCAATAAAGTACTGCATCTTTTCAAAGTTAGGAAACCGTGATCCAATTAATGTTGCAAGAGCTGGCACCTTGTGGACTTCGATGCCTTTCTGGAAGATGTGCTTTCATCAGCTGTTCCTTGGCTTGCTCCAGGAGCATGTAATCAAATTCAGTGATGTTTGGACTGCTGGACAAACTGGGTGATACGACTGTTACTTAATCTACCACTTTCACAGCTTAAATCCTTTACTAGGATGAATGGATAAAGTAGTTATGATTTCATGGTAGCTAAAAAAGTATGCTTTTTTTAAGGGAAAATACATAGTGAAAGTTTCATCAAAATATATGCCTTAAAGAGAGTCCAGGTAGCTTGCTTTCATGAATGCTGTTTTAGGTAGTGGAGGTGGATGGTTTTGTTGTTTTGTTTTTTGAGGGTTTTTTTGCACCCCCCCCTTTTTTTTTTATATTTTTCCTAGTTTAGGAAAAAAACCCAAACTTTTAATCAGTATTTCTAAGATCATAGATTTCACTGTAGGACTTCCTGTGTGATAGATGGTCACCACCTCCCCTTAGAAAGCTAGTGCTACAAACGAGTTGTCATCCAACTTCTGACATACCTCTGTTTTCTTTGTAAAAATAATGTCTTAACAACCAAACATCCCCTTGTATTCTTCGAAGAAGTTAAGCTTTAACCTTATTGTCTAAAGCAGGGGTGTCAAACTCATGTAACTACTACATTGATACAGTCCTAAAATTATGTTCGGCCCTTTGAAGGCGACTGCGAGGCTGATGTGGCCCCCAGTGAAAATGAGTTTGACACCCCTGGTTTAAAGCAAGAGAGAACTGAAACTGGGCACTCAGACCTTGTTGTGTGGTCCTCAGTATCTGCATCATCCTGCAGGCATCTTGAGTTGACTTTTCTGCATGCGCCCAAGCCCTCCTTTGCTGTTTCAGTTTCTGGGGAACCTGAACTTCCTCCTCAACCAGAACCTCTTAATTCCTGGAAGATCATGACAGCTTTTTGCTCTGGGCCCAGTTAGACTTTGGGCAGAATAACATCTGTTGGGCATCTTCCTGAGACTGTTTTACCTACATTAAAGGTGCATATGTTAAAGTATGTACTTAAAAATAATACAATGATTATTGCCACTTTTTTCTTAAAATAAAAAAAAAAAAAGGCAGAAGAGGGGATGTCAAAGACCACACCAGTCTGAATCCTCACCACACCAGTCTGAACCCAACCTACTACTCTGTCATCTCTTGGAGTGTGCTGCAAAGTTCTGCCTGTGAAAAAATACTGGGAAATCAGAAGAAACGTTCTTCCCCTCCCCTTGCTGTTGAATCTGTAGAGCAGAGTGAGGAGACATCAGGATTTGGCACAGAAGGACCCTGTTGCTGCAGGAACCAGCTGAGCACTCAGCACAGGTAGGGAAGGTCACACACTGCTGCTTCAGGAATGTTTGCCCATCTCAGGACAGTCCAGGATCCAGGAGTCACATCCTCTTCTCAAACACAAGGGGCACAGATCAGTTTTGGAATGAAGTACAGAGCTGAGATGGAAGCACAGACCCAGGGATAGATAGGAAAATCCAAGGCCATTCTTTCTAAAATAGTTGTTTTGTTGTTGTTTGTTGTTTTTTTTTTTTTTCTTTCTCTTAATTAGAGTAACAACATCAGTATTGCAGCCCAGAGGTAAGCTCCTAAATTGTAAAGGGGTAAGAGTTAAGATGCCTTTTTTGTATTTCCCATTGATTTGATAGGCTCAGAGAACAATTTTGTCACTTGAAATATTTTGACTTCTCCTTAAAAACTGAGTAACTCAGTGAACACCATCCTTCACACTCTTAGACTTTTACTTTGCTTACATACAGAGACATTTCCAGCTTTGACAAAGATAATTTGACTCAATATTTGTTTTTCATACACTAGCGAATACTTCCCTCTGCAGGAAACTGTAAGTGAATTGCAGTGATAGCCTGTGGCAGGGTGGGAAAAAGGTTTAAGGCCTGAAGTGGTAACTCACATAGTTAATTTTACTGACATGGGTACTCACTTCTTGGCAAGCTGCCACAGTGGTATGGTCAAGTTTTACCTTAAGTTTTCCATCCAGCTATGTCCATTTCACATAGATTTTTTTAATTTTTTTTCCCCAATGGATTTTGACAGCAAATAAATAATCCGCCACTATCCACCTGGAATTTTCTAACACAGGTGCTTACAAACAATTCCCTTTTGTCATGTCAGTCATACTCTGACAGGGCTTTCTAAAGGAACTTCCTACCTAAACTGAACTGTACCAAACAGACCAGCCTCCCTGAGCTACAATTGACCTTTGTAGATGCTTGTGGTTCCTGAGCTGCTTAATTTCAATTTCTGATTGGGTCGATTACTTTGGGACAGCCATAAACTTCCATACGTCACTGCTTTCCTCTCCCCTTCTAAAAACGGTAACATTCTGCCTTCTTTCTGAAGCACCACAGGTTTTAAAATGCAGAGTACAATCACCACTGTTTCATATACAAGCCAGTACTGTGCTCAGTGGTTATTACCCTGGATTATTCACCTCTTTCAACTCTAAAGCCGTATCTGGCACCTTAGTTAAAAGCAAGCATCACTGCATTCTCAAAATGTAAGACTGGTTTTGAAGGCTTCTTTTTGAAGTGTCCTGTACTTCTAGAAATTTCACCCACCTTCAAGCAGTATGCACTATTTTCTTTCAATTCCCATGAGCGTGTATTTGCATTCTAGAGTTCTAAAAATTCCACCTGGTTCAAAATGGCTGTGTTGTTCAATTATTCTATGGCTGTTGTTCACATCTTTTTGGGATAAAAAAGCTTCTTTTGAAGAAAAGGACTAGCCTTCCAAACATTAAGCTCTTCTGCAGTAAAGGCCAAAGCTACATCAGTTGGATGGAAGATCATTTAAACAAAAATTAAGCTATTGTTGAGGTATGCTTAGAGAATTCTTGTCAATTAATGCTTCTGCATGGTAGTTTTGTAGTGCATGTATGTTTGGAGAAGGCCTGACCTCATCCTGGTCCCATATGCCTGGTGCCATTCAGTTGGCTTGAGCCACCAATGCTGTTGCCTCTCAGGCTCTGCCCCCTGAGGAGGTCAAGGTTGTTTGTTATTTCGTTAGTAGTGAGGAGGGCAAGTGCTTTTACTCTTTCTGAATCTTAAGCTGAAGTGTTCAGCCACACATAATTGGAATGATCGCAAGCTGTGGTAACTCATAACAGTTTTGTTAGCATTGTGAAAAACTATGAGGGACGGAACTTGAAATTACTGCTCTAAACCTTCCCTTTTCTTGGCCATTTTGGGGTCTACTAGGGCTCTCTCTGCCTGCAAGGAAGTTATATTTAAGACTGCTGGATCATTACTCGTTTACCTTCCTTCACCTGTCCATTAAGTTGAACACTAGATAGCGTGAAGAGATGATGAACTGGTCATTCTTTGTTAAGCATAGCAACTCTCCTAAGAAATTCACTGAAAGGGACGACTTGTAACGACTCATTTTTTGGGGGTTGCTTTTACCTCAAGAGTGCATGTTAGTGCATGTTATCCTACTGATGCCCAGCTGACTTGCTCTTTAATACTGTTTTCTATTTAAAAGAAATTCCCATTAATTTAATAGCTAGTTTCTGTTATTATGTAGGATGCTAGCTCTTGGTGACAAACAGCCTTAGTTCCCCCCACCCCATCTACTGTTTTTTTTTCCCAGGGAAAAAAAAAAAAAAACAACACCAAAAACACACACAAACCCACAAAAACCCCACAAACAAACAAAATTAAAAAAAACAAAACAAATCAGAGTTGGAAGATAGAGGCCACTGCCCATAACACCCTTGCTCCATAACATGGGTTTTATCATGTGTCACCAACCACACGGTAGTAATAACAATGTTTAAAAAGAAAAAAAAAAAAAGAGGGGGGTGGAGGCAGGGGTGAAAAAAGGAAGCCAATGAGAAAGGTAAGTGTAAGAATAAGGATCACCTTTTCTTATTTAGAGGAAGTTTTTAATGCAGTGGGTTAAGCTCAAAGGTACAAAGCTTTGTTTCACTAAAGTCAGTAACCTCTACTTTCAGAGGGACTTCTAGTTTCTATACCAACTATAGAACGGGATCATATATGGATTCACTTTTATGCTATACAACAGTACTGTAAAAAATATGCGACACCATGTTCTCCCTTTGTCACATTTTTAACAATTTTAAGAAGAAATACATGGTGGTGGTTTGTTTTTTGTTGTTTTTTTTTGTTTTGTTTTGTTTTTTTTTTTTAAGGTTAATAAGCTCCAGTGAGACTCTTATAAATATGAAAAATATGCTTGTGATTTTGCACACTGATTAGAGATTTTTAATGATGTGTCCTAAATAAACTTCAAAAACCTGAACTACAGGTACTGAGTGCTACTGCTGCTTCAGCTGCTTATTCCTTACACCTTTGTTCTTATCTGCAAAACAAAGATGAAATTTTGAGAGTTGTATTCGGCGTACATCCACCCAGTACTCATTATACTCAAATGTTTGATCATGGTTTTGTACAGTCACACTTGTTGGGAATACTGAAAATAATTGCCAAGGTACATGCTCTTGTTAATAAGGATGGGAGTTGCTAGTTTGTAACAAAACTGCTTTTTGCACAAGACTGCTTTAAGATGGGAGCAGGGTTAGAAATCTGACCTGGAAGGATGTTAGACAGCTGACAAATACAATCCCACGGCTTTCTACAGTACTGGTCAGTACCTCCCTTTCGTTCACTGGGTAAGCCACCTCTCCCACAGGTATTCATTTTAATGATATGCAATCCTTGTGCAGCTCATCACCCAGTTCCCTCCAGTAGCTAACAATGCCAATTCTACCTAGGTTTGGTTGGCTCAGGTTTTCCTTAAAACTATGACAGAGTATTGTCTTACCAAATCTTTCTTGCACATGCAAAAAGCCTACTGTGTTTTCAAGGTGTCACTAAAGATGTCTATATAAAAAACTTGCAATAAAAAAGTGAGTCTTAATCAAGACACCTGAAAAATAAAAATCAAGATCATTTCAATAGTCTGTAGACTAGAATTCTCAGGCTGCCACTTAGTTTAAACATGAACTAAAGCAACCCCTTGTTCTTTCCTCCAAACAGTTTCTAGGGAAATCATAACAGTTTAGCAACTGTCAAATGTGACAGACACTACTAAGCAAACCACATTTTATAAATGACTCTTCTTTTTTCAAGGTTTAACTAAGCCACCTAATTACCCCTTCTGCTTGCTCAGCAAAGCACCTGCACTGTAGCCCCTGGCCATATCTTGCTAGTAGAGAAAGCAAAGTAAATCCTGTAAAGTAAGTTTGTGAAGGTGCCATGTGTAAAATAAATATTTTCTTTTTACACACACCAAATACTAACAGCATAAATTTAATATAAATGTTAATTCAAGTACAGAAGTCAAACACATGATTTCAACATTAAAAATTACAACACTTAAAACAACTGCTATGTAGCTAATATTAAATGCAAATAAAATTAAACTACTACAACTGCACCTAAATTAACACCAAAAAAGACAATTTCATATGCTGATGAAGTAGGTTAAACTAAAATATGTAATGGACCACAATAGTTGACTGCTTTTAAGAAAAAAATATTCAACTTTATATCTTTCCATTGCATTGTTTTCTGTCTACATAATATTCCATTTTGACAAACACTTTTCAGACACAACAGATTACAACCAATACTTGCATAGGTCAGGTTCTTAGATTCTTAACATATGCTACTTAGCCCATTCCTTGACCAGGAACTGAAACTATACCCCAAATTCAAAAAGAAGGATGATCTACTGTATTAGTTTCAGATTTTTAAAAAAGAAAAAAAAGGCCTTTATTTTTTATCATTCAATAAATAAGGCACTTTCCTGAGAAATGCTAAATAGTCACAATAAAAATAAAGATGTCTCACTCAAAATGAATTACATATACCCGATTTAAAAACTTGAAAACCATTTTCAGTTTAATGCTAAATGATGTTTTTAAGAAGAACATGGCCTGATCAGAAAGTGAGCAAGCTGCTGTTCCACATGGCAAGCATGGGCAAGAGGAAGTGCTGGTTACAACGGACAGCCTGGGTAAGAGTCAGGCCCCTGTGACCATGGATGCACACATGTCCCAGCAGAAAGGTGCTAACAACGCAAAATGCAACTTAGTGAACTGTACATAAAAGTACACATAACTTGTACGTGTCAAGATGTTTTTGTTGCCCATTTTTGTCTCAAAGAATTATCTAAGGTATTGAATCTCTACGTTATCACTACAGCAAGATATCTCATGGAGCCTGATGGTACATCAACATAAAGCCCCTCAAAATACCACTCCTCCATTCATGCAATGTTATACCAGAAACAAAGATTTTATTGGACATGTTCTTCCTATAAGATTTTGCATCAGGTTACAGCAACAAATCTGAGGGTGGTATTTAAGTTTCATAGTATGTATGTTTATGTATGAAAAGGCAGGGTTGACAGGGTGGTGAGTCTTCAGTGTTGCTTTTCTTTTTTTTAAATGTTTGCTTAAGATGCATTAGTTACAACAGAAGCTGTAAAAATTCTGCGTGAAGCTCAAAATACAAGAGTAGGAAGTGTAGCAAATTATTTCAACACTAAAAATAAGACACTGTTGTATAAACTATTACAGGTAATAAAAATCTTTTAAACAAATTATCTTTTCAAAACAAATTTAATCAAGCTAACCAAAACAATTTAACATTCCATGTCACTAATCTTTAAAGTTAAATGTTTAATACACACGTGCCTTGAAGACTTATTCATCAATAAAACATGTAATGTGAATTTCCAGTAATTATGTATCAGTGTGGTATTTTTTTCCTTTCGTGGCAAAATCCAAAGCAACACATTCCAAACTTTTCTTCTTCAGGGCAATTCAAGCCAAATAGGGTGTGCAGTTGGCTGCAGAAAAAGAGGGAGAAGGAGGGAAAAAAGAGAGTTTGGATTTTAGCAAGCATACTACACTACCTATTCCAAGATGGACTTAGCTATTAAAGAACCTAAGATAATGATGTAATGAAAGGATTTACAGTCTTAGGCCAACGCTGTATTCTTCCCTTTCCTTTGCACCCCTAATACTAACTCAAATAATTACAAAATTATTTAGTCAACAATTCAAGCAACATCACAAAGGACATAGTAATAAAGATAAATGAAAAATGAGAACTTACACATCTCAGAGCTTTTTTTTTTCCTAAAAGCCTTATACTTTTAAAGAAACACACATTTTTCAGTAATTAATGTATTTTATCAGTATATACATATTTATAACCACACTTTACAATAATGACCCTTTGTTTCACCCCCACTGAACACAGAATAGTCATGAAGACAACTTCAATGTGCATAATAGATTCTGAGCTGTATTAATTTGTTACTTATACAAATATACATATATATATAGCAACATTCATAATGCATCTTTAAGACTTTACATTGGGGTGTATTACTATTAACCAAGTAACAAATTCTGCCAGCCACACTGCATAAATATGACCCAGCCTCACTATGGTCATCAATGGACTAGAAAAGGGCACTAAATCCAGTCCTGTTTTGAAGTGAATGACTACACTGAAATCAGTCAAGTCATTTCATGGATTAACATAGTCCAACATTGTTGTATTTTTCTTACTGATTTTTCTCCAAGTTCTACACAGGCCCAGATTTAGAAATTGATGTTCCCTGCCCATAAGCAGGAACAACAGAAGAATAACTGCATCTTCAGGACTAATCCTGGGTGACTCAGATTAGAAGCTTCCAGCAATAAAGTTAACACCGAGCATGGATTTAATGTTATTTTCAAATTGCCTTATAAACTTTTAAAAACCAGTCTCACAAAACTCAGAGAAGATGGTAATCCCCATTTTAAAAAATGAAGGGGTCTCAGAAGTGACAGGCATCCACACTTAAATTCAACCATTATAGCGTATTTGAAAAAAAGAGCACATTTCCCCTTGTAGCATAAACTGCAGAAAGTTAAAAATAATATTTTTTGCAAATCAAAGGAGACGTTAGTCTCTTTCTTCTACATTAAACTGCCTACCCAAAGAAATAGTTCAAGCCACCAGTCTAGTTAATGACTCCACTTCTGAACGTTAATTTAAACCCAAGATGGAAGTGCAAATAATACAGAAATTACTGAAAAATGACTTGGAGTCATTTTAGGAGTAAAAACCATAACACTCCTTTGTGCTGCGTAATCCATGTGAGCATCAGAGTAGGTGACCCATCAGCAGGTCTACAGCAGTAGAGCTATGCTCTCCTTTGAAACAAACAAACAAACTGGACAGAGTATTTCTACAAGGCTCCTCAGAGGTGCATGTGAGAAAATAATGTTGAGACCAACTTCTCTAACAAACAGACCAAACAGTGCAGCTAAGACAATGTCTCTGAGGGGGCAAAAACCTGCACCAAACACGATCCTGGGAGGTTCACTCACCTCTACTATCCCACAGTGTTGCATTCAGGGACAGCAAAGTTCTATATGCTTGCTCAGGGGCTGTGATAAAAATGATTATGTGTAAGTCATCTGATATTTAATATTTAAGACTTTTAACTTCATACTGTTAAGGAACATCTGAGCCTTTCTAAAAATCACTAAACCATCCTCCCCCTGCCACAATCAGCACTTATCATCTGTATTTGCTAAACAAAGCCAGCAATTTCTGTATTTTTTTAAAACATCTTACATTTTTTACCTTGCTGTTGCTTGTTCCAGCCGCAATATAGTTAATTTTGATAAAGCAAACCAAGGTAGTGTTGAAGTAAAGAAAACCCTTAGAACAAAATAGTAAAATAAAAAATTTCACTAGAACTGTGACACCCTTACATTTAACATCCAAAATCTAGGACAGCAGTTACTGATATGTTTGTTCCAAGACCCAGACGCTGAGTACAGACTCTTGAACTAGTTTATACAAGTTTTATCCTTGACTTGTAAATTGCTACGGCACGCAGTACGTAAACAAGTGAATTCATACTAGTAAGATATAATGCTTTCTTCACCTGTTTCAGTACACTTTACTATATACATTCTATGTGGTTTACATGCTAAGTTAATTACTAAAATGCATTTCATTGATTCAGAGATTTATCAGTATATTTTTCTTTTAAATACTTTCTCTTAAATATTTTAAAATACCCTCTTCTACCTAAACATTAATTTCTTAAGTTGTGCCTCAGGGAGACACCACATAGAATAGCATGCATGAGTGAACAAAAAAATACCCTGTTGTGGAACACATGCCTAAAACCTGGCAGATCCCTGAAACTGAGGAAACTTTACCCTTCTTCCCTATCACCCTTAAGTCAGACTCAGTAGGGAGAGAACTCCTCAACCTTTGCTACACACAGAGTGTTATCTTAAGAACTATAAAGATGTTCTAACACCTTCTGGTATCTCCTTAAACCAGTGGAATTCCACCAGCAGTAAGAGATAACAAACAAACCCACCCCACTTTCTCAGAATGTTCTGCTTTTTCAAGGTTAATATGTTTACTCTTACTAAAGGAAGGGAGGTGGAAGTTCTCCTACAATTCAGAGCACATCTATGCAACTTCAAGTTCTCATCTATTACTTCAAAGTCATCTGGATGACCCAGCTTGACTCCATAAGCTACAAAACTACATTACTGATGTAAAGCACCTAATGAAAAGTAACACCTCCTATTTTGGGATTGAGTCTGCACCAATACTGCTTCTGGACCAGAGGTGGAATATAGAGACTGTTAATTAGCACAATAATTCAGTCTCCCAATTGGAGCTGCCTCACATCTAGTTAGCCTCCAAGATAGGCAAGAAAAGGAAGACTTACATGTTTTTCTAACTGGGTACCACATGTAACAGGCAAGCACCATTTTGCAAAAAACACTAAGGTGTTGTGCAACTTCTAAAGACACAGACTTATTTGTGTTGGAATGAGATTCAAATTAATGGAAAAGGTACTAATTTCCCCTACAGGGCATTGAGGTTTTCCCCTATTCTGTTCTCTCTGCCTCCCTATTCACCTTCTGGAACTTCAACATGTAGCTCTTCTCCCCTCCTCACAATGGATATCCAGACATGTCATTTCCATATATTTAAACAAGCCTCAGGTTTTTCACTGGCTTGATCTGTTCATGACTTATCTAGTAACATTAAAATATAGTTTATTCATCTTTCAGTGAAATCATAGCTCTCTGAATTTTCTCCAAGCATCATTTTCAAAATATTCAGGTGACACCAAGTGGTTAATTTTTGTACTGCTGTCTGTTCAGGACTACTGTATTCAGTAACAATCAAGTATTCTGTTACGTAAAAATAAATACAGAAATACATATCACCAAGAAAAAGCCAGAGTGTTTTGAGATTATTAATCATAATACTCCAATTTTAAGATTCTATCGAAGCAGCCTTTTCTGATTCACTTGCCTTAGTCTGCTTATATGCTTAAAAAATAAAACAAAACAAAAACAAAAACAAAAACACAATCCATACACATAATAAAAAATCAAGTAGGCAAAAAAATTAAGTTTCCTGTAAGAGAAGTTACTTACCAGGAGGAATTATTCCCTGTGTCATCTTTGTACATGTGTGCTTATAGTAAGTTGCTTCCCAGAAGTAACACACTTGGACTTTTCTCAAAATCACTGCTACTTACAAAAACAAAACAAACCCACACACAACACATGCATCCATGCAGCATCATTCAACATGCCAAGCCATACAACATTCTTCAGTGAGAAGAACTCTGTCACACCTAGCATCTTTTTTTTAGCACCAGATGTTTCTTCAGCACAGTGTATACATTAAGCTGGAACAAAACCAAGTCAAGCCTGAAATAAATCTGCTACAGACTGCATAAAAAAGAAAAAAAATCTCACCATAGCCAAAGTACCAAGAGACTTCCAGAACAAGTGCTAAGTAGCAGTATTAGGAAGAGAAGGATGGAAGTACTGTTTTAGCAGTTTCCTATAACATTTCCAATCCATGCAATAACATTTCCAATCCACCAAAAACAGAAAAGGTGAGAAAAAAAAAAATCAAACAGGTAAGAGAGGGGACCAGAAACGTACTTCCTAAAGCATTTCTTAGGCGCAGAAGCAGTCATCACTAACAGAGGATTCCACTTAGTGTTTCAGTTACTATTTCTGGTTACGTTTCCCTGAAAATTTAGTTTTACTGGGCCAAACTTATTAAGTAATATAATTTTAATAAACACTTATTTATCTGTCCTCATTTCTCCTTTAAAGCTTTAAATCTTGTGGGTGCAGTCCTGGGTCCTGTATGCCTGCACAGCTAATTGGAAAATGATCATTTAGCGTATTGTATGATCTCATTGTCCTTCTCTCCATAATTGCACTATACAGGATAAAAAGTCTGATGCCTCAGACACTACCTGGCCCACACACAACAGATATATTCCACAGAGAACGCCACTCCTTTCAAACCTGGAAGTCCATGGCTTAAGAAGGCAAATATTCTAAACTAGAACATGTAAAAACACTAAGGTCTGCTAATAAACTGAAGTAACAGTTACTGAAGCACAACCTGTTGGAACTTCCTAGATACTGTAAGTAACTTGGAAAGAACTTGCCTACCACCACTCCAGAAACAAAAAATACTCCATCCCAAACAACTCTGGCATAGCTCCAGTTCTAAAAAAAAAAAACAAACCAAAACCCATACACACACACAAAAACAAGAAACAACACACCTTTCTATACACCATTAGATGAGAAACTAGTTTTTGTTATCTGAACAAGCCTATTGTCTCCAACGTAATTCTTCACAGAAAGAAAAAAGAAAAAACATACAAATACACACCTCTGGCTCTAGGATTGATTAGAAACATTTTTTGTAATGATAGAAAAGTACTTACATGGTTCTACAAAAGACAGGCAAAAATTAATTTTACGATACTGATCTAATGCTGAAAGAAACCATGCAATAAATACAAAAGAATGCTACTCAGCAAATTAGAGAAATTACATGATGGTTCACAATACTTGCCAAATTATAAAGATCAGTCCTATTTCATCTTCAAATACACCAGGATATAAAGGCCAGAAAAAAGAGCTAACTAAGCAGAAGAGAAGCTGTTCAAAAGAGCAAGTGGAATAAATTATACAAAGCTTTGCCTGGAAGTATGAGATTTCAAAATCCTTGTAGTATGGGTCTATAACAACAATCAAATGTGAGTACTAAAGAGATTACCAAATCTGAGCCCAAATTCTGATTTCTTTGAGGATGAAATCTGATGAGATGATGACTACAACTACTAATGAAACAACCTGGCACCATAAATCAGTTCTGTGTTCTGAATGTTGTGTGCTGAATGTTCTGAAAAATGCTGGGCAGGAACTACATGGCAAAAGTGTTACATTTTGTATTATTTATGTATTTCACTTTATGGAGCAACAGCAATAACATTGTCAAAACTGCAGTGATCTGTCATCTTAGTCAAGAAAAGAACATGTTTTACCATTGCTTTTTTATAATATTAAAAAAAACCCTTATCTAGTAGTTGAATTCTAATATTAAGAAATGGAACATATATAAATCAAGTTGCTAGATTAGAAACTAACTAAGAATAATTGTATCCCTATTTTCTCCCATTTTCTAGCTAAAAAGAAGAACATTAAATGACAGCACTCTTTACCCAAAGATAATATATGTAAAGGCATGTAATGATACTCTGCTATAGCCTTTAGAATGTCTATAAAGAAGAATCAAAAAAGCTTCTGAAAACTATTTATTCGTCTCCCAAAACTATTTACTCACCTGAACATGGATCTACTGTTTCTGTTTTCCCTATTGATCATAAATCAAGAACACAGCCTTTCAAATACATTTTCAGCACCATAATGATCACACAAATGACCTTATAGCTAAGTAACTTAACATATTATCTGGTTCTTCCTTATAAAGCATTACAGTAGATAGATGAAAGTAAAAATGACCCTAGCATTGCACTGACTACATGTTTACACAGTGGTTTTTTCAGTGCTGTTGCCTGATGGTCCACACTCAGCTGACTATATGAGAAACAATTCTGTAGACTATCTCATAAAGATAGACACAGAAGCTGAGATATATACACAAACAACAATTTTAAAGTAAGTTTTCTAGCTTCAGTTCTTAAGAACTAATTGAAAGTATCTATGCTTACCTAGATGTAGAAGTGTGAACTGTGCTGCCAATTCCTTTGCACCTTCTACTGTTGTACAAAGTTTGTCTGGCATGAAGTAACTCTGGGAACTGTCTGCAATACTAGGAATAAACACCTTGTACACCAGGAGTATTTTCCCATCCTGACTTGTGGTTGAATACAAGTAGTATTCTGGTGGTGCCCAGTTATTTTTATTGCAAAAATAATCCAGATGCATTGCTGCAGAACTGAAGTGACTGGATTTTAAAGAATACACGCTAATTGGAGTAAGCTTTATTCCTGGAAAAAACTGGTATGTACATCTTTCTATTTCAGGAGGGCCTGGACTGTGCTGACCATTAAGACGAACCGAAAGACTTGCTGGTTTCCCTATGGATTTTTGATGACCATCTTCTTTGTTAGGAAACCCTAAGAGATTTTCAGAACCAGGACTTATCTGACCATTGAAGTGTTGCTTCCAAGTACTTTCTTTGTTAACTGGCTTTGCCAGTGTTACTTCAATGCTAGCTCCATCAATGCACTTTCCATTCATTACAGACATAGCAGCAACTGCATCTTCTCGGTGGAAAAAATGAACAAAAGCATAGTCTCTCAGCTTCTTCACACGTTCAACTACTCCTGGCTTGAACTTGTTGAATTCAGCTTTAATTGTTTCTTCTGTAGTAGACATCATTAAATTTCTAACATATAATACTTTAACTCTCTGCATTGTCTCTTCATCAACTTCTTTCTCTGGGTCTGCCCAGTCTACTTGAATAGTATGACCCCAGAGCTGGAATGTTCCTACAGCAAAGAAGCATTATATCAATAAGAAATGTGCAGAGGAAAACAATTCTTATCAACTATCTCTAGAAAAAGCAAACATGATGCATGCCACATGAAAGGGTCTTTTTTTGTTGTCTGCATCTACTTAAGCAAAATATGTAAAATATTACTACTTGAAATTATTAAGGAAAGTAAGAATCTGCAAAAATTCAAAATGTTCTATCTGTACCCTTTGGGTTCATTAAGCACCATAAGCTGTGAAAACAGAGACTTTGTGATTCTGAAACATGTATATACACACATATATAAAGCAATCATAACCAACATATTATTTTTACTAGCTAGTAAACACAGCATCTTTGATAATATCACCACCTCAACACATAAGGTCAGTACCTGTAAAAAGTCATTTAAATGTCTATGCACTGGCACAAGCCTTACTCTATGTTGCAGCAGACACCAAAATCATAAATTTAAAAACCAAATCAAAACAACAAAGCACCTTGTTATCATTTCAAGCCAACATTTTGAGTATTACACAACTAGTTTATTTTACATTCAGTGACCTGGCCACGCTACTCCGATTACTTTGCAAGGCCTATGTAAATCTTAGGTAACACTCCTCCTTTACACTGTGTCGGCGATTAACTCAAGATGCCTAAATCTTAGCCTTAATGCAGGGAGTTTTATCTTTCATTTCAACAAGACCAATGCTGTATTATCTGTTTTAATTACTTTGCTTCTCCAACTATATTGTTTCATTTCCTCCCTATTTATTTTCTCTTCCAGAATTTACCTTTTTAAGTGTACTTTTACCTATTCCCTTCTCTTTCAGTATATTTAATCCCCTCTATTTTCTCTCAAAAGGTATAAAATAAGGTACAAAGAAAAAGTCATCTTCTACTTGTTAAACTCTTAAAATTATTTTCTAGTAGAAAATTAAAGACCTACTTTCAAATGTTTTAAAAATATGAAACAACAATGATAACACTCATGACGCTCAAAGAAAATAAAGGACACATTCCAAATATTGCATTTTTTAAGCTCAGCTTTTAAGAAAATTCACATGCAAATGAAAACTGAATGTGTGCCCAAAGAAAAACATAACTTGGTGTAAATTAGAGAAACTTGTGTTTATAAAACAGATGTCTGCTCTTTCATTCTCAGAAAGGTTTAAATTATTGCTTCTTAAAAAAAAAAAACACACACACACACACAAAAAAAAAAACAAACAAAAACCCCACCCCAAAACAAACAAACAAAACCCACCACACCCATAAAACCCAACCCCAACTCAAACTCAAGAAAAAAATAAAATCCTCCCTTAAAAAAACCAGGGATGATCCACCATTCCAACCCCGCAAAATGGAGACATTCTCCTTCCCAAAACTCCATTTAATTACAAACAGGTTTACCTGGGATAAGCCGCCTTCTAGCCATCGCAGCTGCTCTGTGAGATTCATATTCTACAAATGCAAAGCCACGATTTTTGGTTTTGTCAGTGGCATTTGGATAAACAATGACATCCACCACTCCTTCTGTAACTTTTTTCATTTCATTTAGTATTTCATCTTTCTTCTTTTCTTTTGGAATTGCTCCAATAAAGAGTCTGCAGTTGTCCAGACTTACGCAGACACCAATAAATTTCCCTGGACGAATTTCATAATTATTCAGAAATTTGATGGCTAGCTGGGCTTCCTCTTTAGTAGTGTACATCACAAAAGCATAGCCTCGATTCTCACCACTGAATTCCATCATCAGTCTGAACTCATAGATCTTCCCAGCTCTCTCGAAAACAGGAACTAATTCATCTTCATACATATCACGAGGAATCTTACCCACAAAAACTTCACATCCACGAGGTGGTGGAGGACCTTCCCAACCTTAAAATAAAGTGTCCAACAACAATCTTAGTACAAATGCCAGACAGACACACTTTCCCCCCCCATAATTTGGATGCAGGAGTTATTTGTTTTTACTCCCAATTTAAAACTCATCCACGATTTAATTCTCATTTTTGTTATGTATACATTTAAAATGACACAAGCCCACATTTTGTATTTCTTTTAATTCCATCTTCTGTTTCTTTCTCTGGAATCTTTACAACAACCCACTGAACCTGGTATTATTTAAAATGTTGGTAGGCTTGCTATAAGATATACATTTCAATACTTTTCTGCCCCTTAAAATTGTATGTCAGTTATTAATACGACTGATAGGTGCTAACTGAGAAAGAACTTAAGCTGTATTTTCTACTCTAACATTTTAAAGTTGCAAATGTTTGTCTATACTTCTTGCCCATATTTTAAGAAATTTTGGTCATGGTTCCCAGTACAGTTTTTATTTTTCCTTGTCATAATTCATTTGTTTGAGCTTTGGTTTTGTTTTGCTTTTTGGTTTGGGGAGAGGTTTTTTGTGTTGTGGTTTGGTTTTTTTTGTTGTTTTGTTTTGTTTGTTTTTGTGTTTTTTGTTTGGGGTTTTTTTGTTTGTTTTTTTGTTTTTAATTAGACAGACAAATCACACTCAAGTTTCAAAGGCAGACAGTCAAATCATCACTAACCGCTTTTTCTAAAGCTTTGACAAGCAAGGTTCTCTGCAAGAAAGAACGCAAGTACAAAACTGGTCAAAAAAAAGAACACAAAATGTGGTAAGCAAGTAGTAATATGAAATAAAAAGCATAAAGAGGCAAGATGAAAAAATTACTGCTGACAAGTTAAAAGAAGAAGTTAATTAAATATTTTACTTTGGCTTGAAGTTCAGAATAAATTATATTTAGGTGATTTTGTAATTAACTTTTTTTTTTCCTTCATGTAAGTATCAAAGAGCACATAATTTACTCTACAAATTTTTTTTTAACAAAATTGGGAAATTTTTCCCTTCTCACATAATAAATTTTCATCTATGTGCTGTACACTAAGAACCACATGGAACACAGGAAAGCTACCAAGGCATCAGAATTGACATGCATTTGGAGCCACACTGCCATGGCTGATCTAGGAAAAAGTATGGGTCTGTTCCATGTAACATTTATTATTTTCAGCTTTATAAATATTTATGACCGCTTCAACTGAGGTCTGACTGGATGCAGCAAGTGAGGCAGTTTCCAAGTTAGTACTGCCATCACTCACAAACACCAGTCAGTTGCCCACATTAAAAAAGCATAAACAAACAGTACACCATTTAGGAGCTCCAAAGACAAAAGCAACTGCACACCTTAATCAAGAAAAAAGGAGGCTATTCTTGATTGTGTATGGAAGTCATTAAATTAAATAACAAGGTTCTTGTTTATTAACTAGACAAACATTAACTATCATCCTCAGCCTGATAACTGATTAAACAGTGATTCTCAGCAAGTAAAAGCCATCTACCATTCAAAAAAACCCGCCTTCTAATTTTAAAGCTACAATACTCAGCCTTACAGCAAATTACTGCCAACCGGGAGTAAATTATTACTCCTGATTTAGAAAAAGCCTGGTCTGTGCCACATTTGCCAATAAGCAGCATGTATTTGACAGAGCAAACACGAAGCAGTTCACCAAAAGCACCATTCCTCAAGCAGTTACCAACTGACCAAAGAGTTTCCTTGACTAGATATTCAATCGATCACTGGACGATTATGGGATTCATTTTTTTGCAGCAGTTCAAGTAATCAAACTTCAATCAACGTTACAGTTATAATCCTCTCACTGTTAGTAAGATCCGTGCTGTCTCAAATTTTCTTCCATGTCATTCTAATGACTTGCATACCTAATGACATCATTATGTCATCAGCAATCTAAGCAAATGACCCAAACAAAGCAATGAAATATCACTTTTTTTTTTTTTAAACACTGTACGGATACATTTTCAATGAGTGGCATAATCTGAACAAGAACTGTGCTGCTGCCAATTGAGGTTGAAAAATAGTATCATTTTTATGGTAATTTTGAGCTAAATCAGCTTCTTGCTCTGGACACCTGCCAGTCTGATAAACAAGATGGTAGCAAAAAAAACAGAGCTGACAGTGAAACCTTCTCTTTTGGCAGCAACACAAGCTTATAGAAACCACAACTTAAACAAGCAAAATTCACAATGAAACTCTTCATTTACAAACAGTAATTGCAATTTCTTACAAACTATCTCAAACATTCAAGTCTCAGCTGGCCTAGAAAACCATTTATAGCAACTCAAGGTAATTTCCAGCCTAGGTAAATATAAAAGTACATAAGATTTAAAGGAGAGATATATAATTAATGTCAATGAACAGATTCATGGAAGATACACCTTGTCAAACACATCTACTTTCAGAAAATATTAACAATCTTAATTAATAAAAGTAACTTTGCCAAACAAATACACTTAAAACTGCTTAATGTTCTAATTAAAAATCATAATTGTAAAGTAAAAAAAAAAAAAGTATTAAATAACTTAAAAACAGGCTGAGCCCTCAGAACACAGTCAGCGATGCCCTGCAGTTCTTTTGTCTGTGATTTTCAAAATAATTATACAGGGCTCCATTTGCCTTTTTTATATAGGCTAGTAAAAATATGTATGTAATTTTAGACAGGAAAACCTTCTAAAGAGAAATAATTTGGATGCATCTGTATCTTAAGCTACATATAGCAATGAGCAATACAGTTTATCCTTACGAGCATGACTTACACATATACAGGATCACAGGCCACAAGTGAGAAGGAAGTGAAAGAGTAGCACAAAGATTCTTCCTTCTTTCTGCTTGTGTAAGTGCATAACCTGACTCAAAAAGAAGAGTTCCTGTACTTCATGTGATACAACAAGGACTAACGGCAAAATTCTTGAACATTGATGATGCCAGTGATGACAACGGGAAAACTATTCAAAGTAAAATAAATACTTCATAAAGATTTAAGGCACTTGATTAATTTCATCAGAATAACAAGAAATGTTAAGATAAATGTAACTGACACAGCATTATTACAGAGAATAACTGGTACTAGTTGTTTGATCAATAAAACTTTAAAATACCTATTTCAGACTAAAAGCCCAAATTCAGCAGGAGAGATGCTAACCATTTTAACAAGCTAAGTATAGGAGTAGATAATCCCACCTTTTAGAGTTCTCAAAATCAAAACCCAATACTTTTCTGAAAATGTATCTTAACCAAAGTCATCAAGCTCAACATAATAAATGAGCTGAATGTAAATGTTTAAGATACACAGAAGTTCAAACTAAATGATCTAGAAGCCACTCATTTTCTTAACCTGTGTTAACTCTTGAATAAGGGAATAATGATATCAAAATATAATTAGGAAAAAGAAAATCTACAGAACTGCTTCTCCTATGTCTTTACTCAAAACAATAACAAATTCAATCATTTGTGTTTTATTGATTTATCGCACAAATTTTCAGCCTCTGCAGCACAAGACAAACCCCTTAGTTTCCAGTTTTCATATAAGCATTCATTAAAGTTGAATGATCTTGCAACACCTTCAAATAAAAATACCCTTTATCAGTACTACTTAAAACTAAGAGTAATTTCAATCTATTTCAGAAAGCAAATCAAAAGTGGTGAACAAAGGCTTTTCCTTGTACTACCTATGTTACTCATTTTCTCTTAACTAAATCTCCAGCACCAGTTTCATTGAAAGTATTTTATCAGGGGATAGGGCTATTTCAAGAGATTTATTATTTTTAAGTTACTTAATCACAGTATCAGACATGTTTTTGAAATAGCATTTAATACACAAGAAAAAATTAAGTCTTCCAATGCAGTAAGATCCTGAAAATCCAGTACTGCTGTTTCCAAATTACAAAGTACATACTCCATATACTGCAGGACTTAGTTCTACATTTTTTGTCACTTACTTTAGTGGAAATATAATTTAGCATACAGAAAAACATTTTAGTGACAAAGTTTGTCTTCACTACAGCATTAACTTTCCAGTTCAAGGGTGTAAGTCTCCCATTTGTACCATGACAATGAATCCCAAACCACTATAAATTAACCAAGGAGATGAAAATGTAGTTTTTATAGCATCAATACAATCTCACTTATTCTCTAGGACTTTTATCAACTGTTATTTTTTATTTACACATGGATACATACTCAACAATTTCTGTTTTCTAGTGTATTAAGTGAAAGAACAAGAACACACGAACAATAAACTCTGTACTTCACTGTTAAAAACACATCCAAAGAATGATAAAAGTGGCAGAAGATCAGCATTTATCATTTTTTTCTTCTCAGAATGAAGGTTGGGGTGGGGTTAATCTTAGACATGAAGAACAGATTAGTCAACTCTGAAAACAAAATAAATTAGATTATCTTCACTGATGCTACCTGAAAGAACAGAGGTTTGTAAAAAACTAATGCTTTGGCCAATGTGAGTGATAAGACAAGAAGTAAAGCATGGTATGCCTGCTATCACCAACTTGTTTGTCCCTTCTGTGCCACTAAAGATTTTCAAGCATGTTCTCAGTCATATGGAACACACTCGGTATTTCCAACTCCACATTTATTTTGCTGTCAACTTTAGCTGTTTCTAAAGCTGTGATTTCTTAAATCCACCAAGAGCTAATGTTCAACATAGTCTAGCACAAGAAACCTTAAACTGCTTGGAACTGTGAAACATATGAGGATCCTGGTATATGTTTGGTTTCTTACAGTCTTTCCTTAAGTATCTGCTACTGGTCACTGTCAAGATATGGGACATGAGGCAACACAAATTTTCAGTCTGATTCAGTATAGTTCTACTTACAGAAAATAAAACTCCAAATTCATAATCTGAAAAGTGCTTACCTGGTGGAGGACCACCAAATTTTCTTTGCCCATTTTCTTGAACCAAGCTATATCCAGTCTTCTCCATCAGGGCCAGTAAAGCAGCTTCATTCTGAGTGCCACTTCGGATTTTGCCACATCCATTTGCTGCACCTTTACTTTCCTCATGCATATCTGCAATAGCTTCAACATAACATTGCAAATAATTCAATTCAGATCATTCTAAGTTGTTGTAAGTATACATAAGCTACAACTGTAGTTTGTTCTTTAATGTCCCTTATGTTTTCAGCTTGCTTTGTCCTCAGGATCAGGCTCCAATAAATAATGTCCTGAAATCTCAGCAGTTTATTTTTTTCCCAGAAAAACAGTTAAAACCAGCTTCAATTTCACATAAATGTTTCTTGCCAGCTCACTATTATTTGCTGAACAATTAAGCTTCCTAGTTGAGGCCTCAACTAATAAAGTATCTGGAAAGCAGAGAATAAAGGCAACTGAATTAAGGACAGTAAAGAGTGCATAAGCATTCACATGTCTGTCTCTTCATTAGATGTTCATTACTCAAGGTCCCAAGAAACCAATTATCTCAAACACTGCAGTAAGCTCAAACCTGTTGCACTGAACTGAACACTGCCAAAATGGAGGGGAGTTCAAAACCAGTTACATCCTTTTTATTCACTCTGAAGCTACCTTCTCATCTTCAGCTGGTCACTTCTCCTGCTTTTGTACAAACTAAACTATTATTTTTAGCTTGATTATCCAAATGAGCACTGTTACCTACACACATTATTTATTTTACCTGACAGCTGACTATGTAACTCTCTACCACTACCAGAAACAACAATTAGTAAAAATAAAGCCATACATAGTAGTTAATGTAACAAATGTTATCCCCCACATCTTTATCTATGAAGGCTTTCAAATGATTTCTGGTCACATTAAGCAAGCTTTTGCTTACATATGCAAAATGTTCACCAGCTCTATGTCTGATAGACCTTCTATTCTTCAATTACATGTTCTACTGAAAATACTTTTCAAAAACCTGAAGTTTCTCTAAAGATTATACACTATATTTATGGAGTGATTGAGGCCCTCTCACTGCCACATTCATGCATGTTATGCAATATTACTGTCCAAAGGTGGACTTCCTCCACAATAGCTTAGCCATTTCAAATATGGTTTGAATCAAAGTAATAATGAAACTGTTCTACAGTGCATTTTCACAAGGGTCTTCATATGACACTATAATTTACTCTACACATCCCTTAATTAGAACGGTGACAGAATAAACACAACTCCAATTTTTTCCATCCTAGAAAAAGAAGAGTTTTGGTGGAGATATATGTATTTTGTCTTTTCTATCAGGATGGTATTCATTTTGTGGCAGAAATCCAAGCAACCACCACTCCAGTGAAGTTACATTTACACGACACCCATTGCTGGTCTCTAAACAAGCCAATCCCTAAACTCCTGGCTTCATCAAAATGAGATTCCAGAAAGAAAGCGGGGGAGAGTACAAAGAGATTCCTGACAGACAACAGCAGTAAAAGCATCACTCCTATCTGCCACAAATGGTGTCTCATCTCCCTTCAGCAAGTGAACTACATGTACTGTTTTTCACAGCCTACAAGTTGCATGGTCATTCCGTCATCAATCTCTTGCAGTTTTGGGCCTAACCAGATACAGAAGTAGACAAAAACAAAGCTGGGGCAAGGAAGACCTATAAATTAATCTTCCCTTTGTCTCACTGAGTTCAAACATCCAGCCAAGAAGAACACTATCTGTAAGAGCTGCAAGTGGATACCAGATTAAAATCGTGGGAGTTGATGAGTGGGCCCACAGTGCTCCCAGAGAGGCAAAGAGGCACTGAAGAGTTCGGGCAAGAAAACAGCAAGAGGAACCAAGTGAGCCACAGGCAGGCCCAAGGATAAAAACACCACCTGTGGAGGCAAGAGTCACCTGGGGCAGGGAGAGGAAAGAAAAAAAAAAAAAAGAGAGAAACAGTAGCCCCGGAAATACCCTGCGCTACTCTTGCCGGCTTGCACATTGACGAGGGCATCCGCACTGGCCCCATCTCCTCACGCCCTCGTCCCTCACACTGCCTCCGCCTTTCCCCACAGCACAGCAAGGGTCCGAATCCGCCGCTGTCCCCAGGGAGAAGAGGCCGCGGCACGACCCCCAGCCCTGCCTTAGGCGCTCGGCACCACTCCGGCAGCGCGGAGCGCAGAAAACAACTCCAGCCGACCCCTCCGCCAGCCACCTCACCCGCCTGGCCCCGCCGCCACGGCTTTCCCTCGCTCTGCCCCAGCCCAGCCAATCACCGGGCGGCCAGGGTGGGCACGAGCATAATTGACAGGCAACACCAACCAATCACAGCGAGGCAAAAGGCCGTGCCCGGCACGCGAGCTCTTTTAAAACAGGCGGCCGTTAGGCAGAGGGCTCCTGCCGGGGCGCGTGCGGCGGCTGCGCGGGCTGGGGCGGTGGCTGGAGCCGTGTGACCGCTCTGAGGGCGGGGGTGGGGGTGGTGCTGCCACCTCAGGCCCCTCCTGAGGAAGGGCTGGTGTCCACCCCTTCCGCACCGCCTGCCCGCGCCCTCCTTCACTCCGTCCTTCGGAAAGGAGAGCAAGCTGTAAGCTCGCCGTTAGCGTTTCAGAACTTGGCCGCGATTTTTTGTGTGTGTGTCTTTCAGCTTACATCTGCTGTTAAAAGCTGTATTTCGGACTTCAGGCTGTGCTGTGAGGTGCGTTTTTACTTCACAGAGCGTTTAGGTGCAAGTCCATGTTGACTGGTAACCCCTGGATGAAATTGGGCTGGTTTTGATCCCTACTGTTTTAGCTACTCTTTCAGTTTGTTGGAAATGAACCATGTTTGCTTAGTAACAGCCACAGCCAAAATACCTCTGGCAAAGATTTCTTGCCCTCCCTCTTCCTAAGATTTAAATGCTCAACTGTGCTTACTAATAAGGCAGAGAATCTCAGAAATTTTAATTTGGGAACATGCAAATTCATCAGTATTATGAATATGTTACAGAGCTTTTAGCAGTCTAGTTTCAAATATGCCCTGCCATAAAATGGTCACACCACTATTTTAGACATTTACCTATTCAGGCTTATTTCTCAAAGAGAAAGCTTATTATACTTTTATTAATAATGGCATAATACCATAATTTAAAAGTTCTGAATGGCCAACAAACCAAAGCTATTGCCTTGAAGATTAGATGTCACCAGTTGTTCATTTCAGGTGTCTGTGTGGTTTTTGACCACATCTAAATGAGGGCAATTAATGTTTTAATTCCTCTTTCTAGGAGTCACAACTGTTCACAGCAAAGGGACAGTTTCTCATAGTTGTAATTTCTTTCACTCTCCCCATATGTATATAAATACCATTCATCCCAAGTTAATCCCGTATTTCAATTCACTTATTTATAATTAAGATTTACTGAAGGATGGGAAGAAGACCAGGGCCAGAATGATGTTTAGTATTAATCAGCATATTTAGTTTTTACTACTTCATTGAATCAGTACCTTAGTACTTAACTGCTTTTTGGATTATTTTACTTATTTTAGGATTATTTTACAAGAGTTACAGTATAATTTGCAAAAAGCATTTGGCACAAATTCTGGTTAGAAAATTACTTTAAATTGCAAGTAATGTGCTATTTGCCCTAAAGCTTTATACAGTTCCTCTTAATACTGAGTTAGTTTCCTCACTAATGTCTTTTTGAAACTGCCACAAATCTGATGGATGAGGAATGAGGGCAGTTCTGCCAGGATTACGACATTTATTCCTTTGGCTGAATTTGAAAATGTGAAGGATGTATTTTTCTTACACGTTTTATTTTATAGCACTGCACCAGATGGTTGCATTTCTTTTCCTGTTAAGTTATTTTAGGTAGCTCTGAGACAGAAGTCTTTGATTTTTATTTTTTTTTTTTATTTTTTTTTTTAACTTCTGTTTCACTGGAATGCTAGCAAGCCCCATCATATATATTCCTGGAGTGGGCTATTACTGCAGTTGTAATATGCTTTAATAAAAGCATAAGCTTTTTTTTTTTTTGTCAGTGTAAATTTTGCTATGGCCTGGAGCAGGAAAAGAGGGTGTGTAGTATTTCTGCACTCTGACGGGTTTGATATGTAGGTAGTGGAAATACGTTAAAAGGAAGCAGACATCCTTTGAAGTTTAGACAAAGGTCTCTGTAAGAAAACCTAGACATAATATGATTGTAAATCTAGTTATAGTAAGCTGTCTAGAAATACTTAATCAATCAGTCCATTTTATTTGGGGTTTCAGTTTATCAAGTAGCTGCAATGCCTGTTTCAGTAGGATTCTCCTTACAAGGCATCCTGGTGCCCAAAGGCTCTTTTCTTGTGAAAGGTGCTGTTCATTCTTGTTCAGCTTTCTGCCTTGAAAGAAATGAAATCATTTTTTAATTATAAAATTACAAAATCTGATATTTTTGGAATAAGCATTTGAGGGAAGAAAATATTAATTGTAGAGAAAACATAATACAGAATTGCCTTTTTTTTGTAAACTACTTTGAGGCACGTGCCACGTGATTTTAACATGCAGATATGCAATGAATATAAAAAAATAGATCCTGAAGCATGTTCTGTCTTCACTTAGATGCATATGTATATCAAGAATTTTATTGATGTAAACTGAATTAAATCAATATTGCTGAGTGCAGAGTGATGTAAAATGTACATAACAAGGTATGTAAAATCTCTCTGCTTGTTTTTTCCCTCGGGACCTCCAGAACTGTTATTTGCTTCCTCAGTAACTCACTCTTAAAAACCTGGGCCCTGTGTCACAAAGCCATACCTTTAATCACGGAGCAAAACCGGCTGTTTTCTGGCAATACAGCTAACCCCCTGAGGGAAGGAGCAGATGGGAATTGCTGAAAAAAGCAATGCCACAAAGGGTTGGTAGAAGAAGTGGTGAAGGTCAGGGAATAGATGGGAAGAAAGGATGTGAAGGTGGGAAGATGGAGAATCCTGTCCTGAGTACTGTGGTCTTTTGGTGCTCCCCTGGTACAGAATACTTGCCCCATCTGCTTTTTAGGCAAACGCTTTAAATTAGTGCTGAAATGGCACCATATGCTTCACACATTTGTACAAAGGCAATTAAAGAGTTTTGGTGGTTTTAGTGCTTCTGAAAGTGACTCCTGCCCCAACAACCTTGTAACCAAAGTTTTCCTTCCACAAGAATGTGAAGCGCAAATACCTATGGAGTGGGTTTCCTTCTGTCACACGGCTGGTGTCTCAGTCCTTGCTGGAGAGCTTGGAAAGATCGGAGACAGTTCCTTCTCAGTCACTGCTCATTTTTTTTTTTTTTTTTTTATTTCTCTGCAGCTATTGTCAGAAAATACCTGAATTTATGGTAGCTTCTGTGAAAGCCTTAGAGACTATTTCTGCATTGGACCCAAACAGGCATCAGACATCAAACTGTAAAGACTCTGGTCGTGCCTGACCTGACCCAGACATTAACTAGAAGTTTACCAGAGAAGCTAAAGGTTTTTATATCACATTACCCGTTGATTATTTCATAACTCTGGAAATAAATCACATTGAGTGCAACAGTGGAGAACAAGGTTTAATTTTTACTTTTCCTAATTTAAATATTTTAAACACCTTAATTGTAGTTTGAGAAGTTCAAAGAGTCTACTTTCTTTGGGCTGTTCCTACTTGACTTTGAATTACAGCTTATTCTGAGAATCTAAAGGGCATCAATTTATCAAGGCCACATCCTTTTAATTTATAATCCAGCTGCTGTGAGCTGCTAACTAGCTTTTAAGTCAGGAAACTCTGGACTGTCAATGCCAATTACAGTTAAACAACTTATGATGCTTCTGTGTAATTTTCTTTGTATTTTTCCTGAGGCTTTAAGGGTATAGTGCTGTGCTTGGAGACACAATTAATAAAGTCTGAAGCCATGTAACCTGTGTTTTTGTGTGTTTTCTTTCATTTAGATATATACATATTTTTATATATACTTGTATATTATACACACATGGAATCCCATGACTTATCTTTGGGGTTTCTTACAGTATTCATTAAGTACAACTAACAGGATTATTTTTAAATGCTTTTCTGTATCTAGCTACTGTTTATCTTACAAAGCTTAGTGACACAACCAAAACTGCCATGAAAAACTAAAACAAGAACCACCACTACATTGTGGGCAACTATAAACAAAATTGGGGTCAGGCAGTTTGACTTTTCCATCCTGATTTCTTGTTAGATGCTACAACAGTGAAACAGGAGTTCAAAAATCAACATTTCTAAACCTACTGAGCAGTTCTGTGAACTTAGAAAACATCTGATTTACTCATTTTTTTTAAATGCAAGTTTCACAGTTCACTGATCCCAGTTTGCTGGAGATCTGCACAGTGCAGTTTTCTGCAAGTACCAGAGCCACTAGGTGGGAGTATGTTATCTTGAAAGAAAGTTTGTCAGGCCCGGCTGTCTTTATTGTGGAGGAGATGCTGCAACACCATCCACACCATGTCGAGTTGGTGATCAAATTGGGATATTTTCCATGCTCGTGTCCACAATGGGACGCTGGGGAGACACTGCCCTGCCTGCCTCGTTGCTCCTTCAGCCCAGGAGGATTTGAGCGGGAGCAGAGACAAAGGCTTACTGGGAGTTACACCTCCAAAAAGCAGATCTGGAATCCAGACAAGGACCACAAGCACTCTACATAATCTAGTTATGTAGAAATTCCCAAGGCTAAAAAAGATTCAGAAAATCACCTTACTAAGATACAAGCTAATAATTAAAAAAAAAAAAAAAAAAAAAGCCTCATTATATCAGAAGTGAGGCATTTGTCAGAGAGAGAACATACAGGTGACAGATATAGAAAGGGCCTTTTGAGGAAGATGAGACCAGAGCAAAAACATTTGGTTTTTTTTCTGCAATATTCAGTACAAAAGTGATAGAGAAGTTTTCAATGTAAACCCATTATTTCTGCAGAAAATACATCCTCACACTAGTCCTAAACTGGGGGGTCAGTGAAAGGAATTTTAGGACTGATGAGTAAACTTAAGTAACAAACTGATAAGGCTGGGTGTAGTCAAGTCTAAAGAAACTCCAGGATGGTATTGCTGGACTTGAGAGGTGTAACACGTAATAAATTTCTGAGGGTGGCCATGGCACTAGAAGGATGGTGCCAAATGAGCAACTTTCAGAAGAATTTCAGCACAAATTTGCAGAAGCTGCAAAAAATCCGACTTTCACACCAGGAGTATCTGAAAGTTGTAAGGCTATAAGTGGAAAAAAAATGACCACAAAATGATTATTCATTGTTCCCTGTAGTACAAGAAGGGAAGGGACAGCTAATGTAAGAATCAGGCAGATAATTAAAAAAAAAAAAAAGCTCTTTTTCATATGCCATAATTAATTTTGCCATAGAACCTTATGGTGGTCAGACAGATAAGCTAGAAAGGGCGTAAGACAAGTTCACATAGGGTTAAGAGTATTAAACATAATGAAATTAATGCAAGTTTTAAAGCTGGAAGCTTGTGAATTGTTGCTTATGGAAATTTTCGATAATATATCAAGACTCTGTCAGTACCTGTACCCTGTCCTCAAGTGCTCACTGTTGCTCCTTGGAGGAGAATGATACGGGGCTAAACTGACCTTCAGATATTGCAAAGTTCATTCCTGTGTTCCTATGGTGCTGAAAAATTGACCTTCGTCTATAAGCTAAAGTCTTTCAAAGGTGGTTAAGTTGTTAACAGTGTCTGGTTGGCTTGCTCCAGCTCTGAATTGAGAGTCCAGTTTTCCTAAAGATGAATGAGAGTAGGTGTGTTCACAGAGAAAGATCTCAGAAGCCAGCTGAAGAGTGCCTTGCCTGGACCAGCAAAAAAACAAGGTAGGAACACTGGTGGCAGCACAGAAGCAACCATCGCTAGGCAGCTGTCTGAATAGATTTGAAGAACTACAAACAATTTAAAAAGCTGCACATTTTATGTCCTGTAAGATTCTTCAGATCATAATTCACTGTAAAGTTAATAGTGATTTGGGTTCGTTTCTGAACATTGTTATTAAATTTCCACAGGTACAAGATTTTGGGGACCTCAGGAAACCGGTGGGAATACTTCATGCTTAATCTTGGTCTCTGTGAACACAGTGACAAAGCTCCTGTTGATTTTAGCTGGAAGAAACATTAACCTAGTGATGCTGTTGCAACAAATAAGATTGCAGTACTACATACTTAATTATTAAGAACCTGTCCTGGTGGGAATATTTTTAAATATGCAGTGTTACTAAAGTGATTTTTTTTTAAGTAACTTTCTTTTATTAGCATCAAATGGTTTCTGCATAAACAGATGTCTTGCTCACATCCTGTGTTCCCTTCCTGCTCACATTATACAGCGAGCTCACAATTTATGTCACAAATCCAGTCTCTTTCCCATACGGACAGACCGTTGTTGCAAGCACAAATTTGTATTTAATTGCAGGATTCAGCACTGTCTGTAAGAGAGCTTTTAACACAAGCATTCCCTGAACTGAAAAATGCAAACTAGAAAGTTACTGAGGGAAAGTAATTTCTATAAGTGGTTTGGTTGGATATTTTAAGTTTGCTTATTAAAAAAAAAAATTAAAAAACTCCTCTTTGCAAGTCATAAAAACCTCATTATCATTTTGAAACACATTTCATGTCTATGCCTCAGGTCTACTGCCTATGTAATTCCCAGTGCTTTAACAGTATTAGAGTTACTGGAATTGCTCAAAGACATCAGAAATAGAAATGTTCCATTCCTCACTGGAGTTTCAGTTTATTAGCCAAGCAGAATTACTGCTTTCTCCAGGCGAGTTTTTGAAAAGACATTCCCAGTCTATACCTTATCTGTCAATACATGATCAAATTGTCATTCTAAAATAGTACTTGTACAACAGAGTGCTTCTTTCTTATATATTGTGTGACCAAACCTACTTGCTGTCGGAAATTGGGAGTAAAAACTACAGGAAAATAAAAAGCTGACTTTATAATGCGACTGCAGTGCTAAATGGCTGATGTACTGGATGAAGAGATGTTACTTTTACCTCTATTTGTCAAGGCCACAGCCGTTTATTACACATTTGGATTTCCAGAGGAGCTGAGTTTTGTGGGCATCCTGAGGCTCTCGAAAGACTGAGGAATGGGACATGGCAACATGACTGTGGATATCACGGTCTATATATTCATGTATGCTTCAGGCATTGCAGCCTTACGCGCTCACCAGTCTGAGGTGGTTCTCAGCCCCGAGTGATGCCTTCAGGCTCCTCTTCCAAAGGCTGGGAAGAGTTAGATACTTTGGGAAGGACTCCTCAGGAACCAGCAAAGCTGGAACTTCTGTAAAGTGGGTTAAAGGAGGTTTGGGATGGAATTTAAACAGTCTGGGGCATATCTGCATGATTCAGAGCTCTTGCTTTAAGTGAGTTGGTATGACTACAAAACGGGACAGGATCACAAGGTTCTATCTGCTCAGGTTCCAAACGCAATAGCTGTGATAGCATGGTGCAGAACCAAACAGCCTCCTTGCCCAAGGGCTACATGTAGTTCTGTTTTTCACAGCTATGCTATTTCTGGAGGGAACCAAGTCATTGTTGGCTCCAGGCTACTTACACTGTGCCCTACCACCTCATTTAGAGAGAAGCTAAATGGATGTGGTTGAAACCAGGTGCGTTCCTCCTCCCAAGTATTCATTTGGGGCTACATACAATCTCGTTTGCAAACAGAAACAGCAGAAGTTATGCTGTTTAATATCTAATTCCAATCTTTCCAGGGGGACTGCAGGACACCTCTCATTATTTTCACACCCATATTTCTTCACTGTTGATTAGAATTAATTACTAGCTTTTTACCTACTGTGTGGCAGTAGCAGATCCACCCCTCCCTGTATTTCTGTGCAGTACTAAATGGAAATGTGCAGGTAATTTCTGCAAAACTGCAAGGAACACAGGTGCAGATCTCAGGCCTGAGAATATGCAGAAGATAAGGTGGCTTGGCAAGTTTAGCGGAGTACAACCCTTCATTTGTGTGTATTCTTAATTATATAAAATAATATACCTCCCTAGCCTCACAGAAAACTCTGGTTTCACAGGCAGGGAAGTTGCCTTCTGGTAAGGAACCATGCATTTTATTTATTTGGTATGTCCAATGAAAGGCACCCACAACATTATGCAAATATTAACCAAGTCTTGCAGCTGGCCAGAAAACAGAGGGAACAGTGTTTTCTCAGTTAAGAAATAGAAAATAATTTTAAAAGAGAAACTGTAGGCAATAGTTAGAGAGCTACAACAGGTACCTGCTTTAACTAAAAGTGTTTGCTTTAACTAAAACAACACTGCAACAAAGCAGCAAACCTTTGATCTAACACAATGGTTTCTCCCTTGTTTTTACCTGAAAGCTTTCTGAACGGCTGCGGTTTGTGTTGTATCACAGTCAGAAATGTCCTTATCTTAGCATTTCTAGTTCCTGGCTGCACGTAGGGATCTGATTCCACTCAGCACCTCACTGGGGCCCATAGACTATGAGATGTGATAACCCCATTTCAAGGGGGAAAATACACAGAGCCCAGACAGAGCCTGTTCCAACATAGAGTGGCTGGAGAGCCATTTTCTCTTTGCCACAGATGTTTCCCAACTTTATATATATATTAAAAACAAATCAAAACAAACAAACAAAAACCCCCAAACAAAACAAAAACAAATAAGCAAACAAACCCCAAACACACACACACAAACACACCACTGTCCTAACCATGAGATAAAATTAGAAAAGGTGAAGGCCACCTCATAGCCTTATCCAAAGTATGGTGAGTCTCCTGCAGGATGGACTGGGAAGGTCCAAGGAACAGGTGTCCCAAATCCCCAGGAATGCTGTAACCATCACATTTTTGCACTCCTTATGAAATGATATTGCTATTTCGATTCAAAGTGCCACTCAATCAGGAAGGGACTCAAAGATTTGGGTGACAATGGGGATGTCTACCTTAAAATTTTGGCCAGGTTAGTCAGCTAAACAAGGTCACAGAATAGGTTTATGCATTTGTACATGGTTATGCATGTTTGCATGATGCCAGTTGCAGACCCTGGTAACTAGTGCTCTCTTGAGTGTGCCTTGGGATGAGGCAGCCCAGGGAATTCTACCAAGAACTACTAGAAGTGAAGCTTGGCTGTAGTAGTGAGGGAGTTCAGCTGTACAGACATGAGTCACAGTGTACCACCACCTAGGCAGAAGATGGAGCCCAGCCCATTTACTAGGTCAGATTACAGCCTGTGGCATTAATGGCATGCCCCTCAATTTAAGGGAAGGCAAGTTAATTGACTTAATCTCAGCCCTAACATGCAAGCCCATGTCATGCCCCCTGAACGCCAACTGGGGACTGGAGTGCAGACACATGACCATGCCCAGTATGCTCAACTAAGCAGCATCCAAGTCTTCATGGGCACACACTTTTCTCTTCAAGCTCTGACCGGTCCTTCAGCCTGTTTAATTTGCCCTGGGTTTGCAAGTAAAAGAAACCTACCTTACCTACCTCCCGCACTTCCACTGCCTCCTGCAGACCAAGCACCTAGTGGCAGGCGTTGAGATGTCGTTGTAGGGTACTAGGCAGCTGATTTGCTCCAAATAGCACTGTAGCAGAACAGCCACTGACGGTTTCCTAATTCATAGATATGCTGTAGAGAAGAGACACCTACTAAAACAAGGTCACAGAGCTAAATAATGTTGCCTAATAAAGAGGGAAAACATTAAAAAGCTACAGAACATCTCTCAGAAAGTTTACTACGCTATTAAACACAGAAATGGTAAATATAAATCACCAGTTTTGTCCCAGATGGAACTGTGGTACTGCAATCAAAGTAATTCTGATTTAAGTCTTCTGAAGAACACCCCACTTTCCCCCCTTCTACCACAGTCTCCACTCACGACCATATCCTAAACATTCCCTTGACTTCAAAAGCAAAGCTAAGTCACAAACCACAGCACAGAATCAATTTTTAAGGAATTATGCCAAAAATAGCCCTCAAATGCTTTTAGTGATCTATTCCTACAGCAGAGGAGACAGTTTATTTAACCAGCACAACATTCTGAGATTCCTGTAAGGCTTACAGGAGAGTGTAATGCACTAGAGCAAAGAGCTTCAAAACTAAGTTTCTGTGTCTTCATTTCCCATCAGTAAACCCATTCATGACAGTGAAGTGTTCAGAGGAAACAGTTCCTAAGCTATTACAAAGCATAAAGAGCAAGTGGCTCCAAGAGTCACTGGAGACTTTTTTTTTTTTTTATTCAGTGGATAAAAGAGATGCTATTCAAGACTGCCCTAACACAGCTCTGTATCCTTCAGTGGTGTGTGACGCTTTATTTAATGTGAGAACACGCAATAAATATTACACCACCATACCATTTCTAGAGATCACAGTTCTAATGTTTCTTATTGCTGCAGCCTGCTTTCTAAAACCTGTCTGGTTGATGTCAAGTCACACACAAGTTTAATTCCCTCTTCCCCACCCCCTCAGACTTTAACAAGTATTGCTATGATTTTGTTTTCATTAAAAGACTGGATGGTATTTATATGTAGCATTCTCCTTCAGCACAGGAGGACCCAAAGGTGAAATCAAGCAGCATATGACTGTTCACTACAAAATGAGTAATCGCTTATGTTGAAAGCTAAAATAAATACAAATAGAAAGGTCAGTGTTCTAATGTCTTCATTTAGCAACTTATCTTTTTTTTTTTTTCTTTTAAACACAGGTTTTGTAAAAACATTTCAAGCCTCGTGAACGCTTATTTTATTTTTGTTTTCTTTGGAAAGCCTAAAGTGAAACATCTATCCTTTCAACTTAACGTCTTTGCTACTTGCCTTTCCCAGTGGCACAGGGGTGATGGTTATACTCTCTGTTACATATCCTGGTTTAACCACACAACTTTTCAAAACAGCTCCACCACTAAAATGAACTACAGCTCTAGATTTACACTCCCCATCACCATCACTTAGAGTTACCGATGAACTATTTCACTTCTAAGCACACACATTTCCAAACAGCTGAACTGCTCCACAGTTTTCTGTGTTATTATAACTAGCTCCTTCATTTCAATGGCATCGCAGTTGAGCTCGGGTCTGAAATGCAATGCTCCACCTAGGGCAAGTGCTTATTTTTACTCATGTAATTACAGAAAAAAAAATAGTTGACACTGACATTTACCAAAATATTTCAGAGCACAAACACGACCTGAGCTAAACACGAGAACTCATGCCTGCTAGTCTTGTTTCTCCCCTTGGAGTATGACTGATTTGGCATACCTGACTTTAACAAAATTTCCAGATCTCTGCTAGAATTATAGTTGGTAAGAAAAAACTCCTAAATGAGCAACTGAATATCTCTACTTATGCCCATGTTACTACTTGTCTCTGATGACAGAATACAGCAGGGCATTCTAGACCATTTCATAATATTTTGTAAGTGTAAAATTTTACACTTTGCAGGAAAATTCTGTACTAATACAGCTGGAAGTCTGCAAGGAACTGATTTCATTTCTTCATAGGCAACCCTATGGACATCCCAGTTTAGTCCCCCAGTTTAATCTGGATGCTTCTTGCTCAACTGCATTAGCAAAGCAGGAGCATTGGTCCTTTGCTATTGAAGCTAGAGCAGGAACATTTCTCTGCCTTCCAAAAATCCCACTTATGATTTGGTTACTGGTCATGACCCCATTGTTTATTGTATAAGTGTATTATAAGAATTACTGGAATTCTTATAAATCCCAAGTAAATAAAGGGGAAAAGAAAAGCCCACCTGTAATCAGACACCATGTAACTGGATGTTAATGGACTGTTCAGTGCCCTACTGGGATATGTTAGAGAAACGTTATAGCATAATACTCAATTTCAGGAGGCCATCAGACATTTTTAAATGAATAAATTCTATTTATATAATTACAGTAATGAGTACAGTTCATACTTTATGCACAGGAAGTAAAAAAAAACACACTGGAATTTATGTAAATATTACTGATGTGTACACTATGAAAAAGCAATTCATGTTAATTAAAAAACACCTTAATTTTAAAAGTTTACCAGAAACAGTTACACAGAGCATTGCAATCTTTGAAAGGAGAACAGAAGTTGTTTACGAGGGTCCAAGAGTCATTGATATCCAGCTGCTTTGGAGCTGGGCTGCAGACTGAACACGTACTAAAAGCAGGGCTGAAATCCCCTCTCGGTTGATGGCAGCAGTGGCCATGCTGCCATTTCCTATGGGCCTGGAATTTCACCCCAGTCTTTACATTCTTTGTCAGTTACACTGGAGCAGCCAAATAGAGTCAGTTTGCGAACCCAGTCTTCAAGCAGTTGTAAGGTCTAGGGGAAGGTGAAGGGGGTTTATAGCACAGTTAAAATTAGTCTCTCTAAAAATGGGGAAAAAAGTGGCCACTTCACCAGCAGAGCTGATGAGACAGGATACTGAACACCACTCATAGAAAGAAGCAAATTTAAGGTTTAGTCCTTGGTGAAGACACCATGGTATTCACCTTTGACTAGAAAGAAAGGCAAGCATAGTGCGTGAACGTGTAAGTGCATGTATCACATGCAAGGCATTCCAGGAATTGAACAATTTCTCTACATACATCAAGACATAATAGCAAAGCAAATAATAGCCAAGCTTTTTAGCACTCAATCAATTGGCTAGATGAACTAGATTTCAAATCCAACTTTACACATTCTTGATACACAGAAAGGCTTCAGCTTTGAAGATGAATCATTTTTAGCACCAACTGTTGGCTTGCAAGTGAATTCACAAGAGGTGAGCATAGAAAGACAGGTCGTCTTTCACAGAGAGACATCTTGTTTTAAGGCAATATCCTAAATGACAATACAGCCACTAGGTAAACTGCTCCAATGATCCCTGAAGTTTTATGGCACCCACACTGGGTCCCATTGCAGAGACATTGGTGTCTGTCCTCCTCCCTGCCATGTTGTCATGGTTTAAGGCAAGGCGGCAATAAAGGCACTGGAATGCCGGAAGTTTCTGATATTTCTGTGTGACGAGATGTCATAAAGTAAGCTAGTTTCTCCTGTGTCCCCTAAAACTCTCTGTAGCCATTTATATTAGCTATACTGACGTCTGTCGGTAGCAAGGAGAATGCTGAGGAATCGCTGTCTTTCCTTATCACTAACCAGATTTAAAAGTTGTTCAATACAGTAGCAAGTGTTTATGCAATTAATACAAACGAGAGATTTGTGTTGTTTTCCCAGAAGGGAAATGACTGTAGCCAATCCAGACAGATGTGCTCCTACAGCACACAGCACCCAGCCTAGGGTTGTTTTTTCTTCTTTGCTGTCAAGAAGAGTAAGTTTACATCTATCTCCAATAAAGAATACTCCAGGAACGGAGACAGTAACTTCTGAATATACATTATCTGTATCAAAGGAAAATGTAAGTAGTTTGCTTTCGATATCCATCACTTTGTGGAACTCCATCCATTTTTATTAATAGTCATGACACCAGGATATGCAGCTAAGAAACTGAACATGATATTACCAGAATCACTTACAGCTGAAGACAGGGAGCAGAACTGTAAATAATGAAAAAATAGGGTTGTGATAAAGTGTGTTAAAATGTACCAGCTGAGATTTTCAGGAAATCTATTATTTGGCTTACACAGTAAGCTATGCCTTGTGCACTATGTTCTAGACAAAGTTGTATTTAAAAACTGCACACAAGGTTAAGAAACTTTACGTGACACCGATGAATAATCTGTGCTTTCATAAATACGGTAGTATACATCCTATATACAGACGCTGGTTGTGAGCCTCCAGGAAGGCTGTTAGCCAGCCATCCACAGAAAAAAGGGAATAAAGATAGTTGGGAGAGTGGTGGAGGGTGCCAAACCCAGGCAGACTATTGATGCTAATCCCACAAGCACTGAAGCAAGAACACTCCTCTGGTCTCGAATAATCATCTTCACAGTCTCACAGAACTGGAGAGAGAAAAAAAAAGAGAGAGATCAGGGTTAAAGAGGAAAGCTTTAACCGGACCCGGTCTCTCTGTTACAGACCAGCAGCTACTCGCCCAGCTTTCACACGGGGTCTCTGGAGCGCAGAGCGCGTCTGGCACTGCCTCACCACCTGAGCGGTAGCCCCAGCACTGCCTGCGGCTCCGGCTTAACGAGGAGCTTCCATGCACTTTAAGAGCGTGTTAATTGTTTTAGGAATTCAGCCCCACTTCCCCCAACACCTGAAGCCAACAGCGGCCCGGCTACCCGCGTTCCGAGCAGCTCCGCGCCTGCGGCAGTGCCCGCTGCGGGGAGAACGCCCGCCAGCTCCAGCCGGGGGTGACGGGCGGTACCGGGCAGCAGCTCCCGAGGCCCGTGGCGGCGGCTGACCCGGTTCCGCGGAGCGGAGTTCCAGCGGGGCCACCGCCGGCGGGAAGGGCAGCACCGCGCCGGCCGCCGCCTCTCCCGGCAGCTGCGCGCAGTCCCGGCGGAGCAGGTCCCCGCGGGGCTGCCCAGCGCCGACGGCCGGGCCGTACCTTGTCGGTCTGGAAGCTGACCGGGGCTCCGTATCGGCAGTAGGTGACGAAGTGCTCGCAATTGTTCCAGAGCAGGCTGTAGGCAGTGGCGCCCACCAGCTTCTCCGCCCGGCGGGCCGCCTCCTCGCTGCTCAGCACCTGGTCCTCGAAGAGCCGGTCCATGTGGTTGACCAGGATGCTGCCGCCGTAGGCGAAGTCCTCCACCGTGTCCACGCGGATGCTGGCCGTTTTGGTGATGACGCCCAGGATGAGCCGCTTGTTGGTCACCACCTGCTGTATCTGCCGGCGGTCGCCGGTGAAGGCGGGCAGGATGTCGGGCATCAGGTGGGCGACGCGATTCTCTCCCAGGTAGATACCGAAGTGGATGAAGAGGGTGCGGGGCACCTCCAGCAGGTCGCCCCGCTTGAAGCAGCTGGTGTCGTAGTAGCCGGGGGCCGCCGGCAGCGGTTCCCCGCCGGAGCCCGCGGGCAGGGGCCGAACGTTGACGAGGAGCATCAGCTTCTCCAGCAGCAGCGAGGCCGCCTGCGGAACCGGGTTCTTCATGGTCGGCGGGGGGAGTCCTCGCTGTCGCCGAGCAACCCCCACCGCCCGGCCCCGCTTTTCTAGGCTACCGGGCGGGGCGGGGCGGGCACCCGGGCCAGCCCACCGGGCGAGCAGCGAACGCCCGCCCCGAGGATCGGCCGGGCTTTATTGGGGAGCGCGGCGGGTGCACAGAGCCGGCCCCGGCGGTCCCCGGCCCCCAGCATGGCGCGGTGCCTGCAACCCGGACCTCGGAGCCGAGTACCACCCGCAGCTCTCCCCCGCTACCCCCCAAACAGCACAGCGGAGGGCACGCGGGGCTGCAGCAGCAGCTTCGTTCACCTTTCCCGCCGATGGGACCTCAGGGGGTCTGGGCGCCCGCCCCCGCAGGCGCCCTGGTGCCCCGCCAATGGGGCCGGCGGCGACCGGCTCGGCGGCGGGTGAGGGGAGCGGAGCGGAGCGGTGGCCCCGGAGCGCGCCTTTCTTCCTCGGAAGAAAACAGGTCTCCAAGGGAGAGAGGGAAGTCACATTTTTAAATAAACTCTCCTGAAAGGTCCGCCAGCTAAGAAAGAGTGGGAAAATGCGGAGAGGCATTCCCGTGCGTTTTGGTCCATGCTAATCCATTATGTAAATGGCCAAATCTTGGCAACAGAGCCCACAAAAGAGCAGCAGTCAGGCCAACAAAGCCGCCCCGTCTGAGGCTAGTAAGTTTCAGTGGCCGAGCAAATTCCTGCTCCCTCAGGACTGCGGAATGATGGATGGGGCAGACATTCATCTTACCTGGAAGATGACAGGGCCCGGAGAGTGGCAGGGGAGGGGGCGCCTGCCCGCCACCCTCACTCCCCGCCGCCGTGGCTGGAGCCTTTCACCGAGTCCCCGCCACCGCCGCCTCGCCCCGACCCGCTGCCATTGACTTTTGTTCGTGCTCCAGCCCTGTCGCTCCGGCTGCAGGGGGAAGCTTTTGCCTCTGTGAGAAACTCTGCGCGGGCGGCGGGGGGAAAGCAAGAGAAATGCTGGAGAAGTAGCTTGTTAAGAGCATCTTCCCCCAAGCCCAGGCTATACAGCTGCCGGCGTGACTGATCTGTCTTCTTGAAGGTTAGGGACACTCGGGCAAACACCGCAAGGTATACACGATGCCATGTACAAAGAAGGGAAGGCAAAAAGAGGAGCGCTAGTGTGCAACAGCTTGGCGCCTCTCCACAGGCAAACCGTGCTGAAACACCAAGTTATTTTTTCCCTCCTCAGTCACTTGAAGCCTGAGAGCCTATGGATCAAGAGTAAGATTGCTAGACCACCCTCGAGCTGTAGAACCCCTTTAGTCACACCAACAAACAAGAGAAAAGGTTCACCATCCCTTTTCTTTCCATCAAGGAACAGCTATGTTATTAATAAAAAGGCAAAGGGGGGTGTGAAAGACCCCACAGGTGAGAGCCTGCTACCACCACGGACGCTGAACCAAGGTTCAGGCAGGATCTTGTGCACAGGAAAGATAAGGCTTATCGATGACTCAAAGTAAATTTTCCACATCTCAGTGAAGAAAGTATTTCAGGGCAGCCAGTTACCTTACTGCTTCCCGACAAGAAAAGACGGCTAGTGTTGCCCTCCTGTTTCTTCCTGCTCGGAGCAGAGAGAGCAGCTTCATGGGGAACTGAATATTATTGTCACGTTGCTTCATCTGCAAAGAGAGATGCCCACAGTAACCTCTTGTTTGGTCACTGATTACAGGCCAGAGCCCCAGGACTTCTTACCAGAGTGATCAGGCACTTGGCATTTTCTCTGGAGAGTCTTAGACAAATTTTTACGCAACAGAGGCTTAGCCCTCTTGAGCCCCCACTTCAAATCGCATCACTTACAAAAGAGAAAATACCCTGTAGATGTGGATCATGATGCTGGTAGGAGCCCTGTGGATTAGCCACCAGCTACACATAATTATGTAATTAAACCAGCATCTTTTCAAACCCAGATGTTTAAATATATTTCGAAAGTTTGAAGCTTTTGCTTATGCTTACTAGTAAATAAAAACAGGGCAAGGGGGAAGCTTTTCCTCATTTTAAACTAGTGAATTATTTTTAAAAGGACAGGGGGGAAAGATTAAAACCCCTCACTGTGATAAATGGTCTCACCCATTTGGCGATGGTCACAGCAGCAGTGAGAACACTGTGCCACAGCCAGAAGAGTAAAGACTCTACAGAAAGTCCTAGCACAGAAAGGTTCCTGTCACCCTCCTGTGAGGATAAGCAGGAGGGTGACATCCAAAGACCCCCTGCCCCCATTCTTCCTGCCAAGAGAATGTCCGTATGATCTTTGTTGAAATAGGTTAGAGATGCTTTCATCCCACCGTTGATTTCCCTCCCCTGCTCAACGGAAGGTAGAGAAATTCAGCTGAACTCCCTGGCAGAAACAGACATTTCCCAATGTGATCTTTTACTTTAAGGCATCCTTTGTTTGCTTTCTTAATGCCAGTTAGCTTTAATCCCCAAATCACCAGGGTCCATTTCAAGTGAATCCGGAAAGGAAACCAAGATGAAACCAAAGAAGAAGAACTGCCACAAGGAGGAGACTCAAAGTCTTATGGCATGGGAGGGTTTCAAAGAAGTAAGGTGAGAGGTGAGGCATTTCGTCAGTTCAATTTCCACATACCTGAGGCACTAAGGAGTCTCCTCTTTGGCCTCTCTCACAACCACTCGCTCACTTTCAGGTCCGGAAACCCCAATGGAACAAGCACAAAAGGCATCATACATCAGACAGGCCTGTGAGACAGCATCACTCCTCCAGCCAACGCACAGACCCAGTGGCAGCAACTGAAACCTGCCCAAGTAATTGCTTTGCCGCTACCTTGCGACTGTCCTGCGTGTTAGTGCGTGCAAAGTGCTTAATACAACGTATTAAAGTCATTTTGGAATGAAACCATCCAGATCCTTGAAGAGCAATCGGGAATCCAACATTTTCTGCTTTCAGACCTTAAGGGCTGCACTTTCAACCTGCCAAGATACAGCACAAAATTTAAAAGGTATATTTAAAATTGTTTTTCTTCTGATTTGAGGGGGAACCCCCCCCCTCCCATATTTTAGTGGAAAAATGGCTTCATTGGAGATGGCTAAATTGAAAATATACTTTGTGCCTCCGTCTGGCACATCCTTTATCTTGAGTCAATTCTGTATAATAACTTTTGTACCTTTAATACACAAGTTGCAGTGGGAAAATCACTTTGAAATATTAAATAGTAAACACTGAGAAAGTATTTGTTTGGACTGTTAGCTGCTATAGAATAATTTTATTAGAAAACCCAGGATTTATTTCTGAGAGTTAGGTGAGACGCAGTCAGAAATCTGCGAGACCTAAGAGCACACAGCCTTTGTTTTGTAGTGCAGATGAGCCACAGCACAAAAACTTCCCAGGTAAGAGCCGGTTTCCATTACACTGAAACTCTTATATTAGATGGAACCTTATTTTATACACTAGGCATTACTATCTCCATCCTGACCTCACAGCTAACACAGTAGGGAAAAAGCAGGAAAGAAAGGCAATTAGAAGGCTAAGTTCTTGCCTATATGAGGAACAGCTCTGCTGTAATAAGCAGGCAAAATGCATTTTTCAACTGACTGAAGTTAAATCGTAGCTGATTTCATACATGCTCACCTTCAAGTACAATTTACATTTTACCAAACCTTCCTCAGTTACTCAACCTCTACCACAGATGAAGAAATAAATGCAGCTTTAACAAGCTTTCGGGTCATCTGGGGTTGCTGGAGCAAGTAGAGGTTCATGAATTCAAAACATGTTAAGGAGGTTAAACAGAATAAAATCTCTGGATAGGGATTTTTGGAGGCTACACTTTGTGAGAAAAGTATCTGAAAAGTAATGCCACTTAGTTTAAGCTGGTACACTGAAAGAAATGATGGATAGAAAGCACGTTTGTGAAGGATGGTCTCACAGCATCCGAAAGGGCAATTCCAGAGATAAAAAAATAACGCCTTTGTATTCCCATATCCAATCCATTTGAACACTGTACCGTTGTTTTCAGCAGATTACAGGTCCCATTGTAGAGCTGTAAATGACCAGCCCTCTAGAAAATGGTATCACTTACTTTTTCAGTCTTTGTATTTAACAAAGAGTAGGGACAGAAGAGACAAAATCTGAAGGAAGAAGGGAACCAGCACAACAATGCACAAAATTGCAGGCAAGTGAAACAACCCCAAAACAAAGAACCTTCGAACTAAGTATCACTCTCTTCCAGCAGAAGAAGCAACAGAAATGACTAAAACACATTGATACTTCATAAATGTTCACTTTTATTCAAAAAATATTGCATACACATTTACAGAGTCACTTAAGCAGTGTATTGAGTGAACTGCAAGTATTTACTGTAGCCTTTTTATCCTTGTAGGTTTGCTACTGAGGTCTATCACTTTTTCATTTCCTCTCAATACCTTTGTCTGTTTTGCTAAACTAACAGGCTTTCAAATTATTAACAAGAGTTTTATAATGAAGAATGACTTAAACATAATAGAACCAGCATGCCATTTTCCCTTTGAGGTTAATAAGTTGGATATTTTTTCTGCAATGAATATTAGCTAATTTTTTACAACTAGATTGAATCAAGCAGTATACACAGACAGTACTTACACCCGCTAAGACAATAATATGCTTAGATGTATAAAGTGTTCACTTACGATACCTTCAAGTCGAACGAACAAAACCACAGAAAAGGTGGGAACAATTCATTGTATCATCCTCATTAGTAAGCAAGAGGCTAGGAAATTCATAATAGTGGTAGCACAGATTGAGACTTAGGAACAACTAACAGTTTTGGTGACAATTACAAAATAATTATTTTCAGCATTTTATCTGATATTAGTAATGTGTCATTTTGTCAGCACTAAACAATTAATACAATCTCCCCAAGATAAAGATTCATTTCTGAATATGAAATGCCTGAACATGCAGAGTGATATTTATATGGCTTCTGCAGAGGAAATACAGACAGTTATGAGGACAGGAGAGAGTGGAAATTCTGGCCTAATCTTCAAATTTATTCCTATGCCAAAACATATGACTTAGTAGTCAGTACTTTCAACTGATGGGTTAATTAGTAAGAGATGTTGGAAACTGTAATAATGAAGTATGTCATTAACTGGACAAAGTGCTAGAAGTTGGGTGGATCACCACCAAAGGTCAGCATTTACTACCAGCGACTCTATAACATTAACAATTATTACTTTATTGTCCAACAGGGAAAACTGTTTCCCAGTACCAGGCAGTGCTGACTTCATACCGATGCACAGCAGGTTACCCAGCATCGCTCTATGCACAGGACGGACAGAGCTGACAGGAGCTCAACTACATCAGTCCATTTTATTTTT